>NC_057806.1:120261465-120568187 GCF_018294505.1 Triticum aestivum
AGGCGTCAAGCCTGTTAAAGTTTGTCGGATACAATTCCACTCGGCATACCGAGGCAAATTTAAAAGAGTCGAGCCATAAGAAGTTTTTTACCCCTCCTGTGGAGGGCTGGAAGGTGCGACGAATTCATCAAGGTCAATTCCGTCGGCGATCCGAGTGGCAGCTGCAAGGAAAGTCTCCATGAAGGACCTAAAGTCGTGCTTCTTGGTATTGGCCACCCGAAGAGCCGCCAGCTTCTCCTCTCGTGCATCCTTGCAGTGGACTCGGGCCAGACACAGAGCAACATCTGCACCACACCGAGCTGAGGACTTCTTCCATTCCTGCACTCGACCAGGGATCGTGTTCAAGCGGGCCATTAATGACTCAAGGTCATTCTGAAGTGTCTCCTCAGGCCAGAGCGTCGAGTCGATGCGAGATGTGGCGGCCTTCAGCCTGGCGAGATAATCCACGACGGATGCAACGCGAGATTCCAGTCGGAAGATATCCATGGCAACCTCGTCATATACCGGAGAATTGACAGGGTCAAGGTTTGGCTCCAGTCGGCTGGTTTCTTCTTCAAAGTTTTGACAAAATTCTGCAAGAGTGATCACTAAGTCAAGGGGATAGTCGAGTGGAAGAAACCACAGTCAGAAATATTTGCCAAACATGGGGGTTTACCTTCGAGCATAAGAAACAGCTTCTTGGCAAAGCCACTCAGGAAGGCCTCCAGCGCAGTCTTCTTCTCAGTCAATTTGCTGACTTGATCGGTCAAGGCAGCTTTGTCGGTTCTCAGTCGACTGACTTCTTTGTTGGCAATCCCAAGAGCAGTTTTCAGGTTGGTATTGTCCTGTTCAAGCTTGGTGACTGAAGCTAACTTCTCGTCAGCAAGCTTGATCTTCTCAGCTAGCTCAAGGTCTTTCTTCTGCTGGGCCTCCTTTACCTTACCTGCAAGACACAGCATGATCAGATGTTGAAACAAGCAAGAGGAAAAGCAGTTGTCAAGGTCTCACCAAACATACCTTCAGTCTCCTCCTTCGCCTTTGTCAGCTTCTCCTGAACCAGCTTCAAGCTCAGCTCGACTTGAGTGTGTTTCTGTTCTAGCTCTGAGTAGCGAGCCACAAGATCACAGGAGTTCTGCAAAGAACCAATCGACCAAACGTCAAAAATAATTCACTTCCGAGTGAAAAAGGGAAAAACACACGTTTCTAAGACTACAGCCGAATACAACTATTCGACCGTAGTCTCGGGGACTACACCCAGTGGGTGCACTCAGCGTGCCCCCACTAATCCTGTCGAAGACAAAGTCGACCAGTCGACCTCAAAAAAAAAAAAAAAGTGTGCGAGACGCATTATCTAAGACTGTGATCAACTGCAAGCAGTCGACCACAGTCTCGGGGACTACACCCAGTGGGTGCACTCAGCGTGCCCCCACCGGTTTGCGAAATCCAGTCGACCAGTCGACTGATAGAAAGATCGACATTATAAAGCCTAAGGCCGACTGCCAGCAGTCGACCCTAGCCTTGGGGACTACACCCAGCGGGTGCACTCAGCGTGCCCCCGCTAACACGGAGTTTATTCAACACTCCCAGTGGGTGACCAATATAAATCCCGGAAAAGAAAAGTTTTTGGGAGCGTATCCAACAGAACAAACAGCAGTCGACTGACCTGGACATTGCTTTGGAGGGCAGAGCTGGCGTCATAGGCTGCTTGACTCGCATCCCGGATGGTCTTCAGCTGCTCCATCATGAGTCCCGCCTGGTGTATCGCCTCCTTCGCCGCACCAGCTTGGTCCTCTGGGACGTGGTGAGTCGTGAAGAGGGAAGGCTGCTGAGCACTCGTCAGTGGGGTCGCGAAGGTCACCGTGTGTCGAGTGGTGTTCTCTCCCTCCACAGTCAGAATCTCAGGCGCTGACGCATCCTGAGACACCTTGCCGGCAGGCGCTTTCCGACTCCTCCTGTGCTTCAGCGGCTCCTCATCCTCATCATCATCAGGCAGATCGATAACAGTGTTGGGTGGAGCTGCAGAGAAGTGTCAGGATCAGAGATCGCGAGTCAGTCGACTAAGTATGGTATTAAGAACACGGCACCTGGATTCGAAGTTGCGGCATCCTCCATCTCGTGGTCATTGGCCCGGGTCGAGGTCTCAGAAGTAGCAGCACTGCAGCTCCAAAGGATCAGTCGACTAACATCAGTGTCGACCAGAGATAAAGTTCGCATAAGAATAAGAAAATATGAACAAGACTATTACCCTGAAATGGTGGGGATGGACACCTTCATCTTCGGCAGAAGCTTGGCCGGCTTCGATGAGGCCGCCCTGGGCTGCTTCGGCGCCTTTTCAGTCGGCGCCGGAGAGGTGGTCCGAGGGCGCTTGGTCGACTGGGCAGCGGTCGCTACCCCCTTACCACGTTCGGTCGAGGGGTCGTGGACAAGTTTCGACCGCCTTTCTGAGCGCGGTGGAACGACCTCCTCCTCCTCTTCTTCCTCGTCCTCGAGGTCATCTTCATCACCTTCATCATCGTCATCGTCGTCGTCATCCCCTGCAGCATCCGAGTCCCATTCCTCCTCTCCCTGGCTCTCGCCCCCGCTCGCCTCACCTCCGCTCGCCTCGCCCCCGCTCGCCTCGCCTTCTTCAGTCGAAGTTTGTGCCCCATTGGGCATCGAGTACAGCTCGGTGAAGGCCTAGCAGTCGCCCAAACAACGATCAGTCGACCAGTCGACAGGATCGGCAAGAATGAATACAACAAAGACACGACGGAAAGCAGAGCAAGTGTACCTTGTTTGGGATGTTGTCGTGGTCGAGTGGAGGAATCCTTCTGGCTCCGCGCGGGTTGTCCCTGTTCCCGGTAACGGCTACCATCCACCTTTCCAGAGTGACATCGTCGACTTCTTCTGGATGGACTCTGGTCTCGTCCGCGGGCCCACAGTACAACCACATGCAGTGGCTCCGGAACTGGAGAGGTTGGATGCGGCGCTTGAGGAAAACCTCCAAGAGGTCCATGCCTGTCACTCCGTCCCGAACCAGCTGCACCACTCGCTCCATTAACATCTTCACGTCGGCTTTCTCCTCCGGAATCAGCTTCAGAGGGGAGGGCTTGTTCACTCGGTCCATGGTAAATTGAGGGAGTCCACTCGACTGCCCTGGCGTCGACTGGACCTGGCAGTAGAACCAAGTCGACTGCCAGCCCCTGACGGACTCGGGAAAAGACATGGGCGGGAATGTGCTATTGTTCCTCACCTGAATCCCCAGGCCCCCACACATCTGGACGACTCGGGTCTTCTCGTCACCTGGGCTCGCCTTCTTCACGGTCTGAGAGCGACACGTGAAGATACGTTTGAACAAACCCCAGTGCGGTCGACAGCCCAAGAAACCCTCGCACATGGACACGAACGCAGCAAGGTAGGCAATGGAGTTTGGGGTAAAGTGGTGGAGCTGCGCTCCAAAGAAATTCAGGAAACCTCGGAAGAAAATGCTCGGTGGCAAGGAAAACCCCCGATCGACATGAGTGGCCAGGAGCACACACTCACCCTCTTCTGGCTGTGGCTGCCACTCCTTCCCCGGCAACCTCGCAGCTCCGTGAGGGATCAAGCCCTCGTCGGCCATGTCGAGGAGTTCCTTCTCCGTGATGGTCGACTGGATCCAGTCGCCTTGGACCCAGCCTTTCGGCAGGCGGGATCTGGACGAAGATCCTCGGCGGCTTGTGGATCTCCCCTTCGCCTTCTCCGATGCCGATGCCTTCTTGGCACGCTCCAGCGCCGCCGTCTTCTCCTTGGCCATGGTCGCCGGTGGGATGCTCGAAGGAGAGCGGTGCGGAAGCGAGAGCAGGCACGCTGAGCAGGGAGGAAGGGAGCAGAGGGAGAGAGGGAGAATGCGGAGGCGCAGCACAGAAATCCTCGCCGGGCACATTTATAAGGTCCCTTCCGAGTGGCTGACGTGTGGGCCCGGTCGATCTAATCATATCTGTGAGCAGTTATGGAGACTGGATACGTGGCGAAAAAGACGGCGCGGAGATCGAGGCGTCTACGCCCCGTCCCATCCGAACGCCGCGGTCCGCCCCGCTTCGCGCGCGCCCCCGAATTTCGCACCCCGCAGAATCCGCGAACAACAAATCTGCCTGTCAGACGCGGCGATTCCGGCGATCCGTTGCTCGGAGATCGACGAAGTTCGAAAGATCACTCGACGCAAAAATAGAATGGATCGAGTCAACCGAAGACGAATTGCTCCTTGTCAACGAAGAGATTCTTTGATCCAGAACAGCGCACAACTAGAGCGCAAAGGTTAATCGGAAACGACGTCAACTCCTCCTTTACTCGAAGCCTCAATCCATTCGGGGGCTAATGATGGGGTTATGTACCTAGGGTAGGGTCACGGACCTGTCCCAAGTAACTTACCCTAGGACATCCCTAGAAGAGGTCGCCTTCCAGTCGACCAACGAGGGTTCACTCGACCAACGAGGACACACTCGACTGGCCTGAAGGACTCGACCACGAAGACGCACTCGACCACCAGGAGGTCAAGAGGCACTCTGCACCGCAACGGCCTGTAATTAAGTAGACTTTATGATAGTAAAGACACTTTATGTGGGGCGTTACCAGTAACGCCCCAGACTTAACTCACCTTAAACCTTCTCCTACGTGGGCTGGCTGGGGTCCTGGCACACTCTATATAAGCCACCCCCCTCCACAGGCAGAAGGGTTCGGCACCTTGTAATCCGTACATTCATAATCCACTCGACCGCCTCCGGGCTCCGAGACGTAGGGCTGTTACTTCCTCCGAGAAGGGCCTGAACTCGTACATCCTTTGTGCTTACAACCTCTCCATAGCTAGGACCTTGCCTCTCAATACCTACCCCCACTCTACTGTCAGGCTTAGAACCACGACACCATGCGCGAGTCACCTCGTATCTACACAAACAAATAAGAACCTCGCAACCAACGCGATAAAGGGGTTGTCAATCCCCTCACGGCCACTTGCAAGAGTGAGATCTGATAGAGATAATAATAATAAGATAAATATTTTTGGTATTTTTATGATATAGATTGAAAGTAAAGATTGCAAAATAAAATAGATTGGAAACTTGTATGATGGAGAATAGACCCGGGGGCCATAGGTTTCACTAGTGGCTTCTCTCAAGATAGCATAAGTATTACGGTGGGTAAAGAAATTACTATCGAGCAATTGATAGAAAAGCGAATAATTATGAGAATATCTAGGTATGATCAATATAGGCATCACGACCGTGACAAGTAGACCGACTCCTGCTTGCATCTACTACTATTACTCCACACATCGACCGCTATCCAGCATGCATCTAGAGTATTAAGTTCATAAGAATAGAGTAATGCCTTAAGAAAGATGACATGATGTAGAGGGATGCAATATGATATAAACCCCATCTTTTTATCCTCGATGGCAACAATACAATACGTGTCGTTCCCTTTGTGTCACTGGGATAGAGCACCGCAAGATTGAACCCAAAGCTCGCACTTCTTCCATTGCAAGAAAGATCAATCTAGTAGGCCAAACCAAACTGATAATTCGAAGCGACTTGCAAAGATAAACCAATCATACACAAAAGGATTCAGAGAAGATTCAAATATTGTTCATAGATAGACTTGATCATAAACCCACAATTCATCGGATCTCAACAAACACACCGCAAAATAAGATTACATCGAATAGATCTCCAAGAGAATCGAGGAGAACTTTGTATTGAGATCCAAAGAGAGAGAAGAAGCCATCCAGCTACTAGCTATGGACCCGAAGGTCTGAGGTAAACTACTCACACATCATCGGAGGGGCCATGGAATTGATGTAGAGGCCCTCTGTGATCAATGCCCCCTCCGGCGGAGCTCCGGAAAAGGCCCCAAGATGGGATATCTTGGGTACAGAAGGTTGCGGCGGTGGAAATAGGGTTTCGTGGTGCTCCTGGATGTTTTCGGGGTATATGGATATATATAGGAGGAAGAAGTAGGTCGGTGGAGCAACGAGGGGCCCACGAGGGTGGAGGGCGCGCCAGGGGGGTAGGCGCGCCCCCTGCCTCGTGACCTCCTCGATTGTTTCTTAACGTCCACTCCAAGTCCCCTGGATCACGTTTGTTCCAAAAATAACTCTCCCGAAGGTTTCATTCCATTTGGATCCCGTTTGATATTCTTTTTGTGCGAAACACTGAAATAGGCAAAAAACAACAATTTGGGCTGGGCCTCCAGTTAATAGGTTAGTCCCAAAAATAATATAAAAGTGTAAAATAAAGCCCATTAACATCCAAAACAGATAATATAATAACATGGAACATTCAAAAATTATAGATACGTTGGAGACGTATCAAGCATCCCCAAGCTTAATTCCTGCTCGTCCTCGAGTAGGTAAATGATAAAAAAAGAATTTTTGATGTGGAATGCTTCCTAACATATTTCTCAATGTAATTTTTCATTATTGTGGCATGAATGTTCAGATCCGAAAGATTCAAGATAAAAGTTTAATGTTGACATAGAAATAATAATACTTCAAGCATACTAACTAAGCAATCATGTTTTATCAAATAACATGGCTAAAGAAAGTTATCCCTACAAAATCATATAGTCTGGCTATGCTCTATCTTCATCACACAAAATATTAAATCATGCACAACCCCGATGACAAGCCAAGCAATTGTTTCATAATTTTGATATTCTCAAACTTTTTCAACTTTCACACAATACATCAGCGTGAGCCATGGTGTCGGTGTCAAAACCGGCGGATCTCGGGTAGGGGGTCCCGAACTGTGCGTCTAAGGCGGATGGTAACATGAGGCAGGGGACACCATGTTTTACCCAGGTTCGGGCCCTCTTGATGGAGGTAAAACCCTATGTCCTGCTTGATTATTCTTGATAATATGAGTAGTACAAGAGTTGATCTACCACGAGATCAGAGAGGCTAAACCCTAGAAGCTAGCCTATGGTATGGTTATGTGTTGTCCCATGGACTAAAACCCTCCGGTTTATATAGACACCGGAGGGGGCTAGGGTTACACAAGGTCGGTTACAAAGGAGGAGATATACATATCCGTATTACCTAGCTTGCCTTCCACGCCAAGTAGAGTCCCATCCGGACACGGGACGAAGTCTTCAATCTTATGTCTTCATAGTCCAACAGTCCGGCCAAAGGATATAGTCCGGCTGTCCGGAGACCCCCTAATCCAGGACTCCCTCAGTAGCCCCTGAACCAGGCTTCAATGACGATGAGTCCGATGCGCAGTGTTGTCTTCGGCATTGCAAGGCGGGTTCCTCCTCCGAATACACCACAGAAGAGTTTGAATACAAGGATAGTGTCCGACCCTGCAAAATAAGTTCCACATACCACCGTAGAGAGAATAATATGTCCACAAATCCAATCTGCTGACATGTTTTGGCAGCATGACATCATGTCATGGTCCGGTAATTATTCGAACCGTTTTTCTTTAACCAGCCCCGCACATAACACGAGACGGTTTGTTGACACGTCTTGTCAAGGCAGAGATCGTGTTCCCCTTATTACGGGATTCTCATCTATACGAGAGTGGGTAACCCAACCGTGCCATCAATTACGACGCTTGGGGATAAGCGATTTTTACCAGGCTAGTGGGGGCGCGTAGTTTAGTCCGCCCTTATAAAGGGATAAGATCTCACCTTTTTCTACCCACGCCTTCTTCCTCCTTGCTCATCCATTCTCGTGCACTCGAGCTCCAGGGCCCAAGTCCGCATCCTCCTCCTCAACTCTCTCCAAACATGTCCGGAGCGGGAGGCAAGTGGATGGCCTCCTCCGTCATGGAGGGGCACATCAAAAAGTTTTGCGGAGCCGGATACTTAGCCGCGGACATCGCGCGCCGGCTGCCAGCCGAAGGGCAGGTCGTCCCTACCCCGGAACCTCACGAAAGGGTGGTTTTCCTCCCCCACTTTGTCCGCGGATTGGGGTTTCCCCTCCATCGATTCGTCCGCGGCCTCATGTTCTAGTACGGACTAGACTTTCATGATCTGGCCCCGAATTTCATCCTCAACATCTCGGCGTTCATCGTCGTGTGCGAGGCTTTCCACCGCATCCGGCCCCACTTCGTCCTATGGCGGAAGACCTTCAATATCAAGCCGAAGGTTGTAGGCGGCCAACAAGCGGAATGCGGCGGAGCCATGGTGGGCAAAATGCCCAACATTGCATGGCTCGAGGGCTCCTTCGTGGAGACCGTAAAGGGGTGGCAATCGGGGTGGTTCTACATCACCGAGCCGCGCGACGCCAACTGGGTGGCGGCCCCCGAGTTTCGTTCCGGAATCCCCATGCGGCTCACTTCCTGGAAGGAGAAGGGCCTGTCCTGGGGTTCATCGGTGGAGCTGGACGGACTCCAGAAGTGTATCCGGAACATGACCAGCAAGAAACTTAAGCTTGTCAACATAGTCCAGGTCATGCTCTTCCGCCGGATCCTCCCATGTCAACAACGTGATTTCAACTTATGGGAGTTCGACCCGGCCCGGCACCAGACTCTAAGCGAGCTCTTCGACACGACGCACAAAGACGTCTGGAGGGTGCTGTTCAAGGGCGCCGAGGTCCCTCCCTCTCTCACCGAGGACCACGGGCTAAGCGCGAAGCGCCCTGCGAATCCGGTAAGTTCTGTACATCTGGACGATATTTATTTCCCATAGCTTAACCATATGCGGAGTCTGAGCTCCCATGCCTTTAACAGGACTGGGTGGAGGCATCGGAGTAGATTGACTGTCCGGCCCCCCTGCCCGAAGACACCGCGGACGCTCTCCTAACGGAGATGCTGACTCCGACTCCTTATAAGGTGCCAGAGAAGACCAAGAAGAAGGCCAAGGGAACCCGAAAGAGTTCCCGGCGCCAGGTGGTATCGGACTCATCGTCCGATAACTCCGTGATGGACTCCTCCGATGAAGACGAGGAGGAAGATTAAGATGCTCCCCCTCCAGCCGGGGAGACAAGAAAAGGAAGGCCGCCCCGACCGGGGAGGCCGAAGGGTCCAAGAAGGGAAGGACTCTTCTTCCGGACTGCTCCACCACCGTTGCCGAAGGCGAAGACGAGTGGCTGCTCAGGGCCAAGCCCATAGCGAAGTCGTAATTATTTGGATACCAGAGTAACTCATAGCATACCTTAGTCGCACTGCTTGTCCTAACGCCGTATATGACTATGCAGACCGCCCCAAGCCCGTATCGACGTATCCTCGTTAGACGGCTCCTTGGATTCGTCGGATATGGATAGCGATCCACTTTCGACCGCCTCCTCCCCTTGCCCTACGGACAATGCCGAGGTATTGTCTCAAGGGGCAATGAGCCGGGGGGAGACAGTCCCGGAGGCGCCTCAAGGCGACCTTCCGGACTCCAGGAGCAAAGGGAGCAAGGCTCCCGGGGGCTCCAAGTTCGGCTCTTAGCCGAACACCGCGCCAGAACCTCTAGTGGTTCCGGACTCGGGCAGGCGGCCCCCTTCCAAAAGGGGTAAGACGCCCATGCCTGTGACCTCTGTCCATCCAGAGGCACCGGACAACCTACTGGGAGCGCTTCGCGGCGCTTCCATCGACGAAGAGCACCGCACTATTATGAGTGCGGTGATCAAGAAGGTTCAGTCCCCCAAGAGCGGACTGACAGAAGCCTGTGCCAGCCTTCTAACAGGCTTTGAGGAAAGTACTTAAAATATAGGGAAAATATTACCGCATAGACAGTAGCCCCTGATGCTCTATTTGGTGTTCACAAAGAAAAGCCGAATAGAGGATCAAATAATATCTGCAGGAGTCTAATATAAGTATGTCTATATGCGTATGCAGGCTTCGCTGCTGGCCTCTGCTGCATTGACTGCGGAGGTCACCACACCGAAGAAGGACCTCGAGGGGTCCGAGAAAGAGCTCGGCCTTGCCAAGAGGCAACTCGAGGAGAACAAAGGTAAGTAATACCTTGTCTATATATATATACACATACAAAAAAAAGATGCGATTGCAAAATGACAGGATCATGATGAATTTGCCAGGGCCACGACCGAAGTGGCGACCCTGAAGCAAGCATTGTCCGAGGCCAAAAACAAAGTGGCCCAGGAGCGCACCGAGCAGGAAAAGCAAGAGGCACGGGTGGGCGAGGTGCAGCAAGAGCTCCAAGCTCTCGTGACGAAGCACGAGGCGTTGGAGCTTGACTCAAAGACGCGAGAGTGTGAGCTTGCCGCGGCCCTTGAGAGCACAAAGAATGCCAAGCCTGAAGCCCAAAAGGCCCTCCAGGAGGTTGAGGCGATGAGGAAGATAGCGGCGGGTAAGGCATTCAATATGCAAAGCAAGCATGTGAAAGTAAATTAGTTGTTACTTACCCGAGTCCGGAGCTCTCCAGGAGCATTCGCAGATTTGCCCCGCAGCGTGTCGGATGCCGCAAAGTTTTACCAGGCCGAGGAGGGAAGCTCGATGGAGAAGCTATTCTGGTCTCAGTATACTAGGACCGAACACCCGATGCCTATGAGCGACTAGCTGAAGCAACTGGTCGAGCTACACAAGGCGGCCGAACATGCCATGAAGGGCTTTATAGTCCGGATGTGTCCTGGCGATGCCCTTCCCAACAGCTACTTCGGCCTAGTGAGGCGGCTTGCGGATGCCTGCCCACTGCTGGAAGTCATCAAGCAGTCCGTCTGCATCGAGGGTGCACGCCGGGCTTTTGCCCGTGCGAAGGTGCACTAGGCCAAGATGGACGCCGAGAAGCTGGTGAAGGAGGGGCCGCCGCAGGGCAAGGAGCATTGCCACCCCGAGATGTATTATGAGGGTGTCCTGAAGGGTGCCCGTCTTGTAGCGGACGAGTGTGCGAAAGATGTAATATTTGAATGAACTTGCTCGTGTGATCCTGTGGTATGAAAACTTGTTCATATGCGCTATGCAACTCTTGTTTGAATTTAAAATATTACCTTTTGTTCGGCTGTTTATCAAATCTGAGAGATGGCTAGTTGTTGGCTTCTGCCCCTATGCCACGAGTGCTGGGGTGTTCGGGATAAACCTAAGCACTCTTGTTCCCATTTTTGGGTCCTTCAAGGGAGGTGCTCAGCGCAACGAACAAGGCAATCGGACTATAATGCTTTATCACTCTCACTTAGCCATAGAATTCTATAATTTTAAATTTTGGCGAAGCCCCTAGTATTCGGAAGGCCGAATTTGGGGCGCTATACACGCCTTAAGCCAGACAAAGCCGACTCCTCGCTCTAAGCGGCATAAGTCTTTAGGGACTCGAAACCTCTCGAACAACGACCGGTCTCTCGCCTTATCATGACAGTCAGTTTTAGCTTTCTCTACTGAGGTGCTTAGCCCAGCTGAACCGGGGCACAATCGCAGTAGTTCTCCCAGTGCTACCTTAGCCGATATAGCGGAACGTAAGGTACCAAAATATGGGAGCCGGGCAAACCCAACTATTGACCCAAGACATGATTCGGAGCTGATGCATATAATGCTATAAGTTCGGGTGCCGCACTGTCTAGATTGTTCAGACTTCTCACGCCGTATTATGGGGTATGCTTAAGCCCCTAGCGTAGTGGCCGTACCAGAGTGTATGGGTGCTGGATGTCATGAATGAACATATGTATATATATAAAAAAGAAGAATAAAGAATGCGATAATAGTCTAGTGCTATGCATTGTTTATTCTAAAAGGTGCGTTAAAGCAGAATGATACAAGTGGTGCGGTAAGCAAAAAGTAGGACTAGTTGACATGTCCCCTCCAAGGGCAAGCTGAGGAATGGTATTTGGAGCGAGTATTTCACTCGTTGTCAGAGACCACCTGGGAGTTCCGTGGTGCGACGTAGCTTTCTGCCTCCTTGGTTGCTGCATCATGTGTTCGGCAATGATACTGCCGGACAGGGTTTCCGGAGATTAAGGTCCTGAAAGAGAGAAAAATAACAAAGCGGGAAGCCCCTAGTGCGGTTGAGTCGTGTCTTGGGGCGTGCCGTAGTCGTGCCCCCCACCCCACCCGTGCCCATGGTATTTTCAATGCGTAATTATGTACGCGTGGCACAGATTTCGCCGTTTGGCTGGTACTGGGGTGGGGGCCGCATTGCTATGCGAGCTCGGAACATGACAGGCGGTCTTGCTGCCGATTACTCCGGGCACGCTTAAAGGTGTCCGTGTCCTTAATCGCCGAACTAGTGGATTGCCTTAAGAGGCTGCTTTGAGCTTCTGCTTCGAGGGCCGCAGTGTGCTCCTCCGTGCGGAGAGAGCGCTTTGTGTTTCCATTAACCGTGATGACCCCCGAGGTCCTGGAATCTTGAGCTTGAGGTATGCATAATGCGGTAATGCATTGAATCTCGCAAATGCGGTTTGCCCGAGCAGTGCATGATAGCCACTGCGGAACGGGACTATATCAAAGATTAACTCCTCGCTTCGAAAGTTATCCGGGGATCCGAAGACCACTTCCAGTGTCACTGAGCCTGTGCAATGGGCCTCTACACCTGGTGTGACGCCTTTGAAGGTCGTTTTTCTAGGTTTGATCCTTGAGGGGTCTATACCCATTTTGCGCACTGTGTCCTGATAAAGCAGGTTCAGGCTACTGCCGCCATCCATAAGGACTCGAGTGAGGTGAAATCCGTCAATGATTGGGTCTAGGACTAGTGCGGTGAATTCGCCATGACGGATACGAGTGGGGTGGTCCCTGCGATCGAAGGTGATCGGGCAAGAGGACCATGGGTTGAACTTTGGGGCGACTGGCTCCAACGCATATACGTCCCTTAGCGCATGCTTCCGCTCCCTCTTGGGGATGTGGGTTGCGTATATCATGTTCACCGTCCGCACTTGTGGGGGGAACCTCTTCTGTCCTCCGGTGTTCAGCTGCCGGGGCTCCTCCTCGTCATTGCTATGCGACCCCTTATCTTTGTTTTCGGCATTTAACTTGTCGGCCTGCTTGAACACCCAACAATCCCTGTTGGTGTGGTTGGCTGGCTTGTCGTTGGTGCCGTGTATTTGACACCAGCGATCGAGTATACGGTCCAAACTGGATGGGCCCGGAGTGCTTCTTTCAAATGGCTTTTTCCGCTGACCGGGTTTAGAGCCTTTGAATCCGGCATTGACTGGCGTATCCTCTGTATTGTCGCTGTTAATGCGGCGCTTGTGTTTGTTGCGACGTGACCTACCATTGCCATCCTTGGTATCCGAAGTACCGTGGTTCTTTGATATGTTATTGCTGCGAGCCAGCCAGCTGTCTTCTCCCGCACAAAAGCGGGTCATGAGTGTCGTGAGGGCTGCCATAGATTTCGGCTTTTCCTGGCCAAGGTGCCGGGCGAGCCACTCGTCGCGGATGTTATGCTTAAAAGCTGCTAGGGCATCTGCTTCCGGACAGTCAATGATTTGATTCTTCTTTGTTAGGAACCGTGTCCAGAATTGCCTGTCCGATTCCTCTGGCTGCTGAATTATGTGGCTCAAGTCATTGGCATCTGGCGGTCGCACATAAGTGCCCTGGAAGTTGTCAAGGAATGCGGCTTCCAGATCTTCCCAACAGCCAATGGACTCTGCTGGCAAGCTGTTGAGCCAATGCCGAGCTGGTCCTTTGAGCTTGAGTGGGAGGTATTTGATGGCGTGTAGATCATCACCGCGGGCCATGTGGATGTGCAGGAGTAAATCCTCGATCCATACCGCAGGATCTGTTGTGCCGTCGTATGATTCGATATTTACGGGTTTGAAACCCCTTGGATTTGGTGATCCATTACTTCGTCTGTGAAGCATAGGGGGTGTGCGGCGCCTCTGTACTGGGCTATATCGCGACGCAGCTCAAATGAGTCTTGCCCACTGTGTTCGGCCCGGCCGGATTTACTTTTACTGTATCCGGCGTGACGGTTATCATCTCGCATAGTGGTGCGCCCTCGTGATCCGTAGATCAATCTTGCATGTTTTTCTTTGTCCTCCAATATGTATCGTAGGTCTAGCATGTTTCCCCATGCCTTGTCATTTTTATTTGAGTGGCATCGGGGTGCGGGTTGAGTTTTTGGCTGAAATGCCTCTCTGTTGCGGCCACGAGGTGGTCGGTCAGCCGCATCATATGCTGGAGATGTAGGTTTGAGTGCTTCCTCCTCCAGTCGGGGTAGCAACCTACACTTTGGGTAACTCTTGGAGGGGCGTTCGAGTTTATATTCCTCGGCCGCAAGGACTTCAGGCCATCTGTCAGCTAGCAAATCTTGATCAGCTTGAAGCTGCTGTTGCTTTTTCTTAAGGCTATTTGCCGTGGCTATAAGACGGCGCTTGAAGCGCTCTTGTTCAACGGGATCCTTAGGCACGACGAATTCGTCATCGTCGAGGCTTGCTTCGTCTTCGGAGGGAGGTATGTAATTATCATCCTCACCTCTCCATCTGCCGCTCTCTTTGGAGGGCTGGCTTCTCCATCCTCCTGCCCTAAATCTTGCTGGAGGGGATTGTTGTCATCTTCGGCACTGTCCGGAGTGCTATTATCTCCTTTGCCGGGGTCACCGCTTTTGCTTTGGCGAGACTTAGAGCGGCGCCGCTGACGCCAGCGCTTGGGTTGCTTCTTGGAGGGGTCATCCTCCGCTGTCTCATCGCCATTGCCTTCTTTGGGTGTGTCCACCATGTACTCCGCGACGCTTGGTTCTCACTAGAGGCATTTGATGCCTTCAATTCTAGAGAGGCGTACCTCCGTGCTGCTCAAAATGGTCTAGCCAGAGCCACAGACCAGTATGTAAAGGATGTACGGGTAAGAAAATCTGACGATTATATGTATCAGTAGCCCCCGAGACTTGAAACAGTTAGCATAACTGATTTAAGGATCATCTTATTGTGCAGGTTCTTACAGAGAAGAATAGTCGACTGTCACAGGAGCTGGAGGAATGCAAGACCCAACTTCGGGCCGCTGTTGCCGCATTAAAGGAACCTAAAAAGTCCCCAGATGGTAACATTTCTTTCAAAGAATGATAGGTACCATATAGCGTGCGGCATGGCTGCAGATCTAGTAATAGATGTTGCAGATGAATCCGGAGAGAATCCGGAGGAGCAGCACGCCGTACGACAGCTAAAGGCTGGCGAACGTGTGCTGACTGAGGTCAGGCGGGAGAAAAACAATCTCCAAGATGCCAATACCAAGCTGAGCATGGAACTGAAAGATGTTCGAGCCCAGCTTACGGACTCCGAGAAGGAGAATAAGCGGCTTCGACGCGACATATTTAGTAAGTGCTTGAACGAACCCTTAATAAAGGGGACGACGGAGAAGGCGGCTAACAGAGTTATGTGTGCAGGTATGCTGACGAGTCGTCCCGCGGAGGAGATGCCCGGGTCTGCAGGTGATCTTCTATCCGAGCTCTCACAACTGCACGAACAAGTTCGGCAGGTGATGCAAGGTATTTCCCAGGCCTTGTGGCCATCCGTCTCCCTGCCAGAAGGCGTTGGAGAGCTTGTGGAGAAGCTCAAGGGAGCACGGCGGCGCTTCCGATTATGGAAGATATCTGCCTGCCGTCAAGGTGCCAGGGAAGCCTGGGCCATGGTGAAGATGCGGTATACCAAGGCTGACCCAAATCACATGGCCGAGGTCGGACCTGTGGGGCCCGACGGGAAAGAGATCCCCGTTAGCTTAGTCTATGGGCAAGTAGAGTTAGCCGCAAAGTATTCCCCACAGGATTGTAGGCTAGACCGCCTGTTGGATGGTATAGAAGAGGAATTTAGTCAGTCTACATGACTATGTAATTAAAGTGACATGTATAATGCCTTCTAGCCGGATTGTAGATCATTTGTCATGGCAGACCTTTTCGCTTCAACCTCGGGACCCGATAGTCCGGAGTGTATCCGAATACCCGCTTAGTTATATAAGAACAGGGGTATGCGTGGAGACCAGGCATAGGGGTCATTAGTGCTTGAACAGACAAGTGCCCAATTAGTTATGTTATATTACATGGGTAGTAAGAAACATCTTCCAGGGAGAATAGTTCTGTTAAGGGTTCCTTTCCCTGGGTACGCATGCCCTAAAGTGCATGTCCGGACTGCGAGAGGAAACGCAGGAAAAAACATCTGGGGCACATATGGAAAATAAATAAATAAAAATCATCTTTTGTTCGCCGACCGAATATTCCCTTAAGAACGCTAGCTTTCGGCTTCACCCAGTCTGAGGTACACATCCGGCTGACTCGGTAGTAACAATCGCAGAGGTGCTCCCCTTATGCCCTAGCCGAATTAACGAGAACGTAGGGCATAAATACAAGAGCCAGGCAGCCCAGCTTGGCCAAAACTTAAGTCATATCGATGCATATAGTGGCGGAGAAAAGGTACATGCGGAAGAATAACACATGTGTGGGGAGTGAAGCCCAAATAGGTAATTAAGCTTCTGTGTAAGAAGCCTCCAGGTATAATGAGCACGGTTAGCGCATCTATAATGTGCAAGCGAGGCACAAGGTGGCCCTTGAAGGCCTAGAGAAAGAGTAAAAGAAAGAAAGAGAAAAAATACAGATAATGTATATGCAAAAAATGGATAGAGGAAGGAGACGAACATAGAGTCTGGCGCTAGGCATAGAATCTTCGGAGCCTGGCTGCATTCCATGGGTTCGGCTCAAGTCGATTATTCGACGCATCCCGCAGACGGTATGCTCCACCGGTCAGAACTTGGTCAATAATGAAGGGACCTTCCCATTTGGGCTCGAGCTTGGACTTTTTCTTCTCCGGCAAGCGTAGAACTAACTCGCCAACGTTATAAGTTTTGGCCCATACTTCTCTGCTTTGGTATCTGCGAGCCTGTTGCTGATAAAATGCGGAACGGGCTTTTGCCACGTCGCGCTCCTCCTCCAGGGTGTCCAGACTGTCCTGCCGATCGAGCTCGGCTTCTCTTTCTTCGTACATGCACACTCGAGGTGAGTCATGAATTATGTCGCAGGGCAAAACTGCCTCTGCGCCGTACACCATAAAGAAGGGTGTATATCCGGTAGTGTGATTTGGCGTGGTCTGCAGCCCCCAGAGTACGGAGTCGAGCTCCTCTACCCAGTGCTTGTTAGACTACTTTAAGGACCGCACTAATCTGGGTTTAATGCCGCTCATGATAAGACCATTTGCTCGCTCAACTTGGCCGTTGGTTTGTGGGTGATAGACGGAAGCATAATCGAACTTGATGCCCATCTTGCTGCACCAGAGTTTTACCTCGTCGGCCGTGAAGTTCGTGCCGTTGTCAGTGATGATGCTGTGGGGGACTCCATAACGGTGTACAACACCGGATATGAAGTCTATCACCGGTCCGGATTCAGTTGTTTTAACAGGTTTGGCTTCTATCCATTTGGTGAATTTATCTACCATGGCCAATAAGTATTTTTTTTCTTATGGGTTCCCCCTTTAAGGGGTCCAACCATGTCAAGCCCCCAGAGCGCGAAAGGCCAGGTAATGGGGATTGTTTGGAGGGCGGTGGGTGGCATATGGCTTTGGTTTGCAAAAAGCTGGCAACCGGCGCAGCGTTGGACCAAGTCCTGCGCGTCTGCCCGGGCCGTTCGGCCAATAAAAACCTCTACGGAAGGCCTTGCTTACAAGGGCCGGGCTGCGGCGTGGTGGCCGCTGAGTCCGACATGAATTTCTGCCAAAAGCTTCCGCCCTTCCTCTTAGGAGATGCACCTTCGAAGGACTCCGGTAGTGCTTTTCTTATACAGCTCTCCCTCGTGGACCCTGTAGGCTTTAGATCGCCGCAATATGCAGCGTGCCTCATTTTGGTCCTCGGGAAGTTCCTGCATAGTTAGGTAGGCCAGGAATGGTTCTGTCCACGGGGCGATGACAACCATTATTACGTGGGCTGAAGGTGTTATTTCGGTGGCAGAGCCTCCGATTATGCCAGAGTGTTCGGTATCGGGCGTTTTGGCCGGGTCTGGACTATTGTTACCGGTGTCCCCTTCCCATACCACCGATGGCTTAACCAACCTCTCCAAAAAGATGTTGGGGGGGCGTCGCGTTTTGCGCTGATGCGGGCGAGGATATCCGCCGCCTGATTGTTTTCCCGAGCCACATGGTGAAATTCGAGCCCCTCAAACAGAGCTGACATCTTTAGGATGGCGTTTTGATAGGCCGCCATCTTCGGATCCTTGGCATCAAAGTCTCCATTTATTTGGGATATTGCGAGGTTCGAATCCCCATGCACCTCCAGGAGTTGAATGCCCATGGAGACTGCCAGTCGAAGACCATGCAACAGGGCTTCGTATTCGGCTGCGTTGTTGGAGTCTGTATATAGTATTTGCAGTACATATTGAATGGTATCTCCGGTTGGGGACGTCAGGACGACGCCAGCCCCCAGACTGGCCAGCATTTTGGAGCCGTCGAAGTGCATGATCCAATTGGAGTATGCGCCATACTCTTTAGGGAGTTCGGCTTCCGTCCACTCGGCGACAAAGTCGGCCAATACTTGCGATTTAATGGCTCGCCGAGGTTTGTATTTTATGTCGAACGGGAGGAGCTCAATGGCTCATTTGGCAATCTGGCCAGTGGCGTTGCGGTTGTTTATAATATCATTAAGTGGCACTTCCGAGGCTACTGTAATTGAACACTCTTGAAAGTAGTGTCGCAGCTTCCGGGATGCCATGAATACCGCATAGGCTATCTTTTGATAATGTGGGTACCGTGATTTTCATGGAGTGAGGACAGTGGATACATAGTATACCGGCTTTTGAAGAGGGAATTTATGTCCGTCAGCTTCTCGTTCGACGACGAGCACTGCGCTTACAACTTGATGAGTTGCCGCAATGTACAACAGCATTGGTTCGCCGATGTTTGGCGCGGCCAGGATTGGGTTGGTTGCCAGTATGGCTTTTATTTCTTCAAATCCGGCTGTGGCAGCGTCCGTCCACTCGAAGTGTTCGGTGCGCCGAAGGAGGCGATAAAGGGGTAATGCCTTTTCTCCTAAGCGAGAGATAAAGCGGCTTAGAGTCGCCACACATCCAGTTAGTTTCTGGATTTGTTTGAGGTATGTTGGGATAGTCAACTGTGATAGAGCTCGGATTTTGGCCAGATTAGCTTCAATTCCTCTACTGGAGACAATGAAGCCCAGGAGCTTTCCGGCTAGTACGCCGAAAACGCATTTTTCCGGATTGAGCTTGATGTCGTATGTTCGGAGGTTGTCAAATGTGAGCCTCAAGTCGTCTATTAGAGAGTCGACGTGCTTGGTTTTAACGACCACATCATCTACGTATGCCTCTACTGTTTTGCCAATCTATTTCTCCAGACATGTCTGGATCATGCGCTGATATGTTGTGCCGGTGTTTTTGAGCCCAAAAGGCATTGTGTTGAAACGGAAGGGGCCGTATGGTGTGATAAATGCCATTGCGGCTTGGTCGGACTCCACCATCTTGATTTGGTGGTAGCCGGAGTATGCATCGAGGAAACACAATGACTCGTGTCCTGCGGTAGCATCGATAATTTGATCGATACGGGGAAGGGGGAAGGGGGAAGGGATCCTTTGGGCAAGCCTTGTTGAGGTCCATGAAATCGACACATAGGCGCCATGATTTGTCCTTCTTTGGTACCATCACTAGGTTTGCTAGCCAGTCCGGGTGTTTTATTTCTCTAATGAATCCGGCCTCCAATAACTTGGCTAGTTCCTCTCCCATAGCCTGTCTCTTAGGTTCAGAGAAACACCGAAGAGCCTGCTTGACTGGCTTGAATACCTTTAGGATATTGAGGCTGTGCTCGGCCAGCCTGCGTGGGATTCCTGGCATGTCTGAGGGGTGCCAGGAGAATATGTCCCAATTCTCGAGCAGGAACTCTCGTAGTGCGGCGTCCACGGCGGGGTTTAACTGTGCCCCGATGGAGGCTGTTTTTGTAGGGTCCGTTGGGTGGACTTCGAATTTGACTATTTCGTCCGCTGGTTTAAAAGAGGTGGACTTGGATCTCTTTTCAAGTATTACGTCGTCCCTGTCCACCGTGGAGCGTAGCGCAGTTAATTCCTCGGCCGAGAGGGCTTCGGATGATGCCTCGAGGGCCAATGCGATTGTTTTGTTTTCGGCGCAGAGTGCTGTGTCCAGATCACTAGCAAGAGTGATGATTCCGTTGGGCCCGGGCATTTTGAGCTTCATGTACCCATAATGGGGTATGGCTTGGAAGATCGTGAACACCTCCCGTCCTAAAAGGGCATGGTATCCACTACTGAACGGGGCCACTTGGAATGTAATTTCTTCGGACCTATAGTTCTCCGGCGTGCCGAATACCACATCTAGTGTGATTTTCCTAGCACAGCGTGCTTCCCTACTAGGGATGATTCCTCTGAAGGTTGTGCTGCTTTACTCAATGCGGTTCCAGTCTATTTCCATTTTTTGAAGAGTTTCCTCATAGATGAGATTTAATCCACTGCCGCCGTCCATGAGAACTTTGGTGAGTCGAAAGTCGTCCATAATTGGACTGAGGACCAGTGCATCTGGTGCTCGGGCATTTCAGAATTTAGGTTCGTCACTGGCATTGAAGGTAATAGTTGTGTCACTCCATGGATTCATTGCTGCTACATGGCAGATTTTGGCGAGGCTGCGGAGTGTTCGATTGCGGCTATTATTTGATGTGAAGGTTTCAAAAACTGTTAATACCATATTGTTATCCACAGGATGGTGCTCTGTGGCATTTGGGATAAGAAGATCCTCACCACTTTTGGCCACCTGCCGGAGTATCCAACATGCTCTAAGGCTGTGTGTTGGTATGGTATCCGCTGTGCTATGAATTTTGCAGGGTCCGTTAAGCCATCCCTCCAATACGGTTCCATGCCCTATAGAGGGTTTTTGTTTCTTTGTAACTAACTCGGGTGTCTTATGATAGTGCACCCTTTTACTTCGGACTGGGTGTATATTCTTAGCCGGATTATCCCAAAATTTCGTTTCGGTTTTCCAGGCGCTTTCCATCGCACAGTACTTTCGTACTATGGATGCCAAGTCAGTGAAGCGTGATATGTCACGGCGACTTAAGGCGTTAAGGATTCCCTTGTTCGTGCAATTATTGCAGAAAAATGAGACTGCGTTTTCCTCGCGACAGTCCCTAACCTTTGTAACGCCCCGAGACTGATGTGCCAGGTGTCCTCCTGTTATTCGCTGTTGTTGCCTTGTCATTGCTTGCGTGTCATGCATTTCATATCATGTCATCATGTGCATTTCATTTGCATACATGTTCGTCTCATGCATCCGAGCATTTTCCCCGTTGTCCATTTTGCATTCCGGCGCTCCTATGTCCTCCGGTGTCCCTTTCTACCTCTTTTCGTGTGCGGGTATTAAACATTTTCGGATTGCACTAAGACTTGCCATGCGGCCTTGGTTTACTACCGGTAGACCGCCTGTCAAGTTTCGTGCCATTTGGACTTCGTTTGATACTCCAACGGTTAACCGGGTAGCCGCAAAGGCCTCTTTTGTGTGCAGCCCAACACCCCTCCAAAGTGGCCCAAAGCCCACCTAAACCTCCTCCATCATCTAGATCGTTCGATCACGATCGCATGGCCGCAAACCGCACCTCATTTGGAGCTTCCTAGCTCCCTCTACCTCTATAAATAGACCCCTCCATTTCAATCCCGGGTCCATTTCGCCCCTAACCCTAGATCCCTTCGTCCTCAGGGCGCCGGACACGTCCGGGCGCGCCGAACACGTCGCCGCCACCAACCGCCGCCTGCCACGTGGCGCCTCGCCACCCTCGCGCCGCCGGCGCGCCCGGGCCCAGGGAGAGCCCCCGAGGCCTGGTTCCTCCGCGCGCCACTAGGCCGCGCCCCGCTCCAGTCGCCGCCGCCCAGGCCGATTGCCGCCTCCGCCGCCAAGGGCCGTCTCTGCCGCCCCGCTCCCCGCACGCCGGCCGGAGTTCGTCGCCGGCCAGCCCCCGCTGCTCCCCGCGCCTCCAAGTCACCCAAGGGGCCGGAGCCGCCGCCTGCCGTCAGATTCGATCGGCGAGAGGCCGGCTTCGCCTCTCCTTTGCCTCCCCGCCGCCTTGACGACCTCGCCGGAGCAAGAACACCTCGCTGGAGTGGCCTCGGATTGCAAGCCCGCGAGGAACCCTAGATCTGAGGGTTGACCTTTTTGCCTCCGTTTCAATATTTTATGCATCATTCATCACATCATATCTCTGCAACCGTGGCTCCGTTTTGGGCGTGTAGCATATCAAAAGTTTCGTCTCGACAAGTACATCATTTCATCTCATTGCATCATTTTATTTGAGCTCATCTTGATGCCCGAAATGCTGTTGGAAGAGGGCTATGTGAGGATAATTTCAGATCTGTTTCAGCAAATGCACTTTTGTCATTTTTGCCATGATTAATGTGTGCATGCTATGATCCTGAGCTCTACATGTGTTTTGAAGAATGCCATGCCATCTTTACAGGGGTGTATGCCATGTATTTTTGTGATCTTTGTGGTGACTGGCACAAGCATGCAAAGTAGCTTACTCAATGATGCTGATTTGAGGGACTTCGAATTTCACCAAGTCCTTGCCCTGTCATTATTTTTATGCCATATGTTCATGTTGTTTCCTAGTGATCCGTGCCTCTTTTGAGCATGATCAGTAAGGATGTTTTGTAAATTTTGTCGTGCTCTATCCATCCATGTCTTTGTTTGCAATTATGGAGCACCCTAGCTTGAGTCAATCGAGCTCTACTTTTGCTATAAAATGTTCCTGGCAGATTGTTAACATGTTTAGTAATTTTGCCGAGCTTGTTGTTGTTGATCCGTGCATGCTATGTTGTTGTTCTTGCCATGTATAGCTTCTATGCCATGTCTATTTTCTGGGTGTATGCTTAGTTTGTCATGCAATGCCTCATAGTGAGTGCATCGACCTCGTAAAAAAGCCTACTTGTTAACTGTTTTGCCATGCTCTAGTTTTTCACTAAGTTTGAATCTGTTTATGTTTTTGCTATGTTCACATGCTTGCAATTGTATTTTCTGATCCCTTTTGGCTCATGGTCACTAAGGAACTTTTGTTACATGCTTTGAGTCTCTTCATGCCATGCCTTGCTTTTCCATGTTATGTCCCTGTAGCATGTAGTTATCATGCTCTAAACATTGCTTCCTGATGATAAATTCCTGACTTATTGTTAATTTCACTAAGTTTGAAACCTGTTATCTTTTGCATTTTTCCCATGCTTGTTTGAACCTGTTAATGAGTGATTTAGCCATAGCTCAGTGTTCATATTTTGTCAAGCATCATGAGTGGATCCCTGCCATGTATTTTGTTGTCATGTTGGAGTGCAGTAGCATGTTGTTCTTGATGCATTTAGATGGTCTCGTGCTGATTATCACAGACCGGTGCCATATTTGTTTTGCTTGCCATTTCCAAACCATGCATCCGATTCCGGTGATCTTCATATCGGTTTCGACCGAAATCAACTCACCTTTCCAGTGGCACTCTTGGATTTCCAATTTGAGGCCATGTTCAATCATTCCTTTCCAAATCATACATATGCACCGCATACCGCATCCCGCATATCATGCCATGTTCATGTGTTGGTTGTTTACTATGTTGTGTGCTTCTTTCCGGTGTTGCTTCTTCGGGTTGGTTCCGATAATGTCGCGTTTGTGAGGACCCGTTTGACTACACGCGGTTGTCTTCTTCATGGACTCGTTCTTCTTCCTTGTGGGATTTCAGGCAATATGATCATACCCTCGAAATCACTTCTATCTTTGCTTGCTAGTTGCTCGCTCTTTTTGCTATGCCTATGCTGTGATACCTACCACTTTCTTATCATGCCTCCCATATTGTTAAGCCAAGCCTCTAACCCACCTTGTCCTAGCAAACCGTTGTTTGGCTATGTTACCGCTTTGCTCAGCCCCTCTTATAGCGTTGTTAGTTGCAAGTGAAGATTGGAGTTTGTTCCTTGTTGGAACATGGATATTTTGTTGGGATATCACAATATCTCTTATTTAATTAATGCATCTATATACTTCGTAAAGGGTGGAAGGCTCGGCCTTATGCCTGGTGTTTTTTTCCACTCTTGCCGCCCTAGTTTCCGTCATATTGGTGTTATGTTCCCGGACTTTGCGTTCCTTACATGGTTGGGTTATAATGGGAACCCCTTGACAGTGCGCCTTGAATAAAACTCCTCCAGCAATGCCCAACATTGGTTTTACCATTCGCCACCTAGCCTCTTTTTCCCTTGGGTTCCGCGGACTCAAGGGTCATCTTTATTTAAACCCCCGGGCCAGTGCTCCTCTGAGTGTTGGTCCACCTTGTCAGCCGCCGGTGGCCACCAGGGGCAACTCTGGGCTGGCCTACCGGAAGTTTGGACGATCTGGTGTGCCCTGAGAACGAGATATGTGCAGCTCCTATTGTGATTTGTCGGCACATTCGGGTGGTGTTGCTGGACTTGTTTTACCATTGTCGAGGATGTCTTGTAACCGGGATGCCGAGTCTGATCAGATTGTCTTGGGAGAAGGAATATCCTTCGTTGACCGTGAGAGCTTGTGATGGGCTAAGTTGGGACACCCCTGGAGGGATTTGAACTTTCGAAAGCCATGCCCGCGGTTATGGGCAGATGGGAATTTGTTAATGTCCGGTTGTAGAAAACCTAAAGTTTATCTTAACTAAAATGCACCAACCGCGTGTGTAACCGTCATGGTCTCTTCTCGGCGGAGTCCGGGAAGTGAGCACGGTGTTGGAGTAATGCTTGGCGTAGGTTGTTCTAGGATCACTTCTTGATCATAGTTGTTCGACCGTGCTTTTGCCTTCTCTTCTCGCTCTCATTTGCGTTTGTTAGCCACCATATATGCTAGTCGCTTGCTGTAGTTCCACCTCATACTTTTACCCTTCCTATAAGCTTAAATAGTCTTGATCGCGAGGGTGTGAGATTGCTGAGTCCCCATGACGCACGGATACTTCCAAAACCAGTTTGCAGGTGCTCAATGATACCGTGCAGGTGATGCAACCGAGCTCAAGGAGGAGCTCGATGAGGACCTTGTCCGTAGTGTTGTTTTGTTTCAGTTGATCAGTAGTGGAGCCCAGTTGGGACGATCGGGGATCTGTGTAGCTTTTGGGGTAGTCTTCTTTTATTTTGGTTCCGTAGTCAGACCTTGTGTGTATCTGGATGATGTAATGCTTTATCCATGTATTGTGTGAAGTGGCGATTGTAAGCCAACTATGTATCCTTTTCCCCTTATTGTATTACATGGGTTGTTGTAAATATTACCTCACTTGCGACATTGGTTTAAATGCGGTTATGCCTCTAATTCGTGCTTCGACACGTGGGAGATATAACCGCATCAAGGGCGTTACAAGTTGGTAATCAGTGCCTTCCCCGACCTTAGGAGCCCCCTGCTTGATCGAATCGTTGGCGTTGTTGAGTCTAGAAAAATGTTTTGAGTCTTTTAGGATTATATATATCGGAGAGTAGGATTCTTTTTACTCCTCAGTCCCTTCGTCGCTCTGGTGAGGTATCCTGACGTAGAGTTTTGACTCTTCTCTTCTCAAATTTCACTATTTTTTTAGGATCATGCGGGTATCTTGGAATCGTTCAGATGGTTTTGTGACGAGAACATTGTTCTTGGTGCCTACTGACATTTAGGGGTTGTGGTAATGTCCCGGGGAGTTGAGCTCCGAGGTGTTGTCGTCACAATTTTATCATTGAGATTCTGGAATACCTGAGTTTCGCTGACATCGAAAATCTCTTTTATGCAGTTGTTGGTGAGATAACCTCGACGCCACCCAGTACTGGGGCGGGAGTTCGGGAGTATTGCCATAACTCGTATAACGGATGCTTTTCGAAGGTTGAGGTAAACGATTTCCGAAGGTTTCTTGGTTATGTGTTGAAGGATGGATACAGCTGGATGTAGGATTTGTTAGTTTGGGTGAGATATTATGCTTCCCCTGTATCCCCAACACCTGATTGCATAACCGGGAAAATTTCGGGAGTTTATAAGTGGTAATTCAAGTAGCTCCTAGGATATCTTTCCGACAGATGTATGATATGAAGTTGGGGTTCGACGTCTAGTGGTCCGTCTATCCATGGTTGGTTTTACAATGGTCTCGTTGTGTCTTAAAGAGTCCTTGGCTATGCCGACTCGGGGACGCTTCTTATGTCATGTGCACTGCCTTGTACATGATGGTGCTGTACGATCGAGCCCGTGTAGGCCCCACCACGAAAACTTCGGACGAAATCTCTATCATATGTTTGTTCCGGCTTATTCTGCAAGCCAATCCTTTGTTTTTGTTTTTGAGCTGTGGTATTCGAGTTGCTTCGAAGTCAAGAGTTGATTCCATACCTTTCCTAAGCATTGTTCTCATACTCCTATGCGAATACTAATCCTTCTTGATAATCGAGATTGTTATGCCAATCTTGTTCTATCGGTGTGTCTCTCTTCAAG
The DNA here is from genome assembly GCF_018294505.1 of Triticum aestivum. Classification (NCBI taxonomy): domain Eukaryota; kingdom Viridiplantae; phylum Streptophyta; class Magnoliopsida; order Poales; family Poaceae; genus Triticum; species Triticum aestivum. The sequence goes on from NC_057806.1 coordinate 120,287,665, forward strand.
TCGATCCGATCACGTCAACATTCACAAGATCAATTATCAGTTCTTCTCAACGTTGTTTGTTTCATTCATCCCAAGCTGCCTTTGTTTTTACCGCCCGCCCACCCTTTTTCCTCAAGGACTCAGATTTCTTAATCAATTATCATGTTACTGATGAGAAGTCTCTCCATTTTGTTTTCCTTCATGTTCTTACTCGGTGATTCTCAAGAAGATTCTAATGGAGCCTCAAGTTCATCATTATTCTTTCTCTTTCTTCTCTGGTGGAACCAAGTCAAGCTTTGTTGATTATACCCTTTCCTCATTTCGATGCTTTCTCATGCCGGTGCAATTCTTAATCGTTCACCTCTCGTTGTTCATTTATTCCGGAGTGCCGAAGATATCTCAGAAGATTCGTGTTTTCCACTCTGCGTTCGTTCAAGATCTTTCGAGAATGTTCTCTCATTCAAGCCATCTAGTTCAACCGGTGCAATCTCCTTTTCAAGTAATCTTTCAACGGTGTATTTTTCAGTGGCCCCTAACCCACAGGTCTTTTCCCCGGATCTTACCTGACTCTTCTAAATCTCCCGGAGCTATTCTCAAAAATTCTTTTCGAAGTTTGATGTAAGCAGTGTTGTCATCAGTCAAATGTCTTTCTCCAAGATCTTTCAAATTCTTATCACCGTTGGCTCAACCTTTAAATTCGTCATTCCGGAGTATCTCAACATTTCACGGTGGTGTTTCTCGTCGTCATCCTCAGATTTTAAAGACCGAAGAAGAGTTTTTTCCTCCATATCTTATCCATTCTCTCAAAGATTCATCATTCTAGCTTGTGCCATTCTCTCATAATTATTTCTGATTGTGAGAATTCTTTTCATCCTTCTGGAACTATTCAGGAGTCTTTTCAATCTGATACTTTGGAGGTCATCATTTCGGGTTATTCATTCTAGCTTTCAGCTATCATTCTCCAAAATCTTACCGGTGCATCGTTCAAGTGTTTTCTAATCAGTTCATGATCTCTTTGTTCTCTTGTATCTAAATTCCCTCAAATATCTTCATTCATTCTTTAATTCTTCTCGGTGTTTCTTTATCTTTTCTTCAATCGTTCTCAATTCTTACGGTGGTTCATTCGAGACTTCTTTCCCTTCATTATCATATTAATTACTCGTTGTTTCAACCCTACCGGTGGTTCGTGGAAGACATTCTCAAGTTTATGTTATATCTCTCTTAATTTTTTCTACGAGAATAAGTAATATGTCAAATCCGTTGATTGTCATCAATTTAATTGGTGAAGGATAAGCATAATGTAATTCTTATTCTTGTTTAATCGAGTGAACTCAATTCCCTATTCCGGAGGCTCATCAAATTCTCGGTTTCATTTGTTTCATCTTTCTTTTCCGGAGTTCCAAGCTTTTCCACATTATATCATCATGAAGATTCATCTAAATCATCGCAAGGCTTCACCTTGTGTTTCAACTCCTATTTCCTTCCGTTCGATCATCCTTTTTGTTACCGGAGTTCTTCATGGAGGCTCATCATGGTGGTTCATCAAAGATTTAATTCCTTCTCCAAGTTTTTATCGATATTCTTTTTAAGGAGCTCAAGCATTCTTCATCTTGCAATCCGGAGTGCACTTCTTTCTACCATATCATTGGAGGTGGTTTTATGTCATTCTTGATAATTTGAGTTCATGTTTCAGGATTCACATGTTGTCAAGAATGAGGTATCTTTAATCCATCAACCTCTTCGTTGGAGTTATCTTGGGTTATATTTCACCTAAAGCCTTCCCGAAGGATTGTTGCTATTTATGGTGCTTATAATGACCCAAGTTCTTCATTTATCCTCCCGGTGAAATAAATTCTCGTCTCCTTGTCGACATCAATCCAATCTACTATTTCCGTTAGTGGCATGTTGTCACCTCATAATTTGAGATGTATTCCATAAGCCCACATCAAGCTTATTCTTTTCGTTGTTGGTTTTTCCAACAATTCCGTTCGACCCTTCTCCTAAAGATGCCTTTTCAAGCTCTTTTGTGGCAGAAGTTGGCATCTTCTTCTCCATTCTTCTATTTCAATTATCTATCTTCTATTCTTTTCTCCCGGAGGCATTGTCATGTTGCTCTCTTCAACCCATCTTCTTGTTTTGACAAGATCATATTCTTTCATTTGCTTATCCATTTAACCGGAGTGTTGTGCCCTTTTGCTCAAGTTCTTTTCGCCTTATCAAGCCTTGCATCCCTTTTCAACTGGAGTGTTGTTCTGAGATCTTTCTTACCCCTTGTTCCATTCATTCAATAGTTCCGGAGGCAGTGTGTTGTGATTTCATCAAGTATCTTCTCATCTTATCAAGTTCTTATACAATTCCTTTTCTTGTCAACCAGAGTGCTGTCCGAATTTGTTCTTCCTTGTTACTCTTCCCTACCGGAGTGCTTTCAACTTTGTCTTCTTTGTTGCATTATTCTTTCAATTTGTTCAACCTCTCAAGGTTCGTGGTTTCACTCGTTTGTCAAAGAAGCAACTTAGTTTTACCTCTTCTCTTTCTCTTCCGTTTTTCCTCCGGTGCCATTCTAGATCTCGGGATGAGATCCCCTCGTAGTGGTGGAGTGTTGTAACGCCCCGAGACCGATGCGCCAGGTGTCCTCCTGTTATTCGCTGCTGTTGCCTTGTCATTGCTTGCGTGTCATGCATTTCATATCTTGTCATCATGTGCATTTCATTTGCATACATGTTCGTCTCATGCATCCGAGCATTTTCCTCGTTGTCCGTTTTGCATTTCGGCGCTCCTATGTCCTCCGGTGTCCCTTTCTACCTCTTTTCGTGTGCGGGTGTTAAACGTTTTCGGATTGGACCGAGACTTGCCATGCGGCCTTGGTTTACAACCAGTAGACCGCTTGTCAAGTTTCGTGCCATTTGGACTTCGTTTGATACTCCAACGGTTAACTGGGTAGCCGCAAAGGCCTCTTTTGTGTGCAGCCCAACACCCCTCCAAAGTGGCCCAAAACCCACCTAAACCTCCTCCATCATCTAGATCGTTCGATCATGATCGCGTGGCCGCAAACCGCACCTCATTTGGAGCTTCCTAGCTCCCTCTACCTCTATAAATAGACCCCTCCATTTCAATCCCGGGTCCATTTCGCCCCTAACCCTAGATCCCTTCGTCCTCAGCGCACCGGACACGTCCGGGCGCGCCGGACACATCGCCGCCACCAACCGCCGCCTACCACGTGGCGCCTCGCCACTCCCGCGCCACCGGCCCGCCTGGGCCCAGGGAGAGCCCCCGAGGCCCGCCTCCTCCACGCGCCACCGGGTCGCGCCCCGCTCCAGTCGCCGCCGCCCAGGCCGATCGCCGCCTCCGCCACCAGGGGCCGTCTCCGCCGCCCCGCTCCCCGCACGCTGGCCGGAGTTCGTCGCCGGCCAGCCCCCGCGGCTCCCCACGCCTCCAGAGTCGCCCAATGGGCCGGAGCTGCCGCCCGCCGTCAGATCCGGTCGGGGAGAGGCCGGCTTCGCCTCCCCGCCGCCTTAACGACCTCGCTCGGGCAAGAACACCTCGCCGGAGTGGCCTCGGATTGCGTGCCCGTGAGGAACCCTAGATCTGAGGGTTGACCTTTTTGCCTCCGTTTCAATATTTTATGCATCATTCATCGCATCATATCTCTGCAACCGTGGCTCTGTTTTGGGCGTGTAGCATATCAAAATGTTCATCTCGACGAGTACATCATTTCATCTCATTGCATCATTTTCATTTGAGCTCATCTTGATGCCCGAAATGCTGTTGGAAGAGGGCTATGTGAGGATAATTTCAGATCTGTTTCAGCAAATGCACTTTTGTCATTTTTGCCATGATTAATGTGTGCATGCTATGATCCTGAGCTCTACATGTGTTTTGAAGAATGCCATGCCATCTTTACATGGGTGTATGCCATGTATTTTTGTGATCTTTGTGGTGACTGGCACAAGCATGCAAAGTAGCTTACTCAATGATGCTGATTTCAGGGACTTAGAATTTCACTAAGTCCTTGCCCTGTCACTATTTTTATGCCATATGTTCATGTTGTTTCCTAGTGATTTGTGCCTCTTTTGAGCCTGATCAGTAAGGATGTTTTGTAGATTTTGTCGTGCTCTATCCATCCATGTCTTTGTTTGCAATTATGGAACACCCTAGCTTGAGTCAACCGAGCTCTACTTTTGCTATAAAATGTCCCTGGCAGATTGTTAACATGTTTAGCAATTTTTGCCGAGCTTGTTGTTGTTGATCCGTGCATGCTATGTTGTTGTTCTTGCCATGTATAGCTTCTATGCCATGTCTATTTTCTGGGTGTATGATTATTTTGTCATGCAATGCCTCGTAGTGAGTGCATCGAGCTCGTAAACATGCCTACTTGTTAACTGTTTTGCCATGCTCCATTTTTTCACTAAGTTTGAATCTGTTTATGTTTTTGCTATGTTTACATGCTTGCAATTGTATTTTATGATCCCCTTTGGCTCATGGTCACTAAGGGACTTTTGTTACATGCTTTGAGTAGCTTCATGACACGCCTTGCTTTGCCATGTTATGTCCCTGTAGCATGTAGTTATCGTGCTCTAAACATTGCTTCCTGATGATAAATTCCTGACTTGTTAATTTCACTAAGTCAGAAACCTGTTATCTTTTGCATTTTTCCCATGCTTGTCTGAACCTGTTAATGAGTGATTTAGCCATAGCTCAGTGTTCATCTTTTGTCAAGCATCATGAGTGGATCCCTAATATTTATTTTGTTGTCATGTTGGAGTGCTGTAGCATGTTGTTCTTGATGTGTTTAGATGGTCTTGTGCTGATTATCGCAGACCGGTGCCATATTTGTTTTGCTTGCCATTTCCAAACTGTGCATCCGATTCCGGTGATCTTTATATCAATTTCGACCGAAATCAACTTACCTTTCCAGTGGCACTCTTGGATTTCCATGTTGAGGCCAGGTTCAATCATTCTTTTCCAAATCATACATATGCACCGCATACCGCATCCCGCATATCATGCCATGTTCATGTGTTGGTTGGTTACTATGTTGTGTGCTTCTTTCCGGTGTTGCTTCTTCGGGTTGGTTCCGATAACGTCGCGTTTGTGAGGACCCGTTCGACTACGCCCGGTTGTCTTCTTCATGGACTCGTTCTTCTTCCTTGCGGGATTTCAGGCAAGATGACCATACCCTCGAAATCACCTCTATCTTTGCTTGCTAGTTGCTCGCTCCTTTTGCTATGCCTATGCTACGATACCTACCACTTTCTTATCATGCCTCCCATATTTTTGAGCCAAACCTCTAACCCACCTTGTCCTAGCAAACCGTTGTTTGGCTATGTTACCGCTTTGCTCAGCCCCTCTTATAGCGTTGTTAGTTGCAGGTGAAGATTGGAGTTCTTTCCTTGTTGGAACATGGATATTTTGTTGGGATATCACAATATCTCTTATTTAATTAATGCATCTATATACTTGGTAAAGGGTGGAAGGCTCGGCCTTATGTCTGGTGTTTTGTTCCAGTCTTGCCGCCCTAGTTTCCGTCATATCGGTGTTATGTTCCCGGATTTTGCGTTCCTTACACGGTTGGGTTATAATGGGAACCCCTTGACAGTTCGCCTTGAATAAACTCCTCCAGCAATGCCCAACATTGGTTTTACCATTCGCCACCTAGCCTCTTTTTCCCTTGGGTTCCGCGGACTCAAGGGTCATCTTTTTTTAAACCCCCAGGCCAGTGCTCCTCTGAGTGTTGGTCCACCTTGTCAGCCGCCGGTGGCCACCAGGGGCAACTCTGGGCTGGCCTACCGGAAGTTTGGATGATCCGATGTGCCCTGAGAATGAGATATGTGCAGCTCCTATCGGGATTTGTCGGCACATTCGGGTGGTGTTGCTGGACTTGTTTTACCATTGTCAAGGATGTCTTGTAACCGGGATGCCGAGTCTGATCGGATTGTCTTGGGAGAAGGAATATCCTTCGTTGACCGTGAGAGCTTGTGATGGGCTAAGTTGGGACACCCCTGCAGGGATTTGAACTTTCGAAAGCCGTGCCCGTGGTTATGGGCAGATGGTAATTTGTTAATGTCCGGTTGTAGAAAACCTAAATTTTATCTTAATTAAAATGCACCAACCGCGTGTGTAACCGTGATGGTCTCTTCTCGGCGGAGTCCGGGAAGTGAACACGGTGTTGGAGTAATGCTTGGCGTAGGTTGTTCTAGGATCACTTCTTGATCATAGTTGTTCGACCATGCTTTTTCCTTCTCTTCTCGCTCTCATTTGCGTTTGTTAGCCACCATATAAGCTAGTCGCTTGCTGCAGTTCCACCTCATACTTTTACCCTTCCTATAAGCTTAAATAGTCTTGATCGCCAGGGTGTGAGATTGCTGAGTCCCCGTGACTCACAGATACTTCCAAAACCAGTTTGCAGGTGCTCGATGATACCGTGCAGGTGACGCAACCGAGCTCAAGGAGGAGCTCGATGAAGACCTTGTTCGTAGTGTTGTTTCGTTTCAGTTGATCAGTAGTGGAGCCCAGTTGGGACGATCGGAGATCTGTGTAGCTTTTGGGGTAGTCTTCTTTTATTTTGGTTCCGTAGTCGGACCTTGTGTGTATCTGGATGATGTAATGCTTTATCCATGTATTGTGTGAAGTGGCGATTGTAAGCCAACTATGTATCATTTTCCCCTTATTGTATTACATGGGTTGTTGTGAAGATTACCTCACTTGCGACATTGCTTTCAATGCGGTTATGCCTCTAAGTCGTGCTTCAACATGTGGGAGATATAGCCGCATCGAGGGCGTTACAACCTTGTTCATCATAAGGAGGAATCTGGCCCAATAATGATGTACTATTTCATGGGGCTCTTGCCTGATGTGGGAAAGATCATTTATGTCTGGGTGGGTGGGTGGAACTGAGTCCGAACCCCTACCCAATCTGAGACCCACGGGCCGAGGTGTTTCCAATATTGGAATTTCGGGTTCCGGTATGTTGCCCGGTAAGTCTGGCCCGCTGCCTGACTCTAGGTTCAGGGCTTGTGTGATGTCCTCTAAACGGGTATCCGGCTCGAAGAGCTCAGGAATTCGGACATAGTTAGTCCTCAAGATATAAGAGGAATCGCCGCATTGTTCCTCCACCACCGCAACATGGTGGGTGACCGGTGGAGAGTTAATCTGCCTTTGATTGGGTTTAAGCCCAATCCGATCTTAGTCCGTAGCGACTCCCAAGGCGGCGATGCGATCCAAGAGCTCTTTTAGGGAAGAGAGCTCCATTGGATCCATCTGCTCGGTGAATTCCGAGCCGACGTGGAGGTTGTTTTTGATGACCCGAGAAGTCATCATTGGGGCAGCAACCGAATTGGCGTCATGATGAAACTGCCTAGCCGGAGAGTTTGGCCGACAGCCAGGGCTCCCCCGGCGGTGATGTTGTTCTTAACAACGAGACGAGGCGTCCTTCCTTATGGTGACGGCACAGAGGAACTCTCTATGTCGGTGTCAAAAGCGGCGGATCTCGGGTAAGGGGTCCCGAACTGTGCGTCTAAGGCGGATGGTAACAGGAGGCAGGGGACATGATGTTTTACCCAGGTTTGGGCCCTCTTGATGGAGGTAAAACCCTACGTCCTGCTTGATTATTCTTGATAATATGAGTAGTACAAGAGTTGATCTACCACGAGATCGGAGAGGCTAAACCCTATAAGCTAGCCTATGGTATGATTATGTGTTGTCCCACGGACTAAAACCCTCCCGTTTATATAGACACCGGAGGGGGCTAGGGTTACACAAGGTTGGTTACAAAGGAGGAGATATACATATCCGTATTGCCTAGCTTGCCTTCCACGCCAAGTAGAGTCCCATCCGGACACGGGACGAAGTCTTCAATCTTATGTCTTCATAGTCCAACAGTCCGGCCAAAGGATATAGTCCGGCTGTCCGGAGTCCCCCTAATCCAGGACTCCCTCAGTAGCCCCTGAACCAGGCTTCAACGACAATGAGTCTGACGCGCAGTGTTGTCTTCGGCATTGCAAGGCGGGTTCCTCCTCCGAATACACCATAGAAGAGTTTGAATACAGTGATAGTGTCCGACCCTGCAAAATAAGTTCCACATACCACTGTAGAGAGAATAATATTTCCACAAATCCAATCTGCTGACATGTTTTGGCAGCATGATATCATGCCATGGTCCGGTAATTATTCGAACCGTTTTTCTTTAACCAGCCCCGCACATAACGCGAGATGGTTTCTTGACACGTCTTGTCAAGGTAGAGATCGTGTTCCCCTTATTACGGGATTCTCATCAATACGGACGTGGGTAACCCAACCGCGCCATCAATTACGGCGCTTGGGGGATAAGCGAGTTTTACCAGGCTAGTGGGGGCGCATAGTTTAGTCCGCCCTTATAAAGGGATAAGATCTCCCCTTTTTCTACCCACACCTTCTTCCTCCTTGCTCATCCATTCTCGCGCACTCGAGCTCCAGCGCCCAAGTCCGCATCCTCCTCCTCAACTCTCTCCAAACATGTCCGGAGCGGGAGGCAAGTGGATGGCCTCCTCCGTCATGGAGGGGCACATCAAAAAGTTGCGGGGAGCCGGATACTTAGCCGCGGACATCGCGCACCGGCTGCCAGCCGTGGGGCAGGTCGTCCCTACCCCGAAACCTCACGAAAGGGTGGTTTTCCTCCCCCACTTTGTCCGCGGATTGGGGTTTCCCCTCCATCCATTCATCTGCGGCCTCATGTTCTACTACGGACTGGAATTTCATGATCTGGCCACGAATCCTCAACATCTTGGCATTCATCGTCGTGTGCGAGGCTTTCCTCCGCATCTGGCCCCACTTCGGCCTATGGCTGAAGACCTTCAATATCAAGCCGAAGGTTGTAGGCGGCCAACAAGCAGAATGCGGCAGAGCCATGGTGGGCAAAATGCTCAACGTTGCATGGCTCGAGGGCTCCTTCGTGGAGACCATAAAGGGGTGGCAATCGGGGTGGTTCTACATCACCAAGCCGCACGACGCCAACTGGGTGGTGGCCCCCGAGTTTCGATCCGGCATCCCCACACGGCTCACTTCCTAGAGGGAGAAGGGCCTGTACTGGGGTTCACCGATGGAGCTGGACGGACTCCAGAAGTGTATCTGGAACATGACAAGCAAGAAACTTAAGCTTGTCAACATAGTCCAGGTCATGCTCTTCCGCCGGATCCTCCCGTGTCAACAACGGGATTTCAACTTATGGGAGTTCGACCCGGACCGACACCAGACTCTAAGCGAGCTCTTCGACACGACGCACAAAGACGTCTGGAGGGTGCTGTTCAAGGGTGCCGAGGTCCCTCCCTCTCTCACCGAGGACCGCGGGCTAAGCACGAAGCGCCCTGCGAATCCGGTAAGTTCTATACATCTGGTAGGATATTTATTTTCCATAGCTTAACCATGTGAGGGGTCTGAGCTCCCATGCCTTTAACAGGACTGGGTGGAGACATCGGAGCAGATTGACTGTCCGGCCCCCCTACCCAAAGACACCGCGGACGCTCTCCTGACGGAGATGCTGACTCTGGCTCCTTATAAGGTGCCAGAGAAGACCAAGAAGAAGTCCAAGGAAACCCGAAAGAGTTCCCGGCGCCAAGTGGTATCGGACTCATCGTCCGATAACTCCGTGACGCACTCCTCCCATGAAGACGAGGAGGAAGATGAAGATTCTCCCCCTCCTGCCGGGGGAGACAAGAAAAGGAAGGCCGCCCCGACCGGGGAGGCCGAAGGGTCCAAGAAGGGAAGGACTCTTCTTCCGAACTGCTCCACCATCGCCGCCGAAGGCGAAGACGAGTGGCCGCTTAGGGCCAAGCCCCTGGCGAAGTCGTAAGTGTTCGGATACCAGAGTAACTCATAGCATACCTTTGTCGCACTGCTTCTCCTAATGCCGTATATGACTATGCAGACTGCCCCAAGCCCGTATCGACGTATCCTCGTCGGACGGCTCCTTGGATTCGTCGGATATGGATATCGATCCACTTCCGACCGCCTCGTCCCATTGCCCTATGGACAATGTCGAGGTATTCTCTCAAGGGGCACCGAGCCGGGGGGAGACAGTCCCGGAGGCGCCTCAAGGCGACCTTCCGGACTCCAGGAGCAAAGGGAGCAAGGCTCCCGGGGGCTCCAAGTTCGGCTCTCAGCCGAACACTGCGCCAGAACCTCCAATGGTTTCCGACTCGGGCAGGCGGCCCCCTTCCAAAAGGGGTAATATGCCCGTGCCGGTGACCTCTGTCCATCATGAGGCACCGGACAACCTGCTGGGAGCGCTTCGCGGCGCTTCCATCGACGAAGAGCACCACACTATTATGAGTGCGGTCATCAAGAAGGTCCAGTCCGCCAAGAGCGGACTGACTGAAGCCTGTGCCAGCCTTCTAACAGGCTTTGAGGTAAGTATTTAAAATATAGGGAAAATATTACCGCATAGACAGTAGACCCTGATGCTCTGTTTGGTGTTCACAAAGAAAAGCCGAATAGAGGATCAAATAATATCTGCAGGAGTCTAATATAAGTATGTCTATATGCGTATGCAGGCTTCACTGCTGGCCTCTGCCACACTGACTGCGGAGGTCACCGCACTGAAGCAGGACCTCGAGGGGTCCGAGAAAGAGCGCGGCCTTGCCAAGAGGCAGCTCGAGGAGAACAAAGGTAAGTAATACCTTGTCTATATATATATATATATATATATATATATATATATATATACAAAAAGATGCGATTGCAAAATGAGAGGATCATTATGAATTTGCCAGGGGACACGACCGAAGAGGCGGCCCTGAAGCAAGCACTGTCCGAGGCCGAAAACAAAGCGTCCCAGGAGCGCACAAAGCGGGAAAAGCAGGAGGCACGGGTGGGCGAGGTGCAGCAAGAGCTCCAAGCTCTCATGACGAAGCACGAGGCATTGGAGCTTGACTCGAAGACGCGAGAGTCTGAGCTTGCCGCGGCCCTTAAGAGCGCAAAGAATGCCAAGGCTGAAGCCCAAAAGGCCCTCCATGAGATTGAGGCGATGAGGAAGATAGCGGCGGGTAAGGCATTCAATATGCAAAGCAAGCATGTGAAAGTGAATTACTTGTTACTTAAATTACTTGTTACTTACCCGAGTCTGGAGCTCTCCAGGAGCATTCACAGATTTGCCCCGCAGTGTGTCGGATGCCGCAAAATTTTACCAGGCCGAGGAGGGAAGCTCGACGGAGAAGCTGTTCTGGTCTCAGTATACTGGGACCGAACACCCGATGCCTATGAGTGACCAGCTGAAGCAACTGGTCGAGCCGCACAAGGCGGCCGAACAGGCCATGAAGGGCTTTATAGTTCGGATGTGGCCTGGCGACGCCCTTCCCAATAGCTACTTTGGCCTGGTGAGGCGGCTTGTGGATGCCTGCCCACGGCTGGAAGTCATCAAGCGGCCCGTCTGCATCTAGGGTGCACGCCGGGCTGTTGCCCGTGCGAAGGTGCACTGGGCCAAGATGGACGCCGAGAAGCTGGTGAAGAAGGGGCCGTCGCAGGGCAAGGAGCATCGCCACCCCGAGATGTATTATGACGGTGTCCTGAAGGGTGCCCGTCTTATAGCGGACGAGTGTGCGAAAGATGTAATATTTGAATGAACTTTCTCAAGTGATCTTGTGGTATGAAAACTTGTTCATATGCGCTATGCAACGCTTGTTTGAATTTAAAATATTACCTTCTGTTCGGCTGTTTATCAAATCTGAGAGATGGCTAGTCGTCGGCTTCTGGCCCCATGCCACGAGTGCTGGGGTGTTCGGGATAAACCTGAGCACTCTTGTTCCCATTTTTGGGTCCTTCGAGGGAGGTGCTTAGTGCAACGAACAAGGCAATCAGACTATAATGCTTTATCACTCTCACTTAGCCATAGAATTCTATAATTTTAAATTTTGGCGAAGCCCCTAGTATTTGGAAGGCCGAATTTGGGGCGCTATACACGCCTTAAGCCGGACAAAGCCGACTCCTCGCTCCAAGCGGCATAAGTCTTTAGGGACTCAAAACCTCTCGAACAGCGACCAGTCTCTCGCCTTATCATGACAGTCAGTTTTAGCTTTCTATAATGAGGTGCTTAGCCCAGCTGAACCGGGGCACAATCGCAGTAGTTCTCCCAGTGCTACCTTAGCCGATATAGCGGAACATAAGGTACCAAAACATGGGAGCCGGGCAAACCCAACTATTGTCCCAAGATATGATTCAGAGCTGATGCATATAATGCTATAAGTTTGGGGTGCCACACTGTCTAAAGTGTTCGGAATTCTCACGCCGTATTATGGGGTATGCTTAAGCCCCTAGCGTATTGGCCGTAACAGAGTGTACGGGTGCTGGATGTCATGAATGAACATATGTATATATAAAAAAAAAGAAGAAAGAATGCGATAATAGTCTAGTGCTATGCATTGTTTATTCAAAAAGGTGCGTTAAAGCAGAATGATACAAGTGGTGCGGTAAGCAAAAAGTAGGACTAGTTGACATCTCCCCTCCAAGGGCAAGCTGAGGAATGGTATTTAGAGCGAGTATTTCTATGCGAGCTCGGAATGTGCCAGGCGGTCTTGCTGCCGGTTACTCCGGGCGCGCTTGAAGGTGTTTGGGTCCTTAATTGCCGAACTAGTGGATTGCCTTAAGAGGCTGCTATGCGCTTCTGCTGCGAGGGCCGCAGTGTGCTCCTCCGTGCGGAGAGAGCGCTCTGTGTTTCCATTAACTGTGATGACCCCCGAGCTCTTGGCATCTTGAGCTTGAGGTATGCATAATGCGGTACCGCATTGAATCTCGCAAATGCAGTTCGCCCGAGCAGTGCATGATAGCCACTGCGGAACGGGACTATATCGAAGATTAACTCCTTGCTTCGGAAGTTATCCGGGGATCCGAAGACTACTTCCAGTGTCACTGAGCCTATGCAAAGGGCCTCTACACCTGGTATGACGCCTTTGAAGGTCGTTTTTGTGGGTTTGATCCTTGAGGGGTCTATACCCATTTTGCGCACTGTGTCCTGATAAAGCAGGTTCAGGCTGCTGCCGCCATCCATAAGGACTCGAGTGAGGTGAAATCCGTCAATGATTGGGTCTAGGACCAGTGCGGCGAATCCGCCATGACGGATACTAGTGGGGTGGTCCCTACGATCGAAGATGATCGGGCAAGAGGACCATGGGTTGAAATTTGGGGTGACTGGCTCCAACGCATATACGTCCCTTAGCGCACGCTTCCGCTCCCTCTTGGGGATGTGGGTTGCGTATATCATGTTCACCGTCCGCACTTGTGGGGGAACCTCTTCTGTCCTCTGGTGTTCGGCTGCCGGGGCTCCTCCTTGTCATCTCTATGCGACCACTTATCTTTGTTTTTGGCATTTAACTTGCCGGCCTGCTTGAACACCCAACAAACCCTGTTGGTGTGGTTGGTTGGCTTGTCGTGGGTGTCGTGTATTTGACACGAGCGATCGAGTATACGGTCCAAACTGGACAGGCCCGGAGTGCTTCTTTTAAATGGCTTTTTCCGCTGACTGGGATTAGAGCCTTTGAATCCGGCATTGACTGCCATATCCTCTATATTGTCGCTGTTAATGCGGCGCTTGTGTTTGTTGCGACGTGACCTGCCATTGCCATCCTTGGTATCCGAAGTACCGTGGTTCTTTGATATCTTATTGCTGCGAGCCAGCCAACTGTCTTCACCCGCACAAAAAGCGGTTCATGAGTGTCGTGAGGGCTGCCATAGATTTCGGCTTTTCCTGGCCAAGGTGTCGGGCGAGCCACTCGTTGCGGATGTTATTCTTAAAAGCTGCTAGGGCCTCTGCATCCGGACAGTCGGCAATTTGATTCTTATTTGTTAGGAACCGTGTCCAGAATTGCCTGGCCGATTCCTCTGGCTGCTGAATTTTGTGGCTCAAGTCATCGGCATCTGGCGGTCGCACATAAGTGCCCTGGAAGTTGTCGAGGAATGCGGCTTCCAGATCTTCCCAACAGCCAATGGACTCTGCTGGCAAGCAGTTGAGCCAATGCCGAGCTGGTCCTTTGAGCTTGAGTGGGAGGTATTTGATGGCGTATAGATCATCACCGCGGGCCATGTGGATGTGCCAGAGGAAATCCTCGATCCATACCGCAGGATCTGTTGGGCCGTCGTATGATTCGATATTTATGGGTTTGAAACCCTCTGGGATTTGGTGATCCAGTACTTCGTCTGTGAAGCATAGGGGGTGTGCGGCGCCTCTGTACTGGGCTATATCGCGACACAGCTCAAATGAGTCTTGCCCGCTGTGTTCGGCCCGGCCGGATTTACTTTTACTATATCCGGCGTGATGATTATCGTCTCGCATAGTGGTGCGCCCTCGTGATCCGTAGATCGATCTTGCATGTTTTGCTTTTTCCTCCAATACATCTCGCATGTCTTGCATGTTTCCCCATGCCTTGTCATTTTTATTTGAGTGGTGTCGGGGTGCGGGCTGAGTTTTTGGCTGAAATGCCTCTCTGTCGCGGCCACGAGGTGGCCGGTCAGCCGCATCATATGCTTGAGATGTAGGTTTGAGTGCTTCCTCCTCTAGTCGGGGTAGCAACCTACGCTTTGGGTAACTCTTGCAGGGGCGTTCGAGTTTATATTCCTCAGCCGCAAGGACTTCAGTCCATCTGTCAGCTAGCAAATCTTGATCAGCTTGAAGCTGCTGTTGATTTTTCTTAAGGCCATTTGTCGTGGCTATAAGCAGGCACTTGAAGCGCTCTTGTTTGACGGGATCCTCAGGCACGACGAATTCGTCATCGTCGAGGCTTGCTTCATCTTCGGAGGGAAGCATGTAATTATCATCCTCCGCCTCTCCATCTGCCGCTCTCTCTAGAAGGATGGCTTCTCCATCCTCCAGCCCTAAATCTTGCTGGAGGGGATTGTTGTCATCTTCGGCACTGTCCGGAGTGCTATTATCTCCTATGCCTGGTCACCGCTTTTGCATTGGCGAGACTTAGAGTGGCGCCACTGACATCGGCGCTTGGGTTGCTTCTTGGAGGGGTCATCCTCCGCTGTCTCGTCGCCATTGCCTTCTTTGGGTGTGTCCACCTTGTATATATATATCATATGATGAGGTGGCTGTCCAGTGCCCTGTGGGCAGTGGTTCCTATTCGCCTCCTGCATCGTCGTCCATACCTTTGATGTCTTCGGAGTTGAAGTCGAGCATGTCGGTTAAGTCGCCGACAGTGGCTACTAAGTGGGTGGTGGGTGGGCGGCGAATTTCTTCGTCATCCGCATCCCAATCCTGCCAGACATAGTTCGGCCAGGACTCTCCTGACAAGGAGAGAGACCTTAATGAGTTTAGTATGTCGCCGAAGGGCGAGTGCTGAAAGATATCCGCGGAGGTAAACTCCATGATCGGCGCCCAATCGGATTCGATAAGCACGGGCGCAGGCGGTTGGGAGTCCGTGGCCGGGGAGGAATCCGGTAGTTCGGCGTCACGGCTCTCGTGAAGGGTAAGGTCGATACTCGGCTCGATCGCCGATGAGAGTGCGGCCTCCGTGGCGGGGTCTATCCACCCGTCCATGGATGACGCAGCTGGTTCCGAATTGAGGGTTGGAGCGGTTGCCGATGCGATCTCCTGAACACTGTTTGATGGTAGAGCTAAATCATACTCATCGTGACCGTGTGGCGCACAAGGCAGGGGCTCGAATCTATCAAAGATCAAGTCTCCGCGGATATCGGCCGTGTAGTTTAAGCTTCCAAACCTGACCTGGTGGCCAGGGGCGTAACTCTCGATCTGCTCCAGATGGCCAAGCGAGTTGGCCCGCAGTGTGAAGCCGCCGAACACAAAGATCTGTCAGGGGAGAAAAGTCTCACCTTGGACTGCATCGCTATCAATGATTGAAGGAGCCATCAAGCCCAATGGCGATGACACAGAGGAACTCTCAATGAAAGCACCAATGTCAGTGTCAAAACCAGCGGACCTTGGGTAGGGGGTCCCGAACTCTGCGTCTAAGGCGGATGGTAACGGGAGGTAGGGGACACGATGTTTTGCCCAGGTTCGGGCCCTCTTGTTGGAGGTAAAACCCTACGTCCTGCTTGATTATTCTTGATAATAT
This sequence comes from Triticum aestivum, assembly GCF_018294505.1. NCBI lineage: Eukaryota > Viridiplantae > Streptophyta > Magnoliopsida > Poales > Poaceae > Triticum > Triticum aestivum. Next base: position 120,303,678 of record NC_057806.1, read on the forward strand.
GAGTAGTACAAGAGTTGATCTACCACAAGATCGGAGAGGCTAAACCCTAGAAGCTAGCCTATGGTATGATTATGTGTTGTCCCATGGACTAAAACCCTCCGGTTTATATAGACACCGGAGGGGGCTAGGGTTACACAAGGTCGGTTACAAAGGAGGAGATATACATATCCGTATTGCCTAGCTTGCCTTCCACGCCAAGTAGAGTCCCGTCCGGACACGGGACGAAGTCTTCAATCTTATGTCTTCATAGTCCAACAGTCCGGCCAAAGGATATAGTCCGGCTGTCCGAAGACCCCCTAATCCAGGACTCCCTCACATGGATATAGCACTATAGGTGGAATAGAATGGTGGTTGTGGAGAAGACAAAAAGGAGAAGATAGTCTCACATCAACTAGGCGTATCAACGGGCTATGGAGATGCCCATTAATAGATATCAATGTGAGTGAGTAGGGATTGCCATGCAACGGATGCACTAGAGCTATAAGTGTATGAAAGCTCAACAGAAGAAACTAAGTGGGTGTGCATCCAACTTGCTTGCTCACGAAGACCTAGGGCAATTTGAGGAAGCCCGTCATTGGAATGTACAAGCCAAGTTCTATAATATAAAATTCCCACTAGTTTATGAAAGTGACAACATAGGAGACTCTCTATCATGAAGATCATGGTGCTGCTTTGAAGCACAAGTGCGGAAAAAGGATAGTAACATTGCCCCTTCTCTCTTTTTCTCTCATTTTTTTATTTGGGCCCCCCTTTTTTTGGCCTCTTTTTTTTTGCGCGGAGTCTCATCCCGACTTGTGGGGGAATCATAGTCTCCATCATCCTTTCCTCACTGGGAAATGCTCTAATAATGATGATCATCACACTTCTTTTTACTTATAACTCAAGAATTACAACTCAACACTTAGAACAAAATATGACTCTATGTGAATGCCTCCGGCGGTGTACCGGGATATGCAATGGATCAAGAGTGACATGTATGAAAAAATTATGAACGGTGGCTTTGCCACAAATTCGATGTCAACTACATGATCATGCATGGCAATATGACAATGATGAACCGTGTCATAACAAACTGAATGGTGGAAAGTTGCATGGCAATATATCTTGGAATGGCTATGGAAATGCCATAGTAGGTAGGTATGGTGGCTGTTTTGAGGAAGGTATATGGTGGGTTTATGGTACCAGCGAAAGTTGCACGGTACTAGAGAGGCTAGCAATGGTGGAAGGGTGAGGGTGCGTATAATCCATGGACTCAATATTAGTCATAAAGAACTCGCATACTTATTGCAAAAATCTATTAGTTATCGAAACAAAGTACTACACGCATGCTCCTAGGGGGATAGATTGGTAGGAAAAGACCATCGCTCGTCCCCGACCGCCACTCATAAGGAAGGCAATTAATAAATAAAGCATGCTCCGACTTCATCACATAACGTTTCACCATACATGCATGCTACGAGAATCACAAACTTCAACACAAGTATTTCTCAAATTCACAACTACTCAGCTACCATGACTCTAATATCACCATCTCCATATCTTAAAACAATCATCAAGTATGAAACTTCTCTTAGTATTGCCATGTTGTTATAAAGGACTCTCAAAATAATATAAGTGAAGCATGAGAGATCAATCATTTCTATAAAATAGAACCACTGCCGTGCTCTAAAAGATATAAGTGAAGCACTAGAGCAAAAACTATATAGCTCAAAAGATATAATTGAAGCACATAGAGTATTCTAATAAATTCTGATTCATGTGTGTCTCTCTCAAAAGGTGTGTACAGAAAGGATGATTGTGGTAAACTAAAAAGCAAAGACTCAAATCATACAAGACACTCCAAGCAAAACACATATCATGTGGTGAATAAAAATATAGCTCTAGGTAAAGTTACCGATGAACGTAGACAAAAGAGGGGATGCCTCCCGGGGCATCCCCAAGCTTAGGCTTTTTGGTGTCCTTTGATTTTACCTTGGGGTGCCTTGGGCATCCCCAAGCTTAGGATCTTGCCACTCCTTGTTCCATAATCCATCGAATCTTTACCCAAAACTTGAAAACTTCACAACACAAAACTTAACAAAAAATCTCATGAGCTCCGTTAGCGAAAGAAAACAAAACACCACTTCAAAGTACTGTAACTAACTTATTCTTTATTTATATTGGTGTTAAAACTACTGTATTCCAACTTCTCTATGGTTTATAAACTCCATTACTAGCCATAGATTCATCAAAATAAGCAAACAACACACAAAAAACAGAATCTGTCAAAAACAGAACAGTTTGTAGTAATATGTATCAAATGCATACTTCTGGAACCCCAAAAATTATAAAAAAAATTCTGGACGTGAGGAATTTATCTATTAATCATCTGCAAAACAATTAACTAAATAGCACTCTCCAATAAAAAATTGCATCAATTCTCGTGAGCGCTAAAGTTTCTGTTTTTTACAGCAAGATCAAAAAGACTTTCCCCAAGTCTTCCCAACGGTTCTACTTGGCACAAACACTAATTAAACACAAAAACACAACCGAAACATAGGCTAGATAAATTATTTATTACTAAATAGGAGCAAAAATCAAGGAATAAAAATAAAATTGGGTTGCCTCCCAACAAGCGCTATCGTTTAACGCCCCTAGCTAGGCATAAAAGCAAGATAGATCTAGGTATTGCCATCTTTGGTAGGCAATCCATAAGTGGCTCTCATAATAGATTCATAAGGTAATTTAATTTTATTTATAGGGAAGTGTTCCATGCCCTTCCTTAACGGAAATTGGAATCTAATATTCCCTTCCTTCATATAAATAATTGCACCAATCGTTCTAAGGAAAGGTCTACCAAGAATAATAGGACATGAAGGATTGCAATCTATATCAAGAACAATGAAATCTACGGGCACATAATTCCTATTTGAAACAATAAGAACATCATTAATCTTTCCCATAGGTTTCTTAATAGTGGAATCCGCAAGGTGCAAGTTTAAAGAACAATCATCAAATTCATGGAAACCTAGCAAATCACACAACGTTTTTGGGATCGTGGAAACACTAGCACCCAAATCACACAAAGCATAGCATTCATGATCTTTAATTTTAATTTTAATTGTAGGTTCCCACTCATCATAAATTTTTCTAGGAATAGAAACTTCCAAATCAAGTTTTTCTTCATAAGATTGCATCAAAGCATCAACGATATGTTTAGTAAAAGCTTTATTTTGACTATAAGCATGAGGAGAAATTAGCACAGATTGCAACAAGGAAATACAATCTATCAAAGAGCAATTATCATAATTAAATTCCTTGAAATTCAAGATAGTGGGTTCGTTGCTATCTAAAGTTTTAACCTTTTCAATCCCACTTTTATCAATTTTTGCATCAAGATCTAAAAACTCAGAATTTTTGGGACGCCTTCTAACTAAAGTTGACTCATCTCCAGTCCCATCATTATCAAGATTCATATTGCAAAACAAAGATTTAATAGGGGACACATCAATCACTTTTAGATCTTCATCCTTATTATCAAGGAAACTTTCCGGTTTAGCGGCCATCGTATTAACTAAGGTGGCCTGCTTATCCGAGATTTCGGCAATTATTTTTTCAAGATGAGCAAGCTGAGATTTTAAACCATAAAATTCCTTAGACATATCATCGAGCTCTTTATTCATGAAACCAATAAAACTTTTTTGTTCTTTAAGTTCGTTTCTAAAGAAATTATTATGCTCAAACTGCAAGGACATAAAACTTCTAACGTTGTTTTCGATTTCTTCCAACCTTCTAAGGTGAGGATCAACTCCTTTTGGTAAAGCCATAAGGGCAACAAGCAACAAGAGGCAAGCTAAAAAGAGGCGAACGGAAAAGAGGGCGAATAGAATAGCAAGGGTGAAGTGGGGGAGAGGAAAACGAGAGGCAAATGGCAAATAATGTAATGCGAAGGATAAGATGTGATGGGTACTTGGTATGTCTTGACTTGGTGTAGATCTCCCCGGCAAAGGCACCAGAAATCCTTCTTGCTACCTCTTGAGCACTGCATTGGTTTTCCCTTGAGGAGGAAAGGGTGATGCAGCAAAGCAGCGCAAGTATTTCCCTTAGTTTTTGAGAACCAAGGTATCAATCCAGTAGGAGACCATGTGCGAGTCACCTCGTACCTACACAAACAAATAAGAACCTCGCAACCAACGCGATAAAGGGGTTGTCAATCCCTTCACGGCCACTTGCAAGAGTGAGATCTGATAGAGATAATAATAATAAGATAAATATTTTTTGGTATTTTTATGATATAGATTGAAAGTAAAGATTACAAAATAAAATAGATTGGAAACTTGTATGATGGAGAATAGTCCTGAGGGACAGAGGTTTCACTAGTGGCTTCTCTCAAGATAGCATAAGTATTACGATGGGTGAACAAATTACTGTCGAGCAATTGATAGAAAAGCGAATAATTATGAGAATATCTAGGTATGATCATGTATATAGGCATCACGTCCGTGACAAGTAGACTGACTCCTTCCTGGATCTACTACTATTACTCCACACATCGACTGCTATCTAGCATGCATCTAGACTATTAAGTTCATAAGAACAGAGTAACGCCTTAAGCAAGATGACATGATGTAGAGGGATAAACTCATGCAATATGATATAAACCCCATCTTTTTATCCTTGATGGCAACAATACATTACATGTCGTTTCCCTTTTTGTCATTGGTATCGAGCACCACAAGATTGAACCCAAAGCTAAGCACTTCTTCCATTGCAAGAAAGATCAATCTAGTAGGCCAAACCAAACTGATAATTCGAAGAGACTTGCAAAGATAAACCAATCATACATAAAAGAATTCAGAGAAGATTCAAATATTGTTCATAGATAGACTTGATCATAAACCCACAATTCATCGGATCTCAACAAACACACCGCAAAAGAAGATTACATCGAATAGATCTCCAAGAGAATCGAGGAGAACTTTGTATTGAGATCCAAAGAGAGAGAAGAAGCCATCTAGCTACGAGCTATGGACCCGAAGGTCTGAGCTAAACTACTCACACATCATCGGGGAGGCCATGGAGTTGATGTAGAGGCCCTCCGTGATCAATGCCCCCTCCGGAGGAGCTCCGGAAAAGGCCCCAAGATGGGATATCTTGGGCACAGAAGGTTGCGGCGGTGGAAATAGGGTTTCATAGTGCTCCTGGATGTTTTTGGGGTATATGGATATATATAGGAGGAAGAAATAGGTTGGTGGAGAAACGAGGGGCCCACGAGGGTGGAGGGCGCGCCTAGGGAGGGTAGGCACGCCCCCTGCCTCGTGGCCTCCTTGATTTTTTTTTGATGTCCACTCCAAGTCCCCTGGATCACGTTTGTTCCAAAAATAACTTTCCCAAAGGTTTCATTCCATTTGATATTCCTTTTCTGCAAAACACTGAAATAGGTGAAAAACAGCAATTTGGGCTGGGCCTCTGGTTAATAGGTTAGTCCCAAAAATAATATAAAAGTGTAAAATAAAGCCCATTAACATCCAAAACAGATAATATAATAGCATGGAACAATCAAAAAATATAGATACGTTGGAGACATATGAGTTTCTATAGGAGATTTGAAGACTTATCAAAAAAATTAGGCCTCTTACTAGTCTTTTGCAGAGGATATTCCTTTTGTTTTTGATGATGATTGTTTAGAAGCCTTTGAAACACTTAAGAAAGCCTTAATTTCTGCACCTATTGTTCAACCACCTGATTGGAACTTGCCTTTTGAAATTATGTGTGATGCTAGTGATTATGTTGTTGGTGCGGTTCTAGGACAAAGAGTTGATAAGAAACTCAATGTTATTCATTATGCTAGTAAAACTCTAGACAATGCTCAAAGAAATTATGCTACTACTGAAAAGGAATTCTTAGCAGTTGTGTTTGCTTGTGATAAATTTAGACCTTATATTGTTAATTCCAAAGTAACTGTTCACACAGACCATGCTGCTATTAAATATCTTATGGAAAAGAAAGCTGCTAAACCTAGACTTATTCGATGGGTTCTCTTGTTACAAGAATTTCATTTACATATCATTGATAGAAAAGGAGCTGAGAACCCAGTTGCTGATAATTTTTCTAGGCTTGAAAATGTGCTTGATGACCCACTACCTATTGATGATAGTTTTCCTGATGAGCAGTTAGTTGCAATAAATGTTTCTCATAGTACTCCTTGGTATGCTGATTATGCTAATTACATTGTTGCTAAATATTTACCACCTAACTTTACATAGCAACAAAAGAAAAAAATTCTTCTATGATTTAAGACATTACTTTTGGGATGACCCACATCTTTATAAAGAAGGGGTAGATGGTATTATTAGACATTGTGTACCTAAGCATGAACAGGGACAAATCCTACGGAAATGTCACTCCGAGGCTTATGGAGGGCATCATGCTAGAGATAGAACTCCTCACAAGGTATTGTAATCTGGATTTTATTGGCCTACCCTCTTCAAGGATGCCCGTAAGTTCGTCTTATCTTGTGACGAATGTCAAAGAATAGGTAATATTAGTAAGCGTCAAGAAATGCATATGAATTATTCACTTGTTGAACCATTTGATGTTTGGGGATTTGATTACATGGGACTTTTTCCTTCCTCTAATGGGTATACACATATTTTGGTTGCTATTGATTATGTTACTAAATGGGTAGAAGCTATTCCAACTAGTAGTGTTGATCACAACACCTCTATTAAAATGCTTAAGGAAGTTATTTTCCCAAGGTTTGGAGTCCCTAGATATTTAATGACTGATGGTGGTTCACACTTTATTCATGGTGTTTTCCGTAAAATGCTTGCCAAGTATGATGTTAACCATAGAATTGCATCGCCCTATCATCCCCGTTTTAGTGGTCAAGTTCAACTTAGCAATAGAGAAATAAAATTAATTTTGCAAAAGACTGTCAATAGGTCCAGGAAGAATTGGTCTAAGAAATTAGATGATGCACTTTGGGCTTATAGAATAACTTATAAAAATCCTATGGGCATGTCTCCATATAAAATGGTTTATGGAAAAGCATGTCATTTGCCTCTTGAGTTAGAACATAAAGCATATTGGGCAATCAAAGAACTCAATTATGACTTCAAACTTGCTGGTGAAAAGAGGTTAGTTGATATTAGCTCATTAGATGAATGGAGGACCCAAGCTTATGAAAATGCAAAATTATTTAAAGAAAAAGTAAAAAGATGGCATGACACAAGAATTCAAAAGCGTGAGTTTAAAGTCGGAGAATATGTTCTTTTGTACAACTCTAGTTTTAGATTCTTTGCAGGAAAACTCCTCTCAAAATGGGAAGGCGCATACGTCATCGAGGAGGTTTACCGGTCTGGAGCCATCAAAATAAATAATTCCGTAGGTACTAACCCGAAGGTTGTCAATGGGCAACGATTAAAGCATTATATCTTAGGTAAGCCTATTAATATTGAAAGTAATATTATCCAAACCATGACACCGGAAGAACACATAAAAGAGTCCTTCTGGAACACCCCAGAATTGTGAAAATAAGGAGGTACGTGATACAGTAAGTAAAAGGACTCCGAAAAATCCACATTTTTTAAACAGTTTTGGAATATTTTAAAATTTTGGGAATAAAGAAACTTCCAAGAAGCGCCCCCTGGTGGGCACAAGACACCAGCGCGCGCAGGTGGGTTGTGCCCACCTGGGACACCTTCCGTACTCCGTTTTTCTACCATATACTTGTCCTCCAAGATAAAAAAACCTATATATACTTCCCAAACCTGTTGATCACCGTATCGCGGAGAAATCCTCCATTCTCTTTTCTTGTTGTTTCCTGCGTAGTTTTGAAAATATGTCGTCCCAAGACTCCGACGGGGAGAGCTATGTCTCACATCTCATTGCTGACCCAAAGACCTATGGGGACCTATATCCTTATGGTCGAACTACGGATGACGAGGAGGATGCTCACTTGATGAGGATCGAAGATTCAAGCTTGGAGGAGGAGGAAGCTCCTCTACCTCAACCTTGGGATATGCACATAAAGTTCAAGAAGTCCAGTCTCCCTAAAAGAGCTAACCGTTCTAATAACCGATCTATTCCTTCTCGTTTTCGGCAGAAAAGCAAAGGAGATTTATGTGACAAGATTTTGAAGCTGGAGTTGGAGGTCGATGATTTAAAAGAGGAAATTGCTCTCCTCAACTACAACATGAAAAAGTTGAAGGCACAATTGTCTTCATCACCACCTTCATCATCCTCACCACCAAAAGGATAATTGAGTATCAGGTATGGGCACTCCCCTTGGCTTCCGCCAAGCTTGGGGGAGGTGCCCCGGTATCGTATCATCCCACTATCTTTTTACTTTCACTTATTTGAGTTCGATCCTTTTGCTTTAGATGAATAAAAGTTTAGTTCGATCCTTTCTTCTTTGAGAGTTTGCTTAGTGATCTATCCTTATAATTGCGTGCAGGTTATATAAGAAAGTTTAGTATGAGCTTTTCTTTCTTTACTTTCATGTTGCAAATAAAGAAAAGAAATAAGAAAGGAAACAAATAAAAGAAAGGAAATAAATAAAGAAAATATTATATACTAATCCTATGGTAGGTGATGGCACCACATAAGGAAAAGTGTAATTAGAAAATTTTATTAGAGATTGACAAACATAGCATTAGTCAATGATGGAACTCATGAAAGAATTAATAAGGGAAGAGAAGATTCACATATAAATATACTATCCTAGAAATCTTTTGTGATTGTGAGCCCTCATCAAAATATTATATGCCAAAATTGTTGACATTGGACAAGGAAGACAACCTAATGATTTATGTTTGTTCATATTCACATAGAAGTCATATTGTCATAGATCCTTTAACATGTGGTGCTTACCCCCTATCTTTGCTAGCCAAAAATTCTGCACTAAGTAGAGATACTACTTGTGCATCCAAAAACCCTTAAACTCAAATCTTATTTTCAAGTGTCCACCATACCTACCCATGGATCGAGCAAGATCCCTCAAGTAAGTTGTCATCGGTGCATAAAGGCAATAAAAATTGCTTCTAAAAGTGTGAGATCATTTAGTGTAAGAGAAAATTGAGCGTTGCACGAACTTGTGACGGTGAAGAATAAAAGCGACAGACTGCATAATAAAGGTCGCTATCACAAGGGGCAATGTAACTTGACGTTCTTTTGCACTAAGGGATTGAGGATACAAAGAAATAAGCGCATGGCAACCTCTGGTTCCCTCTGCGAAGGGCCTATCTTTTACTTTTATGCAAAGAGTCAAAGTTTTTCTCTCTATTCCTTTTATTTTTCTCTTTTGGCAAGCATCATGTGGTGAGGAAATACCTAGGGACATATGTCCAGTTGAATATGGGTGGCATGAGTTATTCTTGTTGACATCACCTTTGAGGTGAGTATGTTGGGAGGAAAAATCATAAGCCCCTATCTTTCTATGTGTCCGGTTGAAACGTTTTGCTCATGGGTACGAGGTGAGTGTTAGCAATCATAGAAGACTATATGATGGTTGAGTATGTGGACTTGCCTAAAGGCTCTGACACGTGACCCTTCCTGAAAAGATGATGACTTGTAGTTGCAAAGTTGACTGAGAACATAGTTTGTTGGTTTCTAATAGAGTTTTTGCTTTATACTTCAATTGTGTGATGAACTATTACTTATTCATGAGAAGTATATGATAAAAGTCCTATGATAAAAGTCCTATGTTTAATTTAATTGTTGTTATAATAATCAACATGATGCTTCTATTTCCGTATTTTGTTTTTATCGACAGCTCTCTCTCAAAGCATGTGGACATTTTTTTCAATTTCGGTTTACGCTCGAGGACAAGCGAGGTCTAAGCTTGGGGGAGTTGATACGTACATTTTGCATCATGTTTTCCTACTTTTATTTATAATATTTTTATCCATAATAATTCTTTTTGGAGTAATTCTAATGCCTTTTCTCTCATAATTTGCAAGGTACACACCAAGAGGGAGAATTTCGACAGTTGGAAATCTGGACCTGAAAAAGCTACGTCAGGCTACCTATTCTGCACAACTCCAAACAAGATGAAACTTCACGGGGAATTTTTATGGAATATATAAGAATTATTGGAGCAAATAACTAGCAGAGGGGGCCACCAGGTGGGCACAACCCACCTGGGCGCGCCAGGGCCCCCTGGCGCGCCCTGGGGGTTGTGGCCTCCTCGGCCCACCTACGGTGCCCATCTTTTGGTATATTAGTCATTTTGACCTAGAAAAAAATAAGAGGAGGACTTTCGGGACGAAGCACCACCGCCTCGAGGCGGAACTTGGGCAGGAGCACTTTTTCCCTCCGGCGAAGCGATTCTGCCGAGGGAACTTCCCTCCCGGAGGGGGAAATCATCGTCAGCATCATCACCAACAACTCTCCCATCTTGGGGAGGGTAATCTTCATCAACATCTTCAAAAACACCATCTCCTCTCAAACCCTAGTTCATCTCTTGTGTTCAATCTTGTTACCGGAACTATAGATTGGTACTTGTGGGTGACTAGTAGTGTTGATTACATCTTGTAGTTGATTACTATATGGTTTATTTGGTGGAAGATTATATATTCAGATCCAATATGCTTTTTAATACCCCTTTGATCTTGAGAATGATTATTATTTGTGAGTAGTTACCTTTGTTCTTGAGGTTAGGGGACAAATCATGTTGCAATTAATCATGTGAATTTGATATGTGTTCGATATTTTGATAGTATGTATGTTGTGATTCCCTTAGTGGTGTCATGTGAACGTCGACTACATGACACTTCACCATATTTGGGCCTAAGTGAATGCATTGTGGAGTAGCAATTAGATTATGGGTTGCGAGAGTGACAGAAGCTTAAAGATCAGTTTATGTGTAACATCCCAAATTTTCAATTTGGAATGTTATACACTAGACCATCATTGCATATCATATTTTATTTCATTTTGGTTTATCTAGAAATTTCACGCAACTCAAGGACCCTCGGAGAGAGTTGGGGATTTCGATATTTTCATATTTGAGTTTTCTCAAATTTTGAAAATAGGATCATTTGATTTTATTTATTTATCTTCAATTATTTCTATTGCAAAAATATGAGAGAGAGAATAAAATGACTTTCCTAAAATAAAGAAATATTGAGGATTTAATAAAAAATCAAATAAGATTTTATTTTGGTTTTATTTGCTATTTTATTTGAATTTAGGAAAAATGCGTGTTTTTCAAAATTGCATTTAGGCCCCAAATAAATGTTCATCCTGTGCGGCTTGATTTTAGAAGCCGGGGAAAATTTATTTCGGGATTTTTGGAGTCCGTTTAGTTTTCCTTTTGTTTTTTTTCTGAGCGTAATTATTTAAAAAAAGTCGAACCGACCTATTGGGCCGTGTCCGACCAGGACACCCACCCCGGCCGACCTTATAAGTCGGGGGAGCCCAGCCGAGCCGCCCCAAACCCTAGCGACGCCCCGCCGCCCCTAGCGCCGCCGCCGCCTCGCCTCGCGCCCCACGCCACCGCCGCCTCACCGCGCCGCCGCACCGACCCGCCGCCCGGAGCCGCCGCCCGCCGGAGATTGACCGATGCCCCGCCGCCAGCGGTTTTCCTCGAGAAAACCGTTCGGTTTTTTTAGATCCGTTTATTCTCTAGATCGGTTTTCTCTGGTTTAGTTAATTAGTGAGCGTTCGCTCGTACGTTCATTTTAATGAACGCGTTCATCGTTTAGATCCAGATAACGAACGTTCGTTCGTTAATCTGTTCGTCGTTTTCTTTTTCTCGGATTAAATCCACGATTTTTCTGATCGCGATTCCTGATCCAATTTTCATTCTAGTATAACTTTTCGCTCGTTTATCGGAATCAGGCGATTCAAGCGCCTAGAGTTTCGTCTCGAAACTCTCTTTCCGTTTAACCAACTCAAACAAGTTTTTGCCTCTGTAAAAATTGCCCTAGATCCAGAATAGTAAACGAAGCCTATTTCTTTTGCCGTTTGTCTTTCGTTGTTTCGTTCGATTTGGTTCTTTTTGCCAACCGGAGTTCTTAAGTTGAACTTTCTGGTTAGATCTCTTATTTGAGTTTTACCTGTGCATTAGTTGAGTACTTATTGTATGCTTGTTTGTTTGCGACAGAGTACCCGGAGTGCGCCGCTTGCTACTTCGAATCGCTAGGTTTTGCGGATCATCAGCAAGGCAAGTAACACTTTGATCATACCTCCAACCACCCAGTTTTTATTGCATTAGATCAATCCTCACACATTGCATGATTAGGATCTAATTAAATTGTGGGTTCTGGGAAGTAGATGAGGTAGTACCTATCACCTGTTTTATTATCAAATCCTTGGGAGTTACTTCTACGTTTGCTTATTATGCCTTGCTATGCTAGTACACGTGGATTGGGTGAGTGAAATCCATGATAGATGTGAGTTTGTTAAATTAATGGTTTATCTAAGGTGGCAACTTAAATACACATCTGGGTGGATTGAGGCACCTGGGTATTCTAGTGATTGCCTGTTTTTCTTTTGGACCGCCACCCAGGCTCAAAGGGATCATGAGATTATTCATGCTAGAAACTTCCGTGTGCAGCCACAAGCTACTATGGGCTCTAGCATAGTTGACTAAGTCGTGTGAACTCTTACAGTGGTAGACTAGCAGATGTATGGTAAAGTAGGTGTAACGGTCTACCCGATCGTAAGGTGCTAGCGCTTCTGAAAGACTATGTCTCGGTCATCCCTTTCTCAAACAGCATGTAGTGCGAGAAATCCAATGGAGGAGATCGAGTCTTGTGGAGAAAAGTGCACAAACCTCTGCAGAGTGTATAAACTAATCATGGTTAGCCGTGTCCCCGGTTATGGAAATCTTGAGTATCTAGTACTTGCATTATCATGTGAATCTCATCATGTTACTCTAAATAATTTTGTTGGGTTTTAATGTTGATGCTTAATTGGGATTGAGAGCATGTCTACACTCTCAATGTTTAACAACTACCATGATAGTTAAATTAAATTTATTCCTTTGCAGTAGGGAAAAATTGGCTTTACGCAAAACTGTAACCATAGAGTTTTCCACCAGCCATATATGCATGTAGTATAGTTTATTCCTTCATTGCTCTCTATGTGTTACATTGCCAGCATATTCCATGTGCTGACCCGTTTCGGGCTGCAACGTTCATGTTGCAGACTTTTCAGACGAAGAGTAAGGTGCCTTTTAGGCCGTGGTTCTACACTCAGTGATGCCGTTGGAGTTGATGGACTCACTTATCTTCCAAGCCTTCCGCTGTTATTGTTATTAGATGGCCTTAAGCCATATTTATTGTAATAAGTTCTCTTTTGAGATACTCGATGTAATAAGTGTGTGATTGCTACTCTATTATAAATCCTTCAAGTACTGTGTGGTGTCAGCATTACTGATCCAGGGATGACACCGGAGCACAGAGATTGGACCATTTGAGGTCTGGTCGCTACAAGATGGTATCAGAGTACACGCTGACTGTAGGACACGACCACTAAGCTAAAGCCCTAGATCACTACTCTCTTCTCTTTCTAACTTCTCATCTTTTCTACTCTTTTAGGATGGCTGATGCAAGGAACAAGTTCACACAACCATATGAAGATACACCCTTTTGTAACACCCTCGATGCGACTATAGCTCCCACGTGTCGAGGCACGACTTAGAGACATAATCGCATTGAAGGCATATGTCGCAAGTTAGGCAATCTTCACAACATCCCATGTAATATGAATAATAAAGGGGAGAAAACATAGTTGGCTTACACTCGCCACGTCAATCAAGTACATAAATAACATTACATCATCCAAACACTCATGGCCCGACTACGGCGCCAAAATAAAAGAGAACCCAACAAGCGACAACGGTCCCAATCACCCCCAACTGGGCACCACTACTGATCATCGGGAAAGGAAACATAGTAACGTTGAGAGTCTTCGTCGAACTCCCACTTGAGCTCATACGCGTCTCCTGGAGCGGAATCATCAGGCCCTGCATCTGGTGTAATAGTAAGCTGTGAGCCATAGGGACTCAGCAATCTCGCACCCTCACGATCAAGACTATTTAAGCTTATAGGTATGGCAAGTAAATATATGTGGAGCTGCAGCCAGCGACTAGCAAAATATGGTGGCTAACTTATACGCAGAAGAGAGCGAGAAGAGGAGGCAAAGCGCGAGCGAGAAACTAGAGAGCAACCTGCGCAAACATTACTCCAACACCGTGTACACTTTCCGGACTCCGTCGAGAAGAGGCCATCACGGAAACACACTCGGTTGATTCATTTTAATTAATTTAGGGTTCAAGTTATCTACAACCGGACATTAACAAATTCCCATCTGCCCATAACCACGGGCACAGCTTTCGAAAGTTCAATCCCTACAGGGGAGTCCAACTTAGCCCATGACAAGCTCTCACGGTCAACAAAGGAATAGACCTCCTCCCAAGACGTACCGATCAGACTCGGTATCTCGGTAATTCAAGACACTTCGACAGGTTAAAACAAGACCAGCAACACCGCCCGAATGTGCCGACAAATCCCGATAGGAGCTGCACATATCTCGTTCTCAGGGCACACTCAGATGAGACTAGCTACGAGTAAAACCAACCCTCAAGTTTCCCCGAGGTGGCCCCGCAGGCAGCTCAGTTCGGACCAGCACTCAGAGGGAGCACTGGCCCGGGGGGGTTAAAAATAACATGACCCTTGGGCTCCGGTAACCCAAGGGAAAAAGAGGCTAGGTGGTGAATGGTAAAACCAAGGTTGGGCATTGCCGGAAAAGCTTTAATCAAGGCGAACTATCAAGGGGTTCCCATTATAACCCAACCACGTAAGGAACGCAAAATCCGGGAACATAACACCGATATGACGGAAACTAGGGCGGCAAGAGTGGAACAAAACACTAGGCGAGAGGCCGAGCCTTCCACCCTTTACCAAGTGTATAGATGCATTAAGATAACAAGATAATATAATGATATCCCAACAAGTAAATAAATGTTCCAACAAGGAACGGCCTTCAATCTTCACCTGCAACTAGCAACGCTATAAGAGGGGCTGAGCAAAGCGGTAACATAGCCAAACAACGGTTTGCTAGGACAAAGGTGGGTTAGAGGTTTGACATGGCAATTTGGGAGGCTTGCAAGCAAATGGTAGGCATCGTAGCATTGGCATAGCAAAAGAGCGAGCAAACTAGCATAGCAAAGATAGTATTGATTTCGAGGGTATGATCATCTTGCCTGCACAGTTGTTAGAGTTGACTGGATCCTCAAAAGCAAACTCAACGGGCTCCTCGTTAGAGAACTCGTCTCCTGGCTCTACCCAAACAAGACAAATAGGCAACAAGGATACAATCAACCATGTGCAAGACCAAGCAATATGATGAAATGATGATATGCCATGCGGAATGTGATGCGGGATGCAAAATGCAAGATATGACAGGAAATGCATGAACCTGGCCTCAACTTGGAAATCCAAGTGTGCCACTGGAAAGATGAGATGAAATCGCTTGAAAACGATATAAAGAACGCCGGAATCGGAGTTACGGTTTGGAAATGGCAAGCGATTCAAGAATGACACTGGTCTGCGATTTACAGCAAGTAGGCATCTAACTGCAACGAAATGAACATGCTACAGCCACCAAACATGACAACAAAATACATGGCAGGGATGCACACAAGATGCTTAACAAAAGTCTAGCACTGAGCTACGGCCAATTCATCCATTAACAGGTTCAAACAAGCATGGCAAAAATGCATATGGCAAACAGATCTCAGACTTAGTGAAATCAACACTTGCCTGGAATTTCAGATCAGGTAGCCCTCTTCGGAGCCACAAAACTACATGCTACAGGACCTGAACATGGCAAAGTAAAGCATGGCATGGAGCTACTCAAAGATCTTAACAAAAGTCCCTTGGTGACCTTGAGCCAAAAGGGATCAGAAAATACAATTGCAAGCATGTGAATATAGCAAAAACATATTCAGTTTTCAGACTTAGTGAAAAACTGACACATGCTGAAATATAACTCAAGTAGGCATGTTTACGAGCTCGATGCACTCACTACGGTGCAAGTCATGGCAAGAAAAGCATACCTCCATAAAGAAAGAACAAAATGCAAGCTAGACATGGCAAGAAAAATAGCATAGCATGCACGGATCAACTACAACATCACCGGCAAAATTGCAAACAAGTTGACAATCTGCCCAGATTCACAAAGTAGCAAAAGTAGAGCTCGATTGACTCAAGCTAGGGTGCTCCATAATTTCAAACAAAGGCATGGTTGGATAGAGCACTACAATATTAACAAAACTCCCTTACTGATCATCCTCAAAAGAGGCACAGATCACTAGGAAACAACACGAACATATGGCATCATGAGATAAACAGCTTTAGGACTTAGTGAAATCACTAAGTCCCTGAAAACAGACTTAGCAAGTGCACCACTTTGCAAACTTGCACAAGGCACCACACACATCCTAAAAATACATGGGTTGCACCTCTGGAGAGATGACAAAACCCTTAACAAAACACATGTAGAACTCATGGGCATAGCATGCACACATTAATCATGGCAAAAACGACAAAAGTGCTAAACGGAGTAGCAGATCTGACAATTAACTCAAGTAGCCCTCTTCTAATAGCATTTCGGGCATCAAGATGAGCTCAAATGAAAATGATGCAATGGAACGAAATGATGTACTCTCTGGGATGAACATTTTGATATGCTATATGCATGAATCGGAGCTACGGATGCAAAGTTACGGAGCCACAAACATGTGCACATGGACTGAAATTTCTGGGACTTTGTGAAAAAAATCAACCTCTCCGTGACAGATCTAGGGTTTGCACGGATTACGAGGACGGCCGAAATCACTGTAGCGGCCGGAGTTTCGCCGGAGGTAACCGGATCCGAGGCAAGAGGGGCCGGGGGCGCCGGATCCTCGCCGGAGGAGGGAGCTGGCGGCGGGGGCGGCGCGCTGCGCGGCGGCGGCGGCGGCGACCCGCGGTGGCGCGGCGGCGGCGGTGGATGGCGGGCGAGGCGGCGGCGGCTCGGCGGCGGGACAGAGAAGGAGGCGGCGGGGAGTGCGAGGAGCCCAAGCGGCACGGGGTGGCGAACGGGCCTCGGGGGCCCGTGGTGGGCCTCCCGGGCCGGCGGCGGAGGGAGTGGCGGCTGAGGCGGCGGAGGCCAATGGTGGCGTGCCACGTGGCTGCGGACACGGCGGGCGGACGCGTCCGTCGGCGGGGGAGTTGTCCAGCGCGCGCGAGGAGTGGCGGATCTAGGGTTTCGGGGGAAGAAGAAGAAGAAAACGAAGGGGGTCTTTAAATAGAGGTAGAGGGAGCTAGGAGAGTCCAAATGAGGTGCGGTTTTCGGCCACGCGATCGTGATCGAACGCTCTAGATGATGGAGAAGACTTAGGTGGGTTTTGGGCCAAAATGGAGGGGTGTTGGGCTGCAACACACACGAGGCCTTTTCGGTCCCTCGGTTAACTGTTGGAGTATCAAACGAAGTCCAAATGATACGAAACTTGACAGGCGGTCTACCGGTAGTAAACCAAGGCCGCTTGGCAAGTCTCGGTCCAATCCGGAAATGTTTAATCCCCACACACAAAAGAAAGCTAGAAATGACCACCGGAGGAGAACGAAGCGCCGGAATGCAAAACGGACAACGGGAAAAATGCTCGAATGCCTGAGACGAGCATGTATGCAAATGCAATGCACATGATGACATAATATGAGATGCATGACAACGACAACAACACACAGAGACAAAACCCGAACCCGAGGAAATAAATATAACTTAACGCCGGAAATGGCAAGAGTTGGAGTACAAATAGGGAAAGTTATCCGGGGTGTTACACCTTTGGACGTCACTTGAATGAAGTCACTAGATACCTGAACATAGGAGTACCAAGCTTCACCGCGACCTACAACGCCACTTTACCTGAAGAAGAGCACTAGATGATTCAAGTTCAAGTTCCAGGAAGGACGTTCATGCCAGTCACTGAGCCCATAGAGTTTTCCTTTGATGCACCAATATGGAGTCTAGGAAAGAGCATGGCAGCTCACATCGCCATGGGACGCATTGGAGAAGTTTATCGAAATGATCTCAAGGATACTATCTACCAGATTTGTGGGTGCCAAGATGAGCACTGGGAGATGATCAGCACCAGGAAGGATAGGTCAGTTGCAGCTTTTATCCAGGAGTTAAACCAGCACATTCGACGTCAGGAGAACCAGATGTGTGCCGACATGATAGATCTGAAGAAGGCGAGGACAAGAATCAAGGAACTGGAGGAAGAACTCAAGGCTACACGTGAAGACTATGAAGAGGAAATCGAAGTACTAGTGGACAAGAATGCCGACCTAACAATGAAGATCAGAATATTTATGGGAGGCCCTACACCTGTAGAAGAAGACGAAGAACCCAAGGAGATACTCCCGGAAGACTACATCATCATCGACGACACCGACTCGGATCCAGATGATAGCGATGATGACTATGTGGATGAAGCTGGAGCAGATATCATGGAGTCTGCAACAAAAGAATATTTCTAGTAGACCACCCCAACAGTAGTAGTAGTCCACCATGTAAATATAGTAGTCCGAGCACTTTTGTGATAGTTAGATCGATTGTATGCCCTTGTTTGATTGAATGAAGTGAATTGTTTGCTTTTGCCTCATGTGCATATGGGTAGTGTTTTCTCCTTAGACCCCCCTCCCTATTCTTAATTCGCATCCTTTCTAACCCTCAGATGCCTCCGAGACGTGACCCCGGATTTACCTTCCCACCGAAGCTCACCCAGTTGATCCAGCAGCAGAGCACATTGATGCAGTTGCTAGTCCAGAATCAGAATCAGGGGAACAACAACAACCCACCACCACCACCTGTTGATCACTTAGCCCGTTTTCCTAGGCTGAATCCGCCGGTGTTTTCCAGTAGCACCGAGCCGATAGTAGCAGATGATTGGCTCCACAAGACAGCAAGGGAGTTGACCACGGCAGGATGCACAGATGCAGAAAAGGTGAAGTTTTCCGCACATCAGCTTGAAGGACCCGCAGCATCATGGTGGGAGAATTTCACAGCCACTTTCCCTATCGACACTGTCACATGGGACCAGTTTCATCAGGCTTTCCGTACTGCCCATGTTTCAGCAGGAGCTATGGCCATGAAGAAGCGAGAGTTTCGCAACTTGCGCCAAGGAGGACGGACAGTTGGCCAGTACGTGGAGGACTTTAGTAAGCTAGCACGTTATGCCCCAGATGACGTTGCTACGGATGCAGCTAAGCAGGAGAAGTTTCTGGAAGGACTGAATGATGAGTTGAGCATGCATTTGATGGTAGCAACCTTCAACAACTACCAGGAGTTGGTAGATCGTGCTCTCATGATTGAAGGGAAGCAGCAGCAGATTGAGAACCGCAAGAGGAAGTATGGACAAGGGAAGTACAATTCAGGAGCTCAACAGAAGCCACGTTTTACCCCTAGACCAGGAGGACATTTTTAGCATACCCATGGAGGAGGTAGCTCGCACAACCACAATGGAACCAAGAATGGTAATGGGAATTGAGGAAGCAACGGCCAGAACCGCACCAACCCATCAACCCCAGCCAAAAGAGACCTGAGCCAAGTCACTTGCTTTAAGTGCCAGAAGACCGGACATTATGCCAATGAATGTCCTGAATCCCAAAATGGAAATGGCAATGGAAGCTCTGGGAAGAAGCCAGACCCTTTCAACAGGGGACAGGTGAACCACGTTAACGTGGAGGAGGTTGAAGAGCAGTCGGATGCAGTAATCGGTAAGTTTTTGGTTAAGTCATTTACTGCACTCGTTCTTTTTTATACTGGTGCATCACATTCATACATATCAAGGGGATTTGTGGATAAGTATAACCTACCCACCGAAGTTCTTAGAACACCTATGTTAGTAAGCTCACCAGGAGCGGAGTATATGGCTAGCAAGGGATGTTTTCAAGTTCCATTGAGTATAGGTAGGCATGTGTTTCCCTCGGATCTGATCATTTTGGAATCACAAGGTTTGGATGTAATTCTGGGTATGGATTGGCTGTCGATGTATGGAGGAAACATCGATTGTGCCAGTAAGTCAATTTTGCTTACCACCCCAGAAGGGAGAAGGATCAAGTATGTATCCTGACAGGTGCCGAAGAGGACTCAAGTAAATTGTTTAACATGAGTTGTGCAGGAGGAAGTACCAGTAGTGAAGGATTTCTCTGATGTATTTCCAGAAGAGTTGCCAGGCATGCCACCGGATAGAGATATTGAGTTTTTGATTGAGCTTTTGCCAGGCACAGGGCCAATATCTAAGAGACCATATAGTATGCCCACAAAGGATTTGGAAGTGATTAAGAAACAGATTAAGGAGTTACTGGATAAAGGTTATATTCGCCCAAGTTCTTCACCTTGGGGATCGCCAGTACTTTTAGTGGAGAAGAAGGATGGATCGTTAAGGATGGTTGTTGATTATAGAGGATTGAATGAAGTAACCATCAAGAACAAGTACCCACTACCGATGATCAATGATCTGTTTGATCGATTGCAAGGAGCTAAGGTATTTTCCAAGATCGATCTGCGATCAGGATACCATCAGTTGAAGATTTGAGAACAGGATATACCTAAGACGGCTTTTACCACCAGGTATGGGTTGTACGAGTATACCGTTATGTCATTTGGTCTGACCAACGCACCTGCATATTTTATGAACATGATGAACAAGGTGTTTATGGAGTTTTTGGATAAGTTCGCCGTAGTGTTCATTGATGATATCCTGGTTTACTCGAAGAATGAAGAGGACCATAAGGAGCATTTGCGTTTGGTACTTGGTAAGCTCAGAGAACATCAGTTATATGCCAAGTTTAGCAAATGTGAGTTTTGGTTGAAGGAAGTTGGATTCCTCAGACACGTTATATCTGGAGAATGTATAGCAGTAGATCTCACCAAGGTTGACACTGTGACAAATTGGGAAGCCCCAACAACAGTTGGAGAGATCCAGAGTTTTTTTGGACTCGCAGGATACTACCGGAGATTCATCGAAAATTTCTCGAAGATTGCAAAGCCTATGACGGAGTTGTTGAAGAAGGATACCAAGTTCATATGGACCGAGGAATGTGAGGCCAGTTTCCAGGAGTTGAAGAAACATTTGGTTACATCACCAGTGTTGATTTTGCCAGATCAGACCAAGGATGATGAGGTGTATTGCGACGCTTCATGTCAAGTACTTGGAGCAGTGCTTATGCAGGAAGGAATTGTTGTTTCATATGCCTCACGACAACTAAAGCCTCATGAGTTAAATTATGCCACCCATGATTTGGAATTAGCAGCCGTAGTGCATGCGTTGAAGACTTGGAGACATTTTCTCATTGGAAACCATTGCGAGGTGTACACGGATCACAAGAGTTTGAAGTATATTTTCACGAGAAGGAGTTGAATCTCAAACAAAGGAGATGGTTGGAACTCATCAAGGACTATGACATGAGATTGCATTATCACCCCAGAAAGGCTAACGTAGTAGCCGATGCATTGAGCCGTAAGAGCCATGTCAACACCCTAATGACGGGAGATTTACCAAGAGAGTTAGCCGAAAATCTTTGTGAGCTATGTTTGGAGATAGTTCCGAGAGGCTATGTAGCAGCATTGGAGATTCAGTCTACTTTGATGGATAAGATCAGAGAAGCCCAGAAGACTGGCAAGGAGATTGCTTCTATTAAGGAGAAAATGAGCAAAGGAAAAGCTAAGGGATTTCGTGAGGATGAGCACGATACCTTATGGTTTGAAGACCGTGTTTATGTGCCTAATGATTCGGAGATCAGGAAGTTAATTCAGCAAGAGGCCCATGAGTCACCATATTCGATTCACCTAGGAAATACCAAAATGTATTTGGATTTGAAGGATACTTTCTGGTGGACCGGAATGAAGAAAGGTATTGCGGAGTATGTAGCAGTTTGTGATGTATGTCAGAGAATAAAGGCAGAGCATTAGAAGCCAGCGGGATTGCTACAGCCATTGCCGATACCCGAATGGAAGTGGGATAAGCCAAGCATGGATTTTATTACAGGATTGCCCAGAACTCGTTCAGGCTATGACTCAATTTGGGTTGTACTCGATCATTTGACAAAGGTAGCTCATTTCATTCTAGTGAAGACTACCTATACTAGTGCCAAGTTGGCAAAGATATACATGACCAGGATCGTATGTCTGCATGGAGTTCCAAGGAGCATTGTATCAGATAGAGGAACCCAGTTTACCTCAAAGTTCTGGAATCAGTTGCATGAAACTTCGGGTACCAGGCTAGAGTTCAGTACAGCTTTCCATCCGCAGACAGATGGACAGACCGAGAGAATCAATCAGATTTTGGAGGATATGCTGAGAGCTTCTGCGCTAGATTACGGATCTAGTTGGGATGAGAATTTGCCATACGCAGAGTTCTCTTATAACAACAGTTATCAATCCAGTTTGAAGATGGCCCCTTTCGAAGCCTTGTACGGAAGGAGGTGCAGGACCCCATTGTCGTGGGAGGAAGTTGGAGACCGCCAGTTGTTTGGACCGGATCTGATTAAGGAGTCTGAACATAAGGTGAAATTGATTCGCGATGGGCTCAAGGTAGCCCAGTCCAGGCAGAAGAGCTACGCAGATTCTAAACGCAAGGAGGCAGTTTACGAAGTTGGAGACCGAGTATATCTTCGAGTATCTCCACTTCGAGGAGTTACGCGTTTTGGAGTTAAGGGAAAGTTAGCGCCACGTTTTGTAGGACCATACAAAGTTTTGGAGCATATGGGAGAAGTAGCCTACAAGTTGGAGTTGCCCGAAGGATTGTCAGGAGTTCACGACGTGTTCCACGTTTCCCAGTTGAAGAAGTGCCACGCAGAGATGGTTGATATACCGTTGAGAGACATAGTGCCGCTGGAAGCGATTCAGTTGGACAGTGATTTGACCTATGAGGAGAAACCACTCAAGATTCTTGAGTATGCCAGCCGAGTCACCCGCAGCAAGATTATCAAGTTTTGCAAAGTTCAGTGGATCCACCACACGGAGGATGAAGCCACCTGGGAGCGAGAGGAAGAATTGCTGAAGGACCACCCTCACCTATTTTCTAGCCAACCCGAATCTCGAGGGCGAGATTCATCTTAAGGGGGGTAGGTTTGTAACATCCCAAATTTTCTATTTGGAATGTTATACACTAGACCATCATTGCATATCATATTTTATTTCATTTTGGTTGATCCAGAAATTTCATGCAACTCAAGGACCCTCGGAGAGAGTTGGGGATTTCGATATTTTTATATTTGAGTTTTCTCAAATTTTGAAAATAGGATCATTTGATTTTATTTATTTTATCTTAAATTATTTCTATTGCAAAAATATGAGAGAGGGAATAAAATGACTTTCCCAAAATAAAGAAATATTGAGGATTTAATAAAAAAATCAAATAAGATTTTATTTTGGTTTTATTTGCTATTTTATTTGAATTTAGGAAAAATGTGTGTTTTTCAAAATTGCATTTAGGCCCCAAATAAATGTTCATCCTGTGCGGCTTGATTTTAGAAGCCGGGAAAATTTATTTCGGGATTTTTGGAGTCCGTTTAGTTTTCCTTTTGTTTTCTTTTCTGAGTGTAATTATTTAAAAAAAAGTCGAACCGACCTATCGGGACGTGTCCGACGAGGACACCCAGGCCGGCCGGCCTTATAAGCCGGGGGAGCCCAGCCGAGCCGCCCCCAAACCCTAGCGCTACCCCGCCGCCCCTAGCGCCGCCGCCGCCTTGCCGCGCCGTCGCACCGTCGGAGCAAGCCGCCGCCCCACGCCCCGCCGCCCAGATCCTCCGCTCGCCGGAGGTTGACCGCTGCCCCGCCGCCGGCGGTTTTCCTCAAGAAAACCGTTCGGTTTTCTGTCGGTTTTTCGTTCGGTTTTTTTAGATCCATTTTTTCTCTAGATCGGTTTTTCGGTTTAGTTAATTAGCGAGTGTTTGCTCGTTTGTTCGTTTTAACGAACGTGTTCATCGTTTAGATCCAGATAACGAATGCTCGTTCGTTAATCTGTTCGTCATTTTCTTTTTCTCGGATTAAATCCGCGATTTTTCTGATCGCGATTCCTGATCCAATTTTCGTTCTAGTATAACTTTTCGCTCGTTTATCGGAATCAGGCGAGTCAAGCGCCTGGGGTTTCGTCTCGAAACTCTCTTTCCGTTTAACCAACTCAAACAAGTTTTTGCCTCTGTAAAAATTGCCCTAGATCCAGAATAGTAAATGAAGCCTGTTTCTTTTGCCGTTTGTCTTTCGTTGTTTCGTTCGATTTGGTTCTTTTTGCCAACCGGAGTTCTTAAGTTGAACTATCTGGTTAGATCTCTTATTTGAGTTTTACCTGTGCATTAGTTGAGTACTTATTGTATGCTTGTTTGTTTGCGATAGAGTACCCGGAGTGCGCCGCTTGCTACTTCGAATCGCTAGGTTTTGCGGATCATCAGCAAGGCAAGTAACACTTTGATCATACCTCCTACCACCCAGTTTTTATTGCATTAGATCAATCCTCACACATTGCATGATTAGGATCTAATTAAATTGTGGGTTCTGGGAAGTAGATGAGGTAGTACCTATCACCTGTTTTATTATCAAATCCTTGGGAGTTACTTCTACGTTTGCTTATTATGCCATGCTATGCTAGTAGACATGGATTGGGTGAGTGAAATCCATGACAGATGTGAGTTTGTTAAATTAATAGTTTATCTAAGGTGGCAACTTAAATACACATCTGGGTGGACTGAGGCACCTGGGTATTCCAGCGATTGCCTGTTTTTCTTTTGGACCGCCACCCAGGCTCAAAGGGATCATGAGATTATTCATGCTAGAAACTTCCGTGTGCAGCCACAAGCTACTATGGGCTCTAGCATAGTTGACTAAGTCGTGCGAACTCTTACAGTGGTAGACTAGCAGATGTAGGGGAAAGTAGGTGTAACGGTCTACCCGATCGTAAGGTGCTAGCGCTTCTGAAAGACTATGTCTTGGTCATCCATTTCTCAAACACCATGTAGTGCGAGAAATCCAATGGAGGAGATCGAGTCTTGTGGGGAAAAGTGCACAAACCTCTGCAGAGTGTATAAACTAATCATGGTTAGCCGTGTCCCTGGTTATGGACATCTTCAGTATCTAGTACTTGGATTATCATGTGAATCTCATCATGTTACTCTAAATAATTTTGTTGGGTTGTAATGTTGATGCTTAATTGGGATTGAGAGCGTGTCTACACTCTCAATGTTTAACAGCTACCATGATAGTTAAATTAAATTTATTCCTTTGCAGTAGGGAAAAATTGGCTTTACGCAAAACTGTAACCATAGAGCTTTCCACCAGCCATATATGCATGTAGTATAGTTTATTCCTTCATTGCTCTCTATGTGTTACATTGTCAGCATATTCCATGTGCTGACCCGTTTCGGGCTGCAACGTTCATGTTGCAGACTTTTCAGACGAAGAGTAAGGTGCCTTTTAGGTCGTGGTTCTATACTCAGTGATGCCGTTGGAGTTGATGGACACTTATCTTCCAAGCCTTCCGCTGTTATCGTTATTAGATGGCCTTAAGCCATATTTATTGTAATAAGTTCTCTTTTGAGATACTCGATGTAATAAGTGTGTGATTGCTACTCTGTTATAAATCCTTGAAGTACTGTGTGGTGTCAGCATTACTGATCCAGGGATGACACCGGAGCACAGAGATTGGACCGTTTAAGGTCTGGTCGCTACATTATGCGTTATTCCATAAGGGACCGATTAGATCCAAAAGTTTAATGCTATGGTTAGAATTTATTCTTAATACTTTTCTCATAGTTGCGGATGCTTGCGGGAGGGTTAATCATAAGTAGGAGGTTTGTTCAAGTAAGAACAACACCTAAGCACCGATCCACCCACATATCAAATTATCAAAGTAGTGAACACGAATTAAACCAACATGATGAAAGTGACTAGATGAAATTCCCATGTACCCTCAAGAACACTTTGCTTATCATAAGAGACCATTTTGGCATGTCCTTTGCCTCAAAAGGATTGGACTACCTGGCTGAACCTTTGTTACTATTATCGTTACTTGCTCGTTACAAATTATCTTGCTATCAAAATACTCTACTACTTACAATTTCAGCACTTGCAGACATTACCTTACTGGAAACTACTTGTCATTTCCTTCTGCTCCTAGTTGGGTTCGACACTCTTACTTATCGAAAAGAGCTACAATTGATCCCCTATACTTGTGGGTCATCAATCCCTAGTAAGCCTTTACTAGACTAGCTCGTTAATCAAAGATGGTTAAGTTTCCTAACCATAGACATGTGTTGTCATTTGATGAATGAGATCATATCATTAGGAGAGTGATGTGATGGATACGACCCATCTATTAGCTTAGCATAATGATTGTTACGTTTTATTGCTATTGCTTTCTTCATGTCATATACATATTCCTTTGACTATGATATTATGCAACTCCCGGATACCAGAGGAATACCTTGTGTGCTATCAAACGTCACAACGTAACTGGATGACTATAAAGATGCTCTACAGGTATCTCCAAAGGTGTTTGTTGGGTTGGCATAGATCGAGATTAGGATTTGTCACTCCGAGTATCAGAGAGGTATCTCTGGGCCCTCTCGGTAATGCACATCATAATAAGCCTTGCAAGCAATGTGACTAATGAGTTAGTTGCGGGATGATGCATTACGTAACGAGTAAAGAGACTTGCCGGTAACGAGATTGAACTAGGTATGGAGATACCGATGATCGAATCTCGGGCAAGTAACATACTAATGACAAAGGGGATAACGTATGTTGTCATTACGGTACGACCGATAAAGATCTTCGTAGAATATGTGGGAACCAATATGAGCATGCAAGTTCCATTGTTGGTTATTGACCGGAGAGGTGTCTCGGTCATGTCTATATAGTTCTCGAACCCATAGGGTACGCACGCTTAACATTCGATGATGATTTTGTATTATATGAGTTATGAGATTTGGTGACCGAATGTTGTTCGAAGTCCCAGATGTGATCACGAACATGACGAAGGGTCTCGAAATGGTTGAGAGGTAAATATTCATATATTGGACGATGATATTCGGGCACCGGAAGTGTTCCAGGGGTACCGGGTGCATATCGGGGCACCAGAAGGTGTTCCAGGCATCCCACCGGCAACTATATGGGCCTTAATGAGCCAAGAGAAGGATAGACCAGTCCCTAAGGGGCTGGTGCACCCCTCCCATATGGGTTGGCCAAATTGGAGTAGAAAAGGGGAAGGAGGAAAGGAAAAGGGGAATAGGATTCCCCCTTCCCCCTCTTCCCTTCCTACCCCGAATAGGAATAGGAAAGGGGGCAGGCCAAATTGGGAGGATGCTACCTCTTGAGCATGCGTTGGTTTTCCCTTGAAGAGGAAAGGGTGATGCAGCAAAGTAGCGTAAGTATTTCCCTCGGGTTTTTAGAACCAAGGTATCAATCCAGTAGGAGATTACACGCAAGTCGCCTAGTACTAGCACAAACAATCAAGAACCTTGCAACCAACGTGATAAAGGGGTTGTCAATCCCTTCACGGCCCCTTGCAAAAGTGAGATCTGATAAAGATAATAAGATAAATATTTTTGTGGTATAGATTGGAAAATAAATATTGCAAAATAAATAGTAAACTAGATTGTAGATTGGAAACTTATATGATGTAAAGTAGACCCAGCGGCCATAGGTTTCACTAGTGGCTTCTCTCAAGATAGCATGTATAACGGTGGGTGAACAAATTACTGCCGAGCAATTGATAGAAAAGTGCATAGTTATGATGATATCTAAGGCAATGATCATGAATATAGGCATCATGTCCGTGACAAGTAGACCGAAACGATTCTGCATCTACTACTATTACTCCACACATCGATCGCTATCCAGCATGCATCTAGAGTATTAAGTTCATAAGAACTGAGTAATGCATTAGGCAAGATGACATGATGTAGAGGGATAAACTCAAGAAATATGACATAAACCCCATCTTTTTATCCTGGATGGCAACAATACAATACGTGTCTTTCCCTTTCTGTCACTGAGATCGAGCACCACAAGATTGAACCCAAAGCTAAGCACTTCTCCCATTGCAAGAAAGATCAATCTAGTAGGCCAAACTAAACTGATAATTTGAAGAGACTTGCAAAGATATCAAATCATGCACATAAGAATTCAGAGAAGAATCAAATAATATTCATATATAATCAAGTTCATAAACCCACAATTCATCGGATCTCAGCAAACACACCGCAAAAGAGTTACATCGAATAGATCTCCAAGAGAATCGAGGAGAACTTTGTATTGAGATCCAAAGAGAGAGAAGAAGCCATCTAGCTAATAACTATGGACCCGAAGGTCTATGGTAAACTACTCACACATCATCGGAGAGGCTATGGTGTTGATGTAGAAGCCGTCCGTGATCGAATCCCCCTCCGGCGGAGCACCGAAAAAGGCCCCAAGATGGGATCTCACGGGTACATAAGGTTGCGGCGGTGGAAAAGGTGTTTCGTGGCTCTCCCCGATGGTTTCAGGGTATAAGAGTGTATAGGCGAAAGAAGTAGATCAGTGGAGCTGCGAGGGGCCCACGAGGGTGGGGGCGCCTAGCCCCCTGGGCGCACCCTCCTGCCTCATGGCTTCCTTGCTGCTTCCTTGACGTCCACTCCAAGTCTCCTAGATTGCATTTGTTCAAAAAACGAGCCTCACGAAGGTTTTATTCCGTTTGGATTCCATTTGATATTCCTTTTCTGCGAAACACTGAAATAGGCAAAAAACAACAATTTGCACTGGGCCTTCGGTTAATAGGTTAGTCCCAAAAATAATATAAAAGTGCATAGTAAAGCCCATTAAACATCCAAAATAGATAATATAATAGCATGGAACAATCAAAAATTATAGATACGTTGGAGACGTATCAAGCATCCCCATGCTTAATTCCTGGTCATCCTCGAGTAGCCAAATGATAAAACAGAATTTTTGATGTGGAATGCTACCTAACATAATTTTCAATGCAATTTTCTTTATTGTGGCATGAATGTTCAGATCTGAAAGATTCAAGACAAAAGTTTAATATTGACATGAAAATAATAATACTTCAAGCATACTAACTAAGCAATTATGTCTTCTCAAAATAACATGGCCAAAGAAAGCTTATCCCTACAAAATCATATAGTTTGGCTATGCTTCATTTTCGTCACACAAAATTCTCTCATCATGTACAACCCCTATGAAAAGCGAATCAATTGTTTCATACTTTAGTAATTTCAAATTTGTTTCAACTTTCACGCAATACATGAGCGTGAGCCATGGACATAGCACTATGGGTGGAATAGAATATAATGGTGGGGGTTGTGTGGAGAAGACAAAAAAGAGAAAGTCTCACATTGACGCGGCTAATCAACGGGCTATGGAGATGCCCATCAATTGATGCCAATGCGAGGAGTAGGGATTGCCATGCAATGGATGCACTAGAGCTATAAATGTATGAAAACTCAACAAAAGAAACTAAGTGGGTGTGCATCCAACTTGCTTGCTCACGAATACCTAGGGCATTTGAGGAAGCCCATTGTTGGAATATACAAGCCAAGTTCTATAATGAAAAATTCCCACTAGTATATGAAAATGACAATATAAGAGACTCCCTATGATGAAGATCATGGTGCTACTTTGAAGCACAAGTGTGGAAAAAGGATAGTAGCATTGTCCCATTTATTTTCTTTTTTTATTTGTCCTTTCATTTTTTTTCTTTTCATTTGGACTTTCCCTTTTTTTTCTTTTTGGGACAATGCTCTATTAATGATGATCATCACACTTCTATTTATTTACAACTCAAAGATTACAATTCGATACTAGAACAAAGTATGACTCTATGTGAGTGCCTCCGACGGTGTACCGGGATGGGCAATGAATCAAGAGTGACATGTATGAAATTATGCATGGTGGCTTTGCCACAAATACGATGTCAACTACATGATCATGCAAGGCAATATGACAATGATGAAGCGTGTCATAATGAACGTAAGGGTGGAAAGTTGCATGGCAATATATCTCGGAATGGCTATGGAAATGCCATAATAGGTAGGTATGGTGGCTGTTTTGAGAAAGATATAAGGAGGTTTATGTGTGATAGAGCGTATCATATCACGGGGGTTGGATGCACCGGCGAAGTTTGCACCAACTCTGAAAGTGAGAAAGCGCAATGCACGGTACCGAAGAGGCTAGCAATGATGGGAAGGTGAGAGTGCGTATGTCAGATCATGGGTTCCGGCAAAACCCTTAAGGTTCGAACATTGGGGTGCATGCGAAGATCTTCTCCCCCTATCGATCCGCGTCCTAACTCAGCCTAGATCTCACGAACTAACTCAACGAACTCGCAACACAAAGAACACGAGATTTATACTGGTTCGGGCCACCGTTGCGGTGTAATACCCTACTCCAGCATGGTGGTGGTGGATTGCCTCTTGGGTTGAGGATGAACAATACAAAGGGAAGAACAGCCTCCTCAGGTTGAGGTGTTCTTGTGCTTTGTGCACTTGTGTGGCTGAGGGTGATCTTGGATTCTCTTCCCCCTTGCCTATGGTGGTGGCTAGTCCTATTTACAGAGGCCCTACTCCTCTCCCCAAATACTGAGCGGGAAGGGAGCCAACAACGGACAATTTGAAAGGGGACAACTAGTACAAGCTATCCTGGCAAAAGGTGGTCTTCGCCTGCCAAAGGTTCTAGTGGTGACGCCGTCCTGGGCTCCATGGTGACCTCCGTCTTGCCGTCCTTCTGGTCTT
This sequence comes from Triticum aestivum, assembly GCF_018294505.1. Classification (NCBI taxonomy): domain Eukaryota; kingdom Viridiplantae; phylum Streptophyta; class Magnoliopsida; order Poales; family Poaceae; genus Triticum; species Triticum aestivum. Next base: position 120,334,439 of record NC_057806.1, read on the forward strand.
GGTCTCGTTGCACCAATATGGAAACCTTTGCTTGATGCCTCGATACTCTGCGCCTGCGCTTGCCCCCTTAGCACCAAAGAGGAAACAAGGACGCTGCGCGTGCTGGCGCCCGCCTGGTCTCGATCGTCATGGCTTACGTCATGAGAACCTCGCGAGGTTTGCCCGACCTTGAACTCTCCGCCCCTCATGAGCTGGCCTGATGAGGCTACTCCTGAGGAGGTCTTGTGTTGTCCACCTCGCGAGTCTTGGCCCCTCGCGAGGGTCTTGATTCCTCGTTGATGAAGATGGGTCTTACAGGCCTGCCAGCAAAGCCATGCCATGGGCCGCAGGCAGGCAAGTCTGGGGACCCCCGTTCCTAGAACACCGACAGTAGCCCCCAGGCCCAAGGCGCGCTCGGGCTTGGCTTCGAGGCAAAGCCAAGGGTCAAGTCCGGAGCGCCGCGGGCCCCAATAGTCTGCGGCCTCGGTCGAGGCATGGCGGTTGATTGGACGTGGGCGTCTCTGCTTCCCCATGCTGCCTCGGCAACTGCCTGACTGTCAAAAGGCTGGTGTAGACAATGTTCGCCTTCACTGTTCCCTTTCGCCTTGCTCAGATCCCCTTTCTTGCTCCCCGCTTCCGAAATCTTCTGATCCGCTCCCATCCTTTCCTGCATCAGCGACCCATGGCGCCCCGGAGGGTCAAGCATGCCTCGTCGCCGATGTTGTACGGGGAAGGCTTGGTACGAACCTGCCCTCGACTCGCCCAATGTCTCAGAGAAAAACCTCGCCGCCACGCGCCTGCTAATGGTGGGGGAGAGTAATGAAAGGGGGAAGATGTAGCTCCGGGTTGCCTCCGACATGCCGGAGCCCAAGGGGAGCATGTTCTTCCCCTTCTTCACGAGCAGTATCACCGTCGGGTTGGTTCCTCCCTTCTCTGATTTCTTCTATGAGGTCCTCGACCACTACGGGCTGCAGGCGCTGCATCTCCATCCCAACTCCGTCCTTCTCTTGTCCATCTTCTCCTACTACTGTGAGGCGTATCTGGGTGTGATGCCATCCATGGCCCTGCTGCGCCACTTCTTCTTCCTCCGTGCCAGCGAGGGCCATATCTCCGGGTGCGCCAATTTCATCGCGGCCGGCAAGGCCAACTCAATCTCAAACACCGGGAAGAAGGCCGACAACCTTAGGGCCAAATGGGTCATGATGAGCGCCAAGCGTGTCCACCCGTGCTTGGCACTGCCGACAGAGAAGCCCCAGGCCGACAAGGCGTGGTCCTGCCCGAAGCTCACCGACAAGTGGGTGACGTTGGTGCTGGAGTAGATGAAGTCCGACCTGAAGCCCGGCAATGCGAAGGCGGCAAGGATTACATGGGCCATGCTCCTGAGGGAATTTCTGGCGCTGCGCGTGGCCCCGCTGCAGGCCCGCTTGCGCCCCTTGTGGGAACTCGGGGATGAAGAGGACAAGGTTCGCTTGAGCTCGGAGGCCTTGTCCGGCGAGGAGCTGACCGCAGCTCTCCGCCTCCTTGTCGGGGACGATCAGGAGTATCCTCCGAAAGTCTTCACTCCCTTGTTCCGCCACAAGGACAGTGCACTGATCGTGGCCTCCAAGCCGACCTTTGATGGAGGGGTCTGGTTCCGCCGGTGCTCACCGGGGCCCCTGCGGCACCGGCGCCGGTGGAGTTGTCTTCTGGTGAGTCCCATGAGGGAGAAGAGGGGGAGGAAGACTCGGAGGTGACCCCCGAAGGGACGGGGGAGACCTCCCCCCTGAGTAAGGCTGACATCCTCCCCGCCTTCCCTGATGATGACGAGGCCAACACTTTCTTGGAGAAGGAGGAACTGCCCGTGATCCCGACGAGGAGCAGCTTGGCGCTGGTCCTCCGAGATTCTGCTGCTGCTCCGGTGTCGGCTGGAGCCGCTTCTAGTTCAACTGCCGCTCCTGCTTCAGCTTCTAGAGCAGGTGCGCCTGTGCCCCGGGTCACGACGCTCTCCGGCTTCAATCTCACCAAGCGGAACATGGACTACGTTGCGGTAGACCAGTTAGTGCCCTGCCTTGCCTTGTTCCTGCTGTTGATGCTTGTTTCCGACTCTCTTTGCTTGCTGTGTAACCAGGTTGTCGTCTGCGGTGAAGAGGAGAAGGGAGAGCGAGGTGGTGCTGCTTGTGTCCGCGTCGCCTCCTGCGACCGTGCCCCTCTCCACGAGAAAAGGAGGGGATGGTGCTTATGCTTCTCCAGCCTGGTCGTCCTCGCGAGGCCCGGTGGAGCATCCTCGGGAGGAGTCAGCCCCTGAAGCACCACTAGCTCATGAGCCCTTGATCTCCCAGGCTCTGGTGACAATGTCGCCCCCTTCTCTTGCTGCTCCCTGGCTCCAGGTTCTTCTGCTTCCTCAGCCGTCCTAGAGCGCACCTTTTCAGAGATGGCCTGGCTGCGGGGAGATCTCCAGGGCACGGACTCGCACCTGGTGGCAGGGCGCTTGGAGTTGGTCTCTGGCTAGTTCACTCTGACTCGGCGGTCCGAGAGTCGCTGAGCCAGGCCGCAGTGTCCTTCGAGAATGAGAAGCAGGCTGCCGCCAAAGCTGTGGCCGATCACAAGGCGGCATTGAAGGACGCCGAGGCCGCCCGCGGCCGCTGCCGAGAGCTGGAGGATGAGCTAAAAGGCCTGCGCGACCATCATGCGGAAGAAGCACGTGGCCGCCAGGCGAAGGAGGAGGAGATGAAGGCCCGGGAGGACGCCATCAAGGGCCACGACGCCGAGCTGGGGGAGCTGGCAAAGGCGCAGGCAGCGGAGCACAACCGGCTAGAGGAGTTGGAACGGAAGGTGAGGGCGAAGGAGGCCGACCTTGACACCAAGGCGAGGGTCCTTGCCGAAGACCGCGCGGCTTTCTCGACCCTCGAGGAGAGGTCCCATGTGGCGTTGAAGACAATGTACAAGAAGGGCTTGGAGAAGCCACTAGCCAGTGACGAGGATGGCCCTGCTCAGCTGCTTCCCTTCCTGGTGAAGGCGCTCGAGGAGGTTGTGGAAGGCATCGGTCCCATGGCGCAGGCAGAGGCACGCGTCCTTTCCTCGGCCGCGCTGACATGGTCTTCAGCCACCTGCACCTTCGTGACCCCAGCGCTCGTCTTGACGAGCTGCTGGAACTTGTAGCTGACGAACACTGCGCGGCTGCCGCCGCGGCCGTGAAGAGTCAAGTGGAAGCCTTGCTGAAGAAGTTCGACGCCTTCGCCCCCACACCCTCGATCGGTGATGCAGGTGAAGGCAATGCTACCCAGGAGGGGGCACCTTTTGCAGGTGCCGGCGGTGTCTAGGGGTGACTTGCGGCTGCTTTCAGCTTTATTCATGCAACATGTACCATGCCTCATGGAGGCGTTAAACTTGTGTTTGATATCGTGAGAACAATATGTATTGTAATATTTGCTTTGAGATTTTGCGCTTTTATTCCTATTTGCTTTGTGTTCTGCGTCGGCAGAGCCCGGCCCCGCGCGTACCTCAACCACCATTGGGCCGACCGGAAACCAGTACGGACCAAGGAGCGAGGGGCTACGTGACCAGTTAGGCTCCTGAGTGGCGATGCTTAGGAGTCCCCCTTGACACGCAAACAGCCTATAGGAAGGATACACGAGGATATGTTAATGTTCTACGTCGGCAGAGCCCGGCCCCGCGCATACCTCAACCGCCGTTGAGCCGACTGGAAACCAGGACGGACCAAGGAGTGAGGGGCTACGTGACCAGTTAGGCTCCTGAGTCGCGATGCTCAGGAGTCCCCCTTGACGTGCAAACATTCTCCGTACCTTTGTCTTCGCCGAGGCTTGGCTCGAGAGGAGCATGCGACGACCAGGTCCGGGGGACATGGTTGGGTGGCGTACGCTTGGGCATGACCCGAGCGCAGCCCCCGTGCCCAGCCCCCTCGTGCGGCTCTCCCGAGGGTAGGCACTGCATTGAGGCCGGACACTGAGCTCTGGGGCTCCCTGAGGTTGGTACGGCTGTGGGGTCGTCCTTAGTTGTTTATCACCAGCGCGGAGCGTAGTGCTTCCGCTTGTGCACGGGCATAGCCGCTCCTCGGCAATATCGACAGCTAGCACGGAGCATGATGCTTCCACTTGGGTGTGGGAGGGGGACTCCCTACTGTGGAGTTCCCCCGGGGCGTGTACAGCGCCGCCCTAACACGTGGCTTGCACGGCAGGGCTAGACGAGGTGTATCTAGGCACTCGTGAGCCAGCGCGGGACTCACGAGGCCCTACATCAAGGCGGGTTGCACCTGGTCTTGATTCTTGTTCACTGTCATGGTCCTGTGAGGTGGTTAGACAACCTGCGCCGAACGAATCTCCTGAGGTCATCGCGCGAGGAAGCCAAGCACCAACGGCCCCAGGAGCTGACGTGAACAGGGCCGGCCCGCCAAACAGAGCTCAGTCGCTGGATTTATCGACGCTGCAGGGACGGGCCCGAGCACAGACGCCGTGCTTAACTTACTCACGCGAGGAGTTCTGAAGAAAGATGGCCGACGCGCGTCTCTCACGGTGGGTGACAATCAAGCAGGCAATAGTAATAGATAGATTAAGCATGGAAAGCAACCTAGCTCAGGTAAGTGCAGGGAAGATGCATGCCACCGGGTCTGGCCCGAGTGGCTTGGGGATGATGTAGCCTGAGGGGCGCCCCCATCTGGGTAAGCTAAAGACATAAAAGGAAGGATACACGCCACAGGGACGGACCCACGCGGCCTGGGAATGATGCAGCCCTGGGGGCGCTCCTAGCTGAATGAACTTTGGAAAATGTCACCTGGCTCTGTTGATGAAGGAGAGTCAAGGTAGCTAAAGGCGTGCGGCGAGAGGGTTGCCCCTCATGAGCCACTGGGGCCCTGAGGCTCGGGAGGCCCTGGAGGTCCTCGAGGACCGTCTTCATCTTCGTCTTCATCTCCGTCAGCACCGCGTGGTGCCTGGCCTCCTGAGCCGCCAACATGCTCCACAGGTTGCGATGATAGGCGGCCGCCACACTCGGCAGACCGAAGGGCATGTGAACATAACTATGAGGTGGGCCCTCGCAGCGTCCCACGCACGAAGGCTAGAGAAGCTCCTGAGAGGCGGCCTGATTGAGCGCTGGAACGTCGATGCAGACGTGCAACCCGGCATCCTTGCCTGGATGGGGAGCTGCACCTGGTGAGCGGCGGCTGCCGCGCATGGCCCTCGTGTCTTGCAGCTCCTGAGTGGTCTTGGTGATGAACTCCTGAGTGGTGGGCATTCCTTGCCCTGTGTTCTCCTGAGGGAAACGTGCCGCGAAGCACGCCTCCAAGTGGTGCCCAAGCACCTCCCTCATGATCCTGGCAAAGTCTGAGGCCCTCCAGAACAGAGCACCCGAGCCCTGCCCGAGAGGGGCGCTAGGCGTGCCTCCCTATGCGATGGAGGGAGGCGCCCCGGGCGCGGACGCCAATCCTGACGAGGCGCCGCTTGCCTTAGGCCCTGCGTGACGCAGCTGCTTCTTCTTCTTAGGGGTGGCCTCGGGAGGGTGCTCCCCCTGAATGTCAGGGTCGTCGATTGCTGCAGCTTGGAAGGCACGCTCGAGGGAGCACACCGCGTCTCTTTCTTTGCACGGGACTGTGATGACTCCGCCGCTTCCCGGCATCTTGAGGACATTGTAGCCATGATGGGTCATTGCCATGAACTTGGCCAGGGCTGAATACCCGAGGATGGCGTTGTATGGCAAGTGGATGTAGGCGACGTCAAAGTCGATGGGTTCGGTGTGGTAGTTGTTGCGTTCTCCGAAGGTAATGGGGAGGCGGACCTGCCCGATCGAAGTAGTAGAGCCGTCGGTCACTCTTGAGAAAGGCTTGGTAGGCTGAAGCTAATCATATGTCACTTGGAGGTTGTCGAACATGTCGACGGACAAGACATTGAACCCTACGCCGCCATCGATGAGGGTCTTGGTAACTTGCGCGTTGCTGATGACTGGCGAACAAAGCATTGGGAGGACGCCGGCAGTGGCCGCGCACTTGAGCTGATCAACCGAACTGAACGTGATGGGGCACCTGGACCATTGATACGTCCATTTTGCATCATGCTTTTATATCGATATTTATTGCATTATGGGCTGTTATTACACATTATGTCACAATACTTATGCCTATTCTCTCTTATTTTACAAGGTTTACATAAAGAGGGAGAATGCCGGCGGCTGGGATTCTGGGCTGGAAAAGGAGCAAATATTAGAGACCTATTCTTCACAGCTCCAAAAGTCCTGAAACTTCACGGAAGTTATTTTCAGAATATATAAAAAATACTAAGCGCAAGAAGTACCAAAGGGGGGCCACTCACCAGCCACGAGGGTGGGGGCGCGCCCAGGGGGCCTCGTGGGCCCCATGGTGGCCCTCCGATGCCCATCTTCTCCTATATGGAGTCTTTCGTTGAGGAAAAAATCATAAGGAAGCTTTCGGGACGAGACTCTGCCGCCACGAGGCGGAACCTTGGCGGAACCAATCTAGGGCTCCGGTGGAGCTGTTCTGCTGGGGAAACTTCCCTCCATGAGGGGGAAATCATCACCATCGTCATCACTAATGCTCCTCTCATTGGGAGGGGGCCAATCTCCATCAACATCTTCACTAGCACCATCTCCTCTCAAACCCTACTTCATCTCTTGTATCCAATTCTTGTCTCTAAGTCTGGGATTGGTACCTATAGGTTGCTAGTAGTGTTGATTACTCCTTGTAGTTGATGCTAGTTGGTTTATTTGGTGGAAGATCATATGTTCAGATCCTATATGCATATTAATACCCCTCTGATTATGAACATGAATATGCTTTGTGAGTAGTTACGTTTGTTCCTGAGGACATGGGAGAAGTCTTGCTATTAGTAGTCATGTGAATTTGGTATTCGTTCGATATTTTGATGAGATGTATGTTGTCTCTCCTCTAGTGGTGTTATGTGAACGTCGACTACATGACACTTCACCATTATTTGGGCCTAGAGGAAGGCATTGGGAAGTAATAAGTAGATGATTGGTTGCTAGAGTGACAGAAGCTTAAACCCTAGTTTATGCGTTGCTTCGTAAGGGGCTGATTTGGATCCAGATATTTCATGCTATGGTTAGGTTTACCTTAATACTTTTGTTGTAGTTGTGAATGCTTGCAATAGAGGTTAATCATAAGTGGGATGCTTGTCCAAGTAAGGACAATACCCAAGCACCGGTCCACCCACATACCAAATTATCAAAGTACCAAACGCGAATCATATGAACGTGATGAAAACTAGCTTGACGATAATTCCCATGTGTCCTCGAGAGCGCTTTTATCTATATAAGAGTTTGTCCAGGCTTGTCCTTTGCTACAAAAAGGATTGGGCCACCTGGCTGCACTTTATTTACTTTTGTTACTTGTTGCTTGTTACAAATTATCTTATCACAAAACTATCTATTATCTATAATTTCAGTGCTTGCAGAGAATACCTTACTGAAAACCGCTTATCATTTCCTTTTGCTCCACGTTGGGTTCGACACTCTTACTTATCGAAAGGACTACGATAGATCCCCTATACTTGTGGGTCATCAAGACTCTTTCGTGGCGCCGTTGCCGGGGAGTGAAGCACCTTTGGTAGGTGGAATTTGGTAAGGAAAAATTTATATAGTGTGCTGAAATTTACTGTCACTTGTTACTATGGAAAGTAATCCTCTGAGGGGCTTGTTCGGGGTATCTTCACCCTGACCAGTAGAGCATAGAGTTGCTCCTCAACCTACTAAACCTACTGAACCTACTGAAAATGAAAATGTCTACTTTGAAATTCCTTCGGGTATGATAGAAAAACTGCTAGCTAATCCTTTTGCAGGAGATGGAACATTACATCCCCATGAGCACCTAATATATGTGGATGAAGTTTGTGGATTATTTAAGCTTCCAGGTATGCCCGATGATGTTATCAAGAAGAAGGTCTTCCCTTTATCTTTGGAGGGAGATGCATTGACATGGTATAGGCTATGTGATGATATGGGATCATGGAACTACAAATGATTGAAATTGGAATTTCATCAAAAGTTTTATCCTATGCATCTTGTTCATCGTGATCGTAATTATATATATAATTTTTGGCCTCATGAAGGAGAAAGCATCGCTCAAGCTTGGGGGAGGCTTAAATCAATGTTATATTCATGCCCCAATCATGAGCTCTCAAGAGAAATGATTATTCAAAATTTTTATGCTCGGCTTTCTGATAACAGTCGCACCATGCTCGATACTTCTTGTGTTGGCTCTTTTATGATGAAGACTATTGAATTCAAATGGGATTTATTGGAAAGAATTAAACGCAACTCTGAAGATTGGCATCTCGACAAAGGTAAGGAGTCAGGTATGACACCAAAGTTTGATTGTGTTAAATATTTTATGGATACCGATGTTTTCTGTAAATTTAGCACTAAATATGGACTTGACTCTGAGATAGTAGCTTCTTTCTGTGAATCTTTTGCTATTCATATTGATCTCCCTAAGGAGAAGTGGTTTAAATATCATCCTCCCATGGAAGTAAAAGTAGTTGCACCTATTAAAGTTGAAGAAAAGACTATCACTTATAATGATCCTATTGTTCCTACTACTTATGTTGAGAAACCACCTTTTCCTATTAGGATAAAATATCATGCTAAAGCTTCAACTGTGGTTCGTAAAAGCAATATTAGAACCTATACACCTCCTGAGCAAGTTGAAGTTAAACCTAATATTGCTATTGTTAAAGATCTCTTGGCTGATAATATTGATGGGCATGTTATTTATTTCTGTAATGAAACTGCTACAATTGCTAAACCTTGTGCTAAAGATAAATATAGACCTGTGGTAGTCATGCATGTTATTTCTGTTAAAATAGGAGATCATTGTTATCATGGCTTGTGTGATACGGGTGCTAGTGCTAGTGCAATACATATTGACTTATACAAAGGAATTATGCATGATATTGCATCTGCTGAGTTAGAAGATATTGGTGTCACAATTAAACTTGCCAATAGAGATATTATTTCACCAATGGGGATTGTTAGAGATGTTGAAGTCTTGTGTGGGAAAACTAAATATCCTGCTGATTTTCTTGTTCTTGGTTACCCACAAGATAGCTTTTGTCCCATTATATTTGGTAGACCCTTCTTAAACACTGTTAATGCTAGGATAGACTGCAAAAAGGATGTTGTTAGTATTGGTTTAGGTGATATGTCTCATGAGTTCAACTTTTCTAAATTTCATAGACAACACCGTGAAGAGGAATTGCCTAGTAAAGATGAAATTATTGGTCTTGCTTCTATTGTCGTACCTCCTAGTGATCCTTTTGAACAATATTTGCTAGACCATGAAAATGATATGTTTATGAATGAAAGAAGGGAAATAGATGAAGTGTTCTTTAAACAGGGACCTATTCTGAAACACAACTTGCCTGTTGAAATCTTAGGGGATCCTCCTCCACCCAAGGGTGATCCCGTGTTTGAGCTTAAACCATTGCCTGATACTCTTATATATGCTTATCTTGATGAAAAGAAGATATATCCTGTTATTATTAGTGCTAACCTTTCAGAGAAGGAGGAAGAAAAATTATTGAAAACTCTGAAGAAGCACCATGCTGCTATTGGATATACTCTTGATGATCTTAAGGGCATTAGTCCCACTCTATGTCAACACAAAATAAATTTGGAAAAAGATGCCAAACCAGTTATTGATCACCAACGACGGCTGGATCCTAAGATGAAAGAAGTGGTAAGAAAATAAATACTAAAGCTCCTTGAGGCAGGTATAATTTATCCCGTTGCTGATAGTCAGTGGGTAAGGCATGTCCATTGTGTTCCTAAGAAGGGAGGTATTACTGTCGTTCCTAATGATAAAGATGAATTGATTCTGCAAAGAATTATTACAGGTTATAGGATGGTAATTGATTTCTGAAAATTAAATAAGGCTACTAAAAAAGATCATTACCCCTTACCTTTTATTGATCAAATGCTAGAAATATTATCCAAACATACATATTTTTGCTTTCTAGATGGTTATTCTCGTTTCTCTCAAATACCTGTATCAGCTGATGATCAATCTAAGACCACTTTTACTTGCCCTTCCGGTACTTTTGCTTATAGGCGTATGCCTTTTGGTTTATGTAATGCACCTGCTACCTTTCAAAGATGCATGATGGCTATATTTTCTGATTTTTGTGAAAAGATATGTGAGGTATTCATGGATGATTTCTCCATTTATGGATCCTCTTTTGATGATTGCTTAAGTGTAACGCCCACGATGCGGCTATATCTCCCACATGTCGAAGCACGACTTAGAGGCATAACCGCATTGTAAGCAATGTCGCAAGTGGGGTAATCTTCACACAACCCATGTACTGAATAAGGAAAGAGGTACATAGTAGGCTTACAATCGCCACGTCACACAATAGCATAAATATATCATTACAATCATCCAGATACAATCAAGGTCCGACTACGGAACCAAAATAAAGACAACCCCAAATGCAACAATGTCCCCGATCGCCCCAACTGGGCTCCACTACTGATCATCTGGAAAGGAAACGTAGTATCATCCTGAGTCCTCATCGAACTCCCACTTGAGCTCAGTCGCATCTCCTGGAGCGGTATCATCTGTCCCTACATCTGGTTTTGGAAGTAATCTGTGAGTCACGGGGACTCAGCAATCTCACACCCTAGCGATCAAGACTATTTAAGCTTATAGGTAGGGTAAAAGAATGAGGTGGAGCTACAGCAAGCACTAGCATATATGGTGGCTAACATACGCAAATGAGAGCGAGAAGAGAAGGCAAAGACACGATCGATAAACTATGATCAAGAAGTGATCCTAGAACAACGTACGTTCAAGCATAACACGAGACCGTGTTCTCTTCCCGGACTCCGCCGAAAAGAGACCATCACGGCCACACACTCTGTTGAAATCATTTTAATTAAGTTAAGTTTCAGGTTTTCTACAACCGGACATTAACAAATTCCCATCTGCCCATAACCGCGGGCACGGCTTTCGAAAGTTCAAATCCCTGCAGGGGTGTCCCAACTTAGCCCATCACAAGCTCTCACGGTCAACGAAGGATATTCCTTCTCCCAAGACAACCAGATCAGACTCGGAATCCCGGTTACAAGACATCTCGACAATGGTAAAACTAAACCAGCAAAGCCACCCGAATGTGCCGACAAATCCCGATAGGAGTTGCACATATCTCGTTCTCAGGGCACACCGGATGAGCGCTCCGTATAACTAAAACCAAACCTCGAGTTTCCCGGAGGGGGCGCTGCAAAGGGCTCTAGTTTGGACCAACACTCAGAGGAGCACTGGCCCCGGGGGTTAAAATAAAGATGACCCTTGAGTCCGCGGAACCCAAGGGAAAAAGAGGCTAGGTGGCAAATGGTAAAACCAATGTTGGGCCTTGCTGGAGGAGTTTTATTCAAGGCGAACTGTCAAGGGGTTCCCATTATAACCCAACCGTGTAAGGAACGCAAAATCAAGGAACATAACACCGGTATGACGGAAACTAAGGCGGCAAGAGTGGAATAAAACACCAGGCATAAGGCCGAGCCTTCCACCCTTTACCAAGTGTATAGATGCATTAAAGTAGACAAGATAATATAATGATATCCCAACAATAAACATGTTCCAACAAGGAACAAACTCCAATCTTCACCTGCAACTAGCAACGCTATAAGAGGGGCTGAGCAAAGCGGTAATATAGCCAAACAACGGTTTGCTAGGACAAGGTGGGTTAGAGGTTTAACATGGCAATATGGGAGGCATGATAAGCAAGTGGTAGGTATCATAGCATAGGCATAGCAATAGAGCGAGCATCTAGCAAGCAAAGATAGAAGTGATTTCGAGGGTATGGTCATCTTGCCTGCAAAGTTCTCCGAGTTGACGTTAGCTTGATCCTCGTAAGCATACTCAACTGGTTCCTCGATCACGTACTCGTCTCCCGGCTCTACCCAAATCAAGAACACAAACAAAGGGAGCCACAATCAACCACGTGCAATGCACAAACAACATGATGCAAAACATGACATGATATGCGGGATGTGATATGCGATGCATATGCATATTTCGAAAAGGAAAGATTGAACCTGGCCTCAACTTGGAAAACCAAGAGTGCCACTGGAAAGATGAGTTGATTTCGGTCGAAATTGATATAAAGATCACTGGAATCAGATGCACGGTTTGCAAATGGCAAGCAAAACAATAATGGCACAAAGCTGTGATTAACAGCACGATGCCATCTAAATGCATCAAGAACAACAAGCTACTACACTCTAACATAGCAAAAAAACACATGGCAGTGATCCACTCAAGATTCTTGACAAAAGATGAACACTGAGCTACGGCTAATTCACACCATAGAAGGTTCAAACAAGCATGGCAAAAGTGCAAAAGATATCAGGTTACATACTTAGTGAAAATAACATGCCAGGAATTTAACATCAGGAAGCAAAGTTTAGAGCAAGATAACAACATGCTATAGGAACATATCATGGCAAAGCAAGGCATGGCATGAAGCTACTCAAAGCATACAACAAAAGTCCCTTACTGACTATAAGCCAAAAGGGATCAGAAAATACAATGGCAACCATGTGAACCTAGCAACTTTCATTAACAGATTCAGACTTAGCAGAAAAACTGTAACATGGCAAAACAGATTCACATAGGCATGTTTGCGAGCTTGATGTACTCACCACAAGACATTGCATGACAAACTAAGCATACACCCAGCAAGTACACATGGCATAGAAGCTAAAAATGGCAAGAACAACCTCATAGCATGCATGAATCAACTATAACAACCTCGACAAAATTGCTTAACATGTAAACAATCTGCCAGGAACATTTTATAGCAAAAGTAGAGCTCGATTGAGTCAAGCTGGTGCTCCATAATTTCAAACAAAGACATGGATGGAAAGAGCACAACAATATCTCAAAATGATCCTTACTGAACATGCTCAAAAGAGGCACGGATCGCTCTGTAGCAACAAGAATACATGCATAAAAATATTAACAGGGCAAAGACTTGGAAGATTTCTAAGTCCCTGAAATCAGCAACATTACGAGGGCTACTTTGCATGCTTGTGCTAGTCACCACATAGATCACAAAAATACATGGCATACACCCCTGTAAAGATGGCATGGCATACTTCAAAAAACATGTAGGGCTCAAGTTCATAGGATGCACACATTAATCATGGCAAAAATGACACAAGTCCAATTACTGATAAGAATCTGAAACTAACATTGCATAGCACTCTTGCAACAGCATTTAGGGCATCAAGATGAACTCCAATGAACATGGTGCGATGGAATGAAATGAAGTACTCGTCGAGACGAACAATTTGGCATGCTACACGCCCAAAACGGAGCCACGGGTGCAGAGTTATGGCATGATGAAAAATGCTAAAATTACAGGGACTTAGGAGGAGAAGTCAACCGGCTAGGGTTCTTCCAGATCTGGATCGCACGCAATCCTAGGTTTGACGCCGGAACAGTGCTCGCCGGAGCTCGAGGTGGCTGGAGAGGAGGGGAGCCGGACTTGGTGGTGGCCGCACGCCGGCGACGAGGATGAGGCGGTGGGCGGCCGGAGTTGGGCGACGTCGGCGACGGGTGGTGACGGGGCGACGAGCGGGCGATGGGGCCGACACAGGGCGGCGCGGCGGCGACCCGGTACGGCGGCGTCAGATGGAGAGGAGGAGGCGCGGGCGAGGAGGTAGGCGGCGGCGGGCGCGCGAAGGTGGCGGGGACGCGTGCGGGCCAGGGAGGGCCGCGCCTGGGCCGAGTGGGCCGGCGGAGGAGGGAGGCGGCCGGGCAAACTGGGAGGTGCCACGTGGCGGCAGCGGGGCAAGTCGGACACGTCCGGCCCGAAGCGGACGCGTCCGGCGGCGAGAGAAGAGGGGAGCTAGGGTTTCGCCCGAAAATTTCGGAGGGGGGTCTATATTTATAGGCAGATGGAGCTAGGAGGCTCCGAATTGAGCATGGTTTGTGGCCACGCGATCGTGATCGAACGACCGAGATGATGGAGGAGGTTTAGGTGAGTTTTGGTCCACTTTGGAGGGGTGTTGCGCTGCAACACACACGAGGCCTTTTCGGTTCCTCGGTTAACCGTTGGAGTATCAAACGAAGTCCAAATGGCACGAAACTTGACATGCGGTCTACCTGTAGTAAACCAAGGCCGCTTGGCAAGTCTTGGTCCAATCCGAGAATTTTTAACACCCGCACAAAAAAGAGGTAAAAGGGGACACTGGAGGACATAGGAGCGCCGGAATGCAAAACGGACAACGAGGAAAAAGCTCGGATGCATGAGACGAACATGTATGCAAATGCGATGCACATGATGACATGATATGAGATGCATGACAAAGACAAAAGCAACACGAAGACAAAAACCAAACAACGAAGAAAATATCATAACTTAGTGCCGAAATGGCAAGAGTTGGAATACAAGTATGGCAGGTTACATATGGGGTGTTACATTAAGCAACCTTGATCGAGTTTTGCAGAGATGTGAAGAAACTAACCTTGTCTTGAATTGGGAGAAATGCCACTTTATGGTTAATGAAGGTATTGTCTTGGGGCACACAATTTCTGAAAGAGGCATTGAAGTTGATAAAGCTAAAGTTGATTCTATTGAAAAGATGACGTGTCCCAAGGACATCAAAGGTATAAGAAGTTTCCTTGGTCATGCCAGTTTTTATAGGAGGTTCATTAAGGACTTCTCAAAAATTTCTCGGCCTCTGACTAATTTATTACAAAAAGATATACCGTTCGTCTTTGATAATGATTGTGTAGAAGCATTTGAAATACTTAAGAAAGCATTGATCTCTACACCTATTGTTCAGCCACCTGATTGGAATTTACCTTTTGAAATTATGTGTGATGCTAGTGATTATGCTGTGGGTGCTGTTCTAGGGCAAAGAGTTGATAAGAAATTAAATGTTATTCAATATGCTAGTAAAACTCTAGATAATGCCCAGAGAAATTATGCTACTACCAAAAAAGAATTCTTAGCAGTTGTATTTGCTTGTGATAAGTTCGGACCTTATATTGTTGATTCTAAAGTAACTATTCACATGGATCATGTTGCTATTAAATATCTTATGGAAAAGAAAGATTCTAAACCTAGACTTATTAGATGGGTTCTCTTGCTACAAGAATTTGATTTGCATATTATTGATAGAAAGGGAGCTGAGAACCCCGTTGCAGACAACTTGTCTAGGTTACAGAATGTTCTTGATGACCCACTACCTATTGATGATAGCTTTCCTGATGAACAATTAAATGTCATAAATGCTTCTCGAACTGCTCCACGGTATGCTGATTATGCTAATTATATTGTTGCTAAATTTATACCACCTAGTTTCACATACCGACAAAAGAAAAAGTTCTTCTATGATTTGATACATTACTTTTGGGATGACCCACATCTTTATAAAGAAGGAGTAGATGTTATTATTAGATGTTGTGTACCTGATCATGAACAGGAACAGATCCTATGCAAGTGTCACTCCGAGGCTTATGGAGGACACCATGCTGGAGATAGAACTGCACATAAGGTATTGCAATCCGGTTTTTATTGGCCTACTCTCTTCAAGGATGCCCGTAAGTTTGTCTTGTCTTGTGATGAATGTCAAATAATTGGTAATATTAGTAGACGTCAAGAAATGCCTATGAATTATTCACTAGTTATTGAACCATTTGATGTTTGGGGCTTTGATTATATGGGACCTTTTCCTGCCTCTAATGGATATACACATATTTTAGTTGTTGTTGATTACGTTACTAAGTGGGTAGAAGCTATTCCAACTAGTATTGCTGATCATAACACCTCTATTAAGATGCTTAAAGAAGTTATTTTCTGAGGTTTGGAGTCCCTAGATATTTAATGACTGATGGTGGTTCACATTTTATTCATGGTGCCTTTCGTAAAATGCTTGCTAAGTATGACGTTAATCATAGAATTGCATCTCCTTATCACCCATAGTCTAGTGGTCAAGTAGAATTGAGTAACAGAGAACTCAAATTAATTTTGCAAAAGACTGTTAATAGATCTACAAAGAATTGGTCCAAGAAACTTGATGATGCATTATGGGCCTATAGAACTGCATATAAAAATCCTATGGGTATGTCTCCGTATAAAATGGTTTATGGTAAAGCATGTCATTTACCTCTCGAAGTAGAACATAAGGCTTATTGGGCTATTAAAGAGCTCAATTACGATTTCAAACTTGCCGGTGAGAAGAGGTTATTTGACATTAGCTCACTTGATGAATGGAGAACCCAAGCCTATGAGAATGCCAAATTGTTTAAAGAAAAAGTTAAAAGATGGCATGACAAAAGATTACAAAGGCGTGAGTTTAATGTAGGTGACTATGTATTGTTATAAAAAATCTCATTTAAGATTTTTTGCAGGAAAACTTCTCTCTAAATGGGAGGGTCCTTACGTTATCGAGGAGGTCTATCGTTCCGGTGCCATAAAAATCAACAACTTTGAAGGCACGAATCTGAAGGTGGTGAACGGTCAAAGGATCAAACATTATATCTCAGGTAATCCTATAAATGTTGAAACCATTGGTATTGAAACCGTAACCCCAGAGGAATACATAAGGGACACTTTCCGGAACGTTTCAGACTCCGAAAAGGAATAGGTATGTGGTACGGTAAGTAAACCGACTCCAAAACAGTTCTAATGGCAATTTTTCTCCGTTTTGGAATATTGAGAAAAATAGAAAAATAAGAAGCAGTCCGGGAAGGACACGAGGGCTCCACGAGGGTGGAGGGTGCGCCCCCTGCCTCGTGGGCACCTCGTGCACTCTCCGGACTCCGTTTTCTTACACGATACTTCTTTTAGTCGGTAAAAATTCATTATATAATCTCCCGAAGGTTTTGACCACAGTATCACGCAAATATCTCCTGTTTTTGTTTCGGGCTGTCCTGCTGCATATTTGAGCAACATGTCATCCCAGGATTCGGAAGGAGGGAGCTATGTGGCTAATTACCTTGCAGATCCTAAGGTCTATGGGGATGTGGAGCATTGTGGTTGGACTACGGAAGAAGAAGAGGACTATGAACCTAAGGGAAAGGAGGAGACGAGCTCGGATGAAGATGAAGTCCCACTACCTCAACCTGGGGACATGCATGTGGAGTTCAAAAAGTCAAGCCTCCCAGATAGAGCAAAGAATCCTAAGATCGAGTTTATCCCTTTTCGCCTCTTGCAGGAAAACAAACAGGAATTATGCAAGAAGATATTAAGCCTTGAGCAGGAGATCGATGATCTGAGGGATCAAAATTTTGTCCTCAAGTGCAAATTAAGGAAGAAGCCTACGCCATCAACAAAACCAACACCCTCTTCACCGACAAAGAAGAATTGAGCCTCAGGTATGGGCACTCCCCTTGGCAACTGCCAAGCTTGGGGGAGGTGCCCCGGTATCGTATCACCATCACTTTTATCTTTACCGTTTTTCTTAGTTCGGTCCTTTTAGTAATATCTTGATCTAGTAGAATAAAGTTTTTGGTATGATCTAGTTGTGAGTTTTGCTTTATGATCCCTCTATGTAATCAAATCCGTGAGCTTTATAATAAAGATTAGTGTTGAGTCAAGGGCTTGATTGATTTTGCTATGATCTTGAGGGAATAAAATAAAAAAAGAGAAAGAAATAAAAAGAAACACAGAGATCATATGGATCTTATGGAGAGTAATGAGCTCACATATAAAGAGTATGATGAATAAAAGTTGTTGAGAGTTGATAAACATAGTTTTGTTCATCGTTGCAATTAATAGGAAGTAATAAATAAAGAGAGGTTCACATATAAATATACTATCTTGGACATCTTTTATGATTGTGAGCACTCAATAAAATATGACATGCTAAAGAGTTGACGTTGGACAAGGAAGACAACGTAATAGGTTATGTTTTCTTTCATCTGAGATACATTATATTGTCATGGATCATCCAACATGTTGAGCTTGCCTTTCCCTCTCATGCTAGCCAATTCTTTGCACCAAGTAGAGATACTACTTGTGCTTCCAAATATCCCTAAACCCAATTTTGCCATGAGAGTCCACCATATCTACCTATGGATTGAGTAAGATCCTTCAAGTAAGTTGTCATCGGTGCAAGCAATAAAAATTGCTCTGTAAATATGTATGACTTATTAGTGTGGGAGAAAATAAGCTTTACACGATCTTGTGATGTGGAAGAAATAAAAGCGACGGACTGCATAATAAAGGTCCATATCACAAGTGGCAATATAAAGTGATGTTCTTTCGCATTAAGATTTTCTGCATCCAACCATAAAAGCGCATGACAACCTCTTCTTCCCTCTGCAAAGGGCCTATCTTTTACTTTTATCTCCCACCTTACATAAGAGTCATGGTGATCTTCACCTTTCCTTTTTACATTTTATCTTTTGGAAAGCACAATATGTTGGAAAGATCCTGGTATATATGGCTAATTGGATGTGAGTTTTCATGAACTATTATTGTTGACATTACCCTTGAGGTAAAACGTTGGGAAGCAAAACTATAAGCCCCTATATTTCTCTGTGTCCGATTAAAACTCCATACCCATAAGTATTGCGTGAGTCTTAGCAATTGTGAAAGACTATATGATACTTGAGTATGTGGACTTGCTGAAAAGCTCTTATATTGACTCTTTCCTATGTTATGATAAATTGCAATTGCTTCAATGACTGAGATTATAGTTTGTTAGTTTTCAATGAAGTTTATGACTCATACTTGAAATTGTGATTGAATTCTTACTTTAGCATAAGAGATCATATGACAATATATATGTATATGTTGTTGTTCTAAGAATGATCATGATGCCCTCATGTCCGTATTTTATTTTTATCGACACCTCTATCTCTAAACATGTGGACATATTTTTCGATTTCGGCATTCGCTTGAGGACAAGCGAGGTCTAAGCTTGGGGGAGTTGATACGTCCATTTTGCATCATGCTTTTATATCGATATTTATTGCATTATGGGCAGTTATTACACATTATGTCACAATACTTATGCCTATTCTCTCTTATTTTACAAGGTTTACATAAAGAGGGAGAATGCCGGCAGTTGGGATTCTGGGCTGGAAAAGGAGCAAATATTAGAGACCTATTCTGCATAGCTCAAAAAGTCCTGAAACTTCATGGAAGTTATTTTCAGAATATATAAAAAATACTGAGCGCAAGAAGTACCAAAGGGGGGCCACTCACCAGCCATGAGGGTGGGGGGCGCGCCCTACCCCCCTGGGCGCGCCCCCTGCCTCGTGGGCCCCCTGGTGGCCCTCTGATGCCCATCTTCTGCTATATGGAGTCTTTCATTGAGGAAAAAATCATAAGGAAGCTTTCGGGACGAGACTCTGCCGCCACGAGGCGGAATCTTGGCGGAACCAATCTAGGGCTCCGACAGAGCTGTTCTGCTGGGGAAACTTCCCTCCAGGAGGGGGAAATCATCACCATCGTCATCACCAACGCTCCTCTCATTGGGAGGGGGCCAATCTCCATCAACATCTTCACCGGCACCATCTCCTCTCAAACCCTAGTTCATCTCTTGTATCCAATTCTTGTCTCTAAGTCTGGGATTGGTACATATAGGTTGCTAGTAGTGTTATTACTCCTTGTAGTTGATGCTAGTTGGTTTATTTGGTGGAAGATCATATGTTTAGATCCTCTATGCATATTAATACCCCTCTGATTATGAACATGAATATGCTTTGTGAGTAGTTACGTTTGTTCCTGAGGACATGGGAGAATTCTTACTATTAGTAGTCATGTGAATTTGGTATTCGTTCGATATTTTGATGAGATGTATGTTGTCTAGAGGAAGGCATTGTGAAGTAATAAGTAGATGATGGGTTGCTAGAGTGACAGAAGCTTAAACCCTAGTTTATGCGTTGCTTCGTAAGGGGCTGATTTGGATCCATATGTTTCATGCTATGGTTAGGTTTACCTTAATACTTTTGTTATAGTTGCGGATGCTTGCAATAGAGGTTAATCATAAGTGGGGTGCTTGTCCAAGTAAGGACAGTACCCAAGCACCAGTCCACCCACATACCAAATTATCAAATTACCGAACGCGAATCATATGAACGTGATGAAAACTAGCTTGACGATAATTCCCATGTGTCCTCGGGAGCGCTTGTATCTATATAAGAGTTTGTCCAGGCTTGTCCTTTGCTACAAAAAGGATTGGGCCACCTTGCTGCACTTTATTTACTTTTGTTACTTGTTGCTCGTTACAAATTATCTTATCACAAAACTATCTATTACCTATAATTTCAGTGCTTGCAGAGAATACCTTGCTGAAAACCGCTTATCATTTCCTTCTGCTCCTCGTTGGGTTCGACAGTCTTACTTATCGAAAGGACTATGATAGATCCCCTATACTTGTGGGTCATCAACCATCTGAGTGGGCATGTGGCCTCGAGCTTGGGGAGAACTGCATTCACTTAACGGGCAAACTGTTTGAAGATACGCTACGAGGCTGGGGCTTGAGCTCCGCCCAAGATGCAGGCGATAGCGCGTTGCTCCTGGAAGCCCCCAGCCCCCTCGTCTTGATGGTGGTCGTCATTCCTTCTGGGTGGTGGTGGTAATGGAGGAAGGCATGTGTTGCCTTGAGGATGAGCCTCACAAGGCTGGTCCCTCCAGGCGCCCTCGCGAGGCTGATCCTACAAGCGGTCCTCACGAGGCCGGTCGTGCCACTCCTAGCGCGGGCCACAGTCGCCCTAGCGTCCGCCACCACATCCTCCTCCTCGGCCATAGCCCTAGTCACTGCGCTTGGAGCATCGACCGAAGTGTCCTTCTCGAATGGCTCTAAACTCTTAACAGTCACTGGTGTTGTGGGTATGCAGGTTGTGGAAGGCGCAGAACGGTCGGCTGCCCTTGGATGACTCGGGCTGGTCTCTGACGTGCTTGGTGTCTGGTTCCGCCGCGAGCACGGCTGCTCCCTTGCGCTTCACATCCTTGGCCTTGGTCTTTTTCTCCTCTGGGTCTACAACAGGGACTCGAGGAGGGAGAGGCGCCCCTCCTCAGCTCTTGCACACTTGGTTGCGATGTTGAGCAGCTCCAGGGTCGTGCATAGCTCTTCATGGACGGCAAGCTCCTCCTTCATCTTGACGTCGTGGACACCCTTGGAGAACACTGAGATGACGACCTCATCGGTCACCTTGGGGATTTTCATGCGCGCTCTGTTGAAGCGTTGAATGTACTTCTGCAGGGTCTCTCCTGGTTGTTGCTTGATGCGGCGCAGGTCATCAGCGACCGAGGGCGGTCGCGAGTGCCCTGGAAGTTGGCGATGAAGCGGTTGCGCATTTTGTCCCAGGAGGAAATTGGGCCTGGAGGCAGGTTCAGGAGCCAGGAGCGGGGGCCATCCTTGAGAGCCATGGGAAACCAGTTGGCCATGACTTTCTCGTTGCCGTTGGCCGCCTCGATGCTCAGGTCGTAGAGCTGCAGGAACTTTGCGGGGTCGGGGTGCCGTCACAGCGAGGGGGCAGATCTGGCTTGAACTTGCCCGGCCAGGCGACGCTACGCAGCTCAGGAGTGAAGGCGCGGTAGCCGGCCGTGGTCACTGGGGCCCACCTTGGAGGTGGAGCTTGGCCTTGGCGCCCGAGCGCCGCTACGGCCAGCGGCGTGGGGCCTTGCCGCAGCAAATGATCCTCGCGCGGCGGAGTGAGGAGTGGCGGAGCGTTCGCTTGCGGTCGAGGGACTTCTTGGCAGCTTCTTTCTTCGCGCGCGGGCGTCGGACGCGTTGGGTCGCGCCGCGGAGCCGCGTGCCTTGGCGCTAGGGCGCCGTCTTGGGGCAGAGGTGGCGGAGATGCTTATTGAGCTGCGTCACCCGTGGCTGGCGGAGGGCGAGGCAGAGAGTGGGACGACGCAGGGAGCCTCCTGCGGTGCGGACAAGCTCGGTGATTCGGTCAAGCCAGTCCTCGTAGAGGTCATCGACAGGGCGGTAGCGCGGGAGCTCGTGCGCCATGAGGAGCGCGGCCGGTGCGTCCGTGGGAACGCGACGAGCATGAGACGACGAACCAGCGGGAGTCATCGATGGAGTGGCGGTGCGGCCGTCCTGTTGCACCGAGGGGTGCAGCGAGGATGCTTGCTACTCATTCCCCGTCGGGACTGTGGCGGCGTTGGCGGCAGGCGATGGAGAGTGACGGGGTGGCCCGCCGATAGGGGTTGTCTGAGCGACGCGGGTGGCGAGGGCAGCCCGGCGCTCGGCATGGGCGCGACGTGCATCCGCCATGGAGACGATGGAGCGACGTGGAGCGACGGAAAGGAAGCTTTGGCGCACCCCTACCTGGCGCGCCAAATGTCGGATCGCGGGTTCCGGCAAAACCCTTAAGGTTTGAACACTGGGGTGCGCGCGAAGATCTCCTCCCCCTATCGATCCGTGTCCTAACTCACCCTAGATCTCACGAACTAACTCAACGAACTCGCAACACAAAGAACATGAGATTTATACTGGTTCGGGCCACCGTTGTGGTGTAATACCATACTCCAGTGTGGTGGTGGTGGATCGCCTCTTGGGCTGAGGATGAACAATACAAAGGGAAGAACAGCCTCCTCAGGTTGAGGTGTTCTTGTGCTTTGTGCGCTTGTGTGGCTAAGGATGATCTTGGATTCTCTTCCCCCTCGCCTATGGTGGTGGCTAGTCCTATTTATAGAGGCCCTGGTCCTCTCCCTAAATATTGAGCGGGAAGGGAGCCAACAACGGCCAATTTGAAATGGGACAGCTAGTACAAGCTAACCTGACAAAAGGTGGTCTTCGCCTGCCAAAGGTTCTTGTGGGGACGCCGTCCTGGGCTCCATGGTGACCTCCGTCTTGCTGCCCTTCTAGTCTTGGTCTCATTGCACCAATATGGAAACCTTTGCTTGATGCGTCGGTACTCCACGCCTGCGCTTCCCCCTTAGCACCAAAGAGGAAACAAGGACGTTGCGCGCGCTGGCGCCTGTCTGGCGCCCGCCTGGTCTCGATCGTCATGGCTTATGTCACGAGAACCTCGCGAGGTTTGCCCGACCTTGAACTCTCCGCCCCTCACGAGCCGGCCTGATGAGGCTGCTCCTGAGGAGGTCTTGTGTCGTCCGCCTCGCGAGGCTTGGCCCCTCGCGAGGGTCTTGATTCCTTGTTGATGAAGATGGACCATATAGGCCTTCCAGCAAAGCCACGCCGTGGGATGAAGGCAGGCAAGTCTAGGGACCCCCGTTCCCAGAACGCCGACAGCGTATAATCCATGGACTCAACATTAGTCATAAAGAACTCACATACTTATTGCAAAAATCTACAAGTCATCAAAAACCAAGCATTACGCGCATGCTCCTAGGGGGATATATTGGTAGGAAAAGACGATCGCTCGTCCCCGACCTCCACTCATAAGGAGGACAATCAAAGAAACACCTCATGCTTCAAATTTGTCACACAACGTTCACCATATGTGCATGCTATGGGACTTGCAAACTCTAACACAAGTATTTCTCAAATTCACAACCACTCAACTAGTATGACTCTAATATTACCATCTTCATATCTCAAAACAATCATCAAGTATCAAACTTCTCATAGTATTCAATGCACTCTATATGAAAGTTTTTATTATACCAATCTTGGATGCCTATCATATTAAGACTAGTTTTATAGCCAAAGCAAATTATCATGCTGTTCTAAAGGACTCTCAAAAAAATATGAGTGAATCATGAGAGATCAATAATTTCTAAAAAAAACCACCACCGTGCTCTAAAAGATATAAATGAAGCACTAGAGCAAAATTATCTAGCTCAAAAGATATAAGTGAAGCACAAAGAGTATTCTAATAAATTCTGATTCATGTGTGTCTCTCCAAAAGGTGTGAACAGCAAGGATGATTGTGGTAAACTAAAAAGCAAAGACTCAAATCATACAAGATGCTCCAAGCAAAACACATATCATGTGGTGAATAAAAATATAGCCTCAAGTAAAGTTACCAATGGACGAAGACGAAAGAGGGGATGCCTTCCGGGGCATCACCAAGCTTAGGCTTTTGGTTGTCCTTGAAATTTACCTTGGGGTGCCTTGGGCATCCCCAAGTTTAGGCTCTTCCCACTCCTTATTCCAAAATTCATCAAATCTTTACCCAAAAACTTGAAAACTTCACAACACAAAACTCAACAGAAAATCTCATGATCTCCGTTAGTATAAGAAAACAAACCACCACCCTAAGGTACTGTAATGAACTCATTTTTTATTTATATTGGTGTTAAACCTGCTGTATTCTAACTTCTCTATGGTTCATACCCCCGATACTAGCCATAGATTCATCAAAATAAGCAAACAACACACGAAAAACAGAATCTGTCAAAAACAGAACAGTCTGTAGTAATCTGTAGTTTTCGAATACTTCTGTAACTCCAAAAATACTGAGATATTAGGACGTCCTAAATAATTTGTATACTGATTTACTTCAGTTGGAATTAGTATTTTATCACTCTCTGGTAAAAAATGAAAATTATTCTCGTGAGCGCATACTTTCTGTTTTTTCAGCAAGATGAAACAACAATCATCCAAGAAGATCCTAAAGGCTTTACTTGGCACAAACACTAATTAAAACATAAAAGACACAAACATAACAGAAGATATATGATTTATATATTACTAAACAGGAACAAAAAACAAGAAACAAAAATAAAATTGGGTTGCCTCCCAACAAGCGCTATCGTTTAACGCCCCTAGCTAGGCATAAAAACAAGAATAGATCTAGGTATCATCATCTTTGGTAGGCAATTCTTCAATTGAACACTTATAACCCTTAGGAGTTTCCTTCTTTTTATTAATGATCGAACTCCTAGGCAAGAAATCAAGAAATTCATTTGTAGCAAAAGGTTCCTTAATGATAGTAAAAAAGTTGGGGTGAACACTTATTGATTTGAGATCTGCATTTTCCTTACTAGAAGATTCACCCTTATTCTTAGGAACATACATAAACTTGGCAACTTTGGTAGTAGGAGGGTTTGAAGTGTTTCTTACGGCAGAAAAGGTAGACCCTAAGTTGGTAATAATACCCTTAAGATTATCAATTCTAGTAGAATCTTGATCTATCTTCTCATTAACTATGGGTTCTTTTTCTCGAAAAATTTTTAGAGTAACTCCTACCTTAGATCCATATTGTAATTTGGTTGTGGATCTTTTTATCCAAATTCTCAATCAACTCTATGGTGGAAACTTTATTTTTGATGATTTCAAGCCTTTACATCACATGTTCCAAAGTTAAAATAGTTCCATTGACCAAAAGAGGTGGTGGGCCAATCAAATCTAACATAGCATTATAAGAATCAAAAGTATGGCTACCCAAGAAATTCCCTCCGGCAATGGTATCAAGAATATATCTGTTCCAAGGAGTGATGCCTACATAAAAATTGCGAAGAAGAACAGAAGTAGATTGCTTCCTAGTAGATCTATTCTGAGCATTGCAAATTCTACGCCATGCATCTTTTAATTTTCTCCCTCCCTTTGTTTAAAATTAAGAAATTCATGATCGGGATTACTAACAATGATAGAAGGACTAGCCATAACGGCAAAACAAACGATATAACACATGGACAAACAAGAAGCAAGCGAAAAGAGGCGAATGGAAAAATGGCGAATAAAACGACAAAGGTGAAGTGGGGGAGAGGAAAACGAGAGGCAAATGGCAAATAATGTAATGCGAGGGATAAGAGTTTTGATGGGTACTTCGTGTGTCTTGACTTGGCATAGATCTCCCCGGCAACGGCACCAGAAATCCTTCTTGCTACCTCTTGAGCATGCGTTGGTTTTCCCTTGAAGAGGAAAGGGTGATGCAGCAAAGTAGCGTAAGTATTTCCCTCAGTTTTTGAGAACCAAGGTATCAATCCAGTAGGAGACTACACGCAAGTCGCCTAGTACCTGCACAAACAATCAAGAACCTTGCAACCAATGCAATAAAGGGGTTGTAAATCCCTTCACGACCACTTGCAAAAGTGAGATCTGATAAAAATATTAAGATAAATATTTTTGGTATTTTTGTGGTATAGATTGGAAAATAAACATTGCAAAATAAATAGTAAACTAGAATTGTAGATTGGAAACTTATATGATGTAAAGTAGACCCGGGGGCCATAGGTTTCACTAGTGGCTTCTCTTAAGATAACATGTATCACGGTGGGTGAACAAATTACTGTCGAGCAATTGATAGAAAAGTGCATAGTTATGATGATATCTAAGGCAATGATCATGAATATAGGCATCACGTTCGTGACAAGTAGACCGAAATGATTCTGCATCTACTACTATTACTCCACACGTCAACCGCTATCCAGCATGCATCTAGAGTATTAAGTTCATAAGAACGGAGTAACGCATTAGGCAAGATGACATGATGTAGAGGGATAAAATCAAGCAATATGACATAAAACCCATCTTTTTATCCTTGATGGCAACAATACAATACGTGTCATTTCCCTTTCTATCACCGGGATCGAGCACCGCAAGATTGAACCCAAAGCTAAGCACTTCTCCTATTGCAAGAAAGATCAATCTAGTAGGCCAAACTAAACCGATAATTTGAAGAGACTTGCAAAGATATCAAATCATGCATATAAGAATTCAGAGAAGAATCAAATAATATTCATAGATAATCAAGTTCATAAACCCACAATTCAACGGATCTCGGCAAACAAACCGCAAAAGAGTTACATCGAATAGATCTCCAAGAGAATCGAGGAGAACCTTGTATTGAGAACCAAAGAGGGACAAGAGGCCATCTAGCTAATAACTATGGACCCGAAGGTCTGTGGTAAACTACTCACACATCATCGGAGAGGCTATGGTGTTGATGTAGAAGCCCTCCATGATCGAATCCCCCACCGGCGGAGTGCCGGAAAAGGCCCCAAGATGGGATCTAACGGGTACAGAAGGTTGCGGTGGTGGAAAAGGTGTTTCGTGGCTCTCCCCGATGGTAGGGTATAAGAGTATATATAGGCGATAGAAGTAGGTCGGTGGTGCTGCGAGGGGCCCACGAGGGTAGGGGCGCGCCCTCCTGCCTCGTGGCTTCCTCACTGCTTCCTTGACGTCCACTCCAAGTCTCCTGGATTGCGTTTGTTAGAAAAACGATCCTCGCAAAGGTTTTTTTCCGTTTGGATTCCGTTTGATATTCCTTTTCTGTGAAACACTGAAATAGGCAAAAAAACAGCAATTTGCACCGGGCCTTTGGTTAATACGTTAGTCCCAAAAATAATATAAAATGCATAGTAAAGCCCATTAAACATCCAAAACAGATAATATAATAGCATGGAACAATCAAAAATTATAGATACGTTGGAGACATATCAGAGGACCCCAAGTAGGATTCCTCCTACTTGGGGCACCCCCTTGGCTGCCTCTCCTCCCCTCCAACCTATATATATGAAGGGGGGCACCGCTAGAACACACACCAACAATTGTTAGTCATGTGCGGTGCCCCCTCCATGATACGTCTCCAACATATCTATAATTTTTGATTGCTCCATGCTATATTATCTACTGTTTTGGACATTATTGGGCTTTATTATCCACTTTTATATTATTTTTGGGACTAACCTATTAACCGGAGGCCTAGCCCAGAATTGCTGTTTTCTTGCCTATTTTAGGGTTTCGAAGAAAAGGAATATCAAACGGAGTACAAACGGAATGAAAGCTTCGGGAACGTGATTTTCTCGCCGAACAAGATCCAGGAGACTTGGACCCTACGTCAAGCAACCAACAGGGAGGCCACGAGGTAGGGGGCGCGCCTACCCTCCCCCCCAGGCGCGCCCTCCACCCTCGTGGGCCCCCTGTTGCTCCACCGACATACTTCTTCCTCCTATATATACCTATGTACCCCCAAACGATCAGATACGGAGCCAAAAACCTAATTCCACCGCCGCAACCTTCTGTATCCACGAGATCCCATCTTGGGGCCTGTTCCGGAGCTCCGCCGGAGGGGGCATCCATCACGAAGGGCTTCTACATCAACACCATAGCCTCTCCGATGAAGTGTGAGTAGTTTACCTCAGACCTTCGGGTCCATAGTTATTAGCTAGATGGCTTCTTCTCTCTTTTTGGATCTCAATACAATGTTCTCCCCCTCTCTTGTGGAGATCTATTCGATGTAATCTTCTTTTTGCGGTGTGTTTGTTGAGACCGATGAATTGTGGGTTTATGATCAAGATTATCTATGAACAATATTTGAATCTTCTCTGAATTCTTTTATGTATGATTGGTTATCTTTGCAAGTCTCTTCGAATTATCAGTTTGGTTTGGCCTACTAGATTGATCTTTCTTGCAATGGGAGAAGTGCTTAGCTTTGGGTTCAATCTTTCGGTGTCCTTTCCCAGTGACAGTAGGGGCAGCAAGGCACGTATTGTATTGTTGCCATCGAGGATAACAAGATGTGGTTTTTATCATATTGCATGAATTTATCCCTCTACATCATGTCATCTTGCTTAAGGTGTTACTCTATTTTCATGAACTTAATACTCTAGATGCAAGCTGGATAGCGGTAGATGAGTGGAGTAATAGTAGTAGATGCAGGCAGGAGTTGGTCTACTTGTCTTAGACGTGATGCCTATATACATGATCATACCTAGGCATTCTCATAACTATGCTCAATTCTGTCAATTGCTCAACAGTAATTCATTCACCCACCGTAAAATACTTATGCTCTTGAGAGAAGCCACTAGAGAAACCTATGGCCCCGGGGTCTATCTTCATCATATTAATCTTCCAATACTTAGTTATTTCCTTTGCTTTTTACTTTGCTTTTATTTTACTTTGCATCTTTATCACAAAAATACCAAAAATATTATCCTATCATATCTATCAGATCTCACTCTCGAAGTGACCGTGAAGGGATTGACAACCCCTTATCGCGTTGGTTGCGAGGAGTTATTTGTTTTGTGCAGGTACAAGGGACTCGCGCGCAGCCTCCTACTGGATTGATATCTTGGTTCTCAAAAACTGAGGGAAATACTTACGCGACTTTGCTGCATCATCCTTTCCTCTTCAAGGAAATCCAACGCGGTGCTCAAGAGGTAGCAAGAAGATTTCTGGCGCCGTTGCCGGGGAGGTTCACACAAGTCGAGATTTGACTCCCGACAACGAGCCATTTCTGGCGCCGTTGCCGGGGAGTCTACGCAAAAGTCAACATACCAAGTACCCATCACAACCCTTATCTCCCGCATTACATTATTTGCCATTTGCCTCTCGTTTTCCTCTCCCCCACTTCACCTTTGACGTTTTATTCGCCCTCTCTCTCTCTATCCTCCCTCTCTTTCTCTATTTGCCTCTGTTTGCCCGCTTGCTTTTTGTTTGCTTCTGTGTTGGATTGCTTGCTTGTCACGATGGCTCAAGATAACACTAAATTGTGTGACTTTACCAATACCAACAACAATGATTTTATTAGCACTCCGATTGCTCCTCTTACCGATGCTGAATCTTGTGAAATTAATGCCGCTTTGCTGAATCTTGTCATGAAAGATCCGTTTTCCGTCCTTCCTAGTGAAGATGTCGCTACCCATCTAAATAGCTTCGTTGATTTGTATGATATGCAAAAGAAGAAAGATGTGGACAACGATATTGTTAAGTTGAAGCTATTTCCGTTTTCGCTTAGAGATCGTGCTAAAGCTTGGTTTTCGTCTTTTCCTAAAAATAGTATTGATTCTTGGAACAAGTGCAAAGATGCTTTTATCTCTAAGTATTTTCCTCCCGCTAAGATCATCTCCCTTAGAAACGATATTATGAATTTTAAGCAACTTGATCATGAACATGTTGCAGAAGCTTGGGAGAGGATGAAATTAATGATACGTAATTGCCCTACTCATGGTTTGAATTTGTGGATGATTATACAAAATTTTTATGCCGGATTGAATTTTGCTTCTAGAAATCTTTTAGATTCGGCCGCGGGAGGCACTTTTATGGAAATCACTTTAGGAGAAGCTACTAAAATCCTAGATAATATTATGGTTAATTATTCTCAATGGCATACTGAAAGATCTACTAATAAAAAGGTGCATGCGATAGAAGAAATTAATGTTTTGAGTGGAAAGATGGATGAACTTATGAAATTATTTGCTAGTAAGAGTGTTTCTTCTGATCCTAATGATATGCCCTTGTCTACTTTGATTGAGAATAATAATGAATCTATGGATGTGAATTTTGTTGGTAGGAACAATTTTGGTAACAACGCGTATAGAGGAAATTTTAATCCTAGGCCTTATCCTAGTAATCCCTCTAATAATTATGGTAATTCCTACAACAATTCTTATGGAAATTATAATAAGATGCCCTCTGATTTTGAATCTAATATTAAAGAATTTATTACTTCGCAAAAGAATTTCAATGCTTTGATTGAAGAAAAATTGCTTAAGATTGATGAGTTGGCTAGGAACGTTGATAGAATTTCTCTTGATGTTGATTCTTTGAAACTTAGATCTATTCCTCCTAAGCATGATATCAATGAGTCTCTCAAAGCCATGAGAATTTCCATTGATGAGTGCAAAGAAAGAACCGCTAGGATGCGTGCTAAGAAAGATGCCTTTATAAGAGCGTGTTCTTCTAGTTCCTATGAAAATAAAGATGAAGATCTAAACGTTATTGATGTGTCCCCTATTAAATCTTTGTTTTTCAATATGAATCTTGATAATGATGGGACTGAATATGATCCACCTTTACCTAGAAGGCGTTCCAAAATTCAGAGTTTTTAGATCTTGATGCTAAATTTGATGAAAGTGGGATCGAAGAAATTAAAACCCTAGATGTTGCTAAACCCACTATTTTGGA
The DNA here is from genome assembly GCF_018294505.1 of Triticum aestivum. Lineage (NCBI taxonomy): Eukaryota > Viridiplantae > Streptophyta > Magnoliopsida > Poales > Poaceae > Triticum > Triticum aestivum. Next base: position 120,365,171 of record NC_057806.1, read on the forward strand.
TTTCAAGGAATTTAATTATGAAAATTGCTCTTTGATTGATTGTATTTCCTTGTTGCAATCCGTGCTAAATTCTCCTCATGCTTATAGTCAAAATAAAGTGTTTACTAAACATATCGTTGATGCCTTGATGCAATCTTATGAAGAAAAACTTGAGTTGGAAGTTTCTATCCCTAGAAAATTTTATGATGAGCAGGAACCAACTATTAAAATTAAGATTAAAGATCATGAGTTCTATGCTTTATGTGATTTGGGTGCTAGTGTTTCCACTATTCCAAAGACTTTGTGTGATTTGTTAGGTTTCCGTGATTTTGATGATTGCTCTTTAAACTTGCACCTTGCGGATTCCACTATTAAGAAACCAATGGGAAGAATCAATGATGTTATTATTGTCGCAAATAGGAATTATGTGCCCATAGATTTTATTGTTCTTGACATAGATTGCAATCCTTCATGTCCTATTATTCTTGGTAGACCTTTCCTTAGAACGATTGGTGCAATTATTGATATGAAGGAAGGAAATATTAGATTCCAATTTCCGTTAAGGAAAGGCATGGAACACTTTCCTAGAAAGAAAATTAAATTACCTTATGAATCTATTATGAGAGCCACTTATGGATTGCCTACCAAAGATGGCAATACCTAGATCTATCCTTGCTTTTTATGCCTAGCTAGGGGCGTTAAACGATAGCGCTTGTTGGGAGGCAACCCAATTTTATTTTTATTCCTTGCTTTTTGCTCCTGTTTAGTAATAAATAATTTACCTAGCATATGTTTTGGTTGTGTTTTTTGTGTTTAATTAGTGTTTGTGCCAAGTAGAACCGTTGGGAAGACTTGGGGAAAGTCTTGTTATCTTGCTGTAAAAAACAGAAACTTTAGCGCTCACGAGAACTGCTGCCATTTTTATTTGGAAAGTGCTATTTAGTTAATTATTTTTGCAAATGATTAATAGATAACTTCCGCACGTCAAGCAATTTATTTTAGAATTTTTGGGGTTACAGATATTGCGCTAGCTACAGATTACTACAGACTGTTCTGTTTTTGACAGATTCTGTTTTTCGTGTTTTTTTGCTTATTTTGATGAATCTATGGCTAGTAAAATAGTTTATAAACCATAGAGAAGTTGGAATACAGTAGGTTTAACACCAATATAAATAAAGAATGAGTTCATTACAGTATCTTGAAGTGGTCTTTTGTTTTCTTTCGCTAACGGAGCTCACGAGATTTTCTACTTTAAGTTTTGTGTTGTGAAGTTTTCAAGTTTTGGGTAAAGATTTGATGGATTGTGAAACAAAGAGTGGAAAGAGCCTAAGCTCGGGGATGCCCATGGAACCCCCAAGATAATCTAAGGACACCTAAAAGCCAAAGCTTGGGGATGCCCCGGAAGGCATCCCCTCTTTCGTCTACTTCTATCGGTAACTTTACTTGGAGCTATATTTTTATTCACCACATGATATGTGTTTTGCTTGGAGCGTCTTGTATGATTTGAGTCTTTGCTTTTTAGTTTACCACAATAATCCTTGTTGTACACACCTTTTGAGAGAGCCATACATGATTTGGAATTTGTTAGAATACTCTATGTGCTTCGCTTATATCATTTGAGTTATATAGTTTTGCTCTAGTACTTCACTTATATTTTTTTAGCACGGTGGTGGAATTGTTTTATAGAAACTATTGATCTCTCATGCTTCACTTATATTACTTTGAGAGTCGTAAATAGCATGGTAATTTGCTTAAATAATCCTAATATGCTTGGTATTCAAGAATAGTAAAAACTTTCTTATGAGTGTGTTGAATGCTATGAGAAGTTTGATGCTTGATAATTGTTTTAAGATATGAAGATGGTGATATTAAAGTTGTGCTAGTTGAGTAGTTGTGAATTTGAGAAATACTTGTTTTAAAGTTTGTGATTCCCATAGCATGCACGTATGGTGAACCGTTATGTGATGAAGTCGGAGCATGATTTATTTTTTGATTGTCTTCCTTATGAGTGGCGGTCGGGGACGAGCGATGGTCTTTTCCTACCAATCTATCCCCCTAGGAGCATGCGCGTAATACTTTGCTTTGATAACTTGTAGATTTTTGCAATAAGTATATGAGTTCTGTATGACTAATGTTGAGTCCATGGATTATACGCACTTTTCTTCCTTCCACCATTGCCAGCCTCTCTAATACCGCCACCCATCATATACCTTCCTCAAAACAGCCACCATACCTACCTATTATGGCATTTCCATAGCCATTCTGAGATATATTGCCATGCAACTTTCCACCATTCCGTTTATTATGACACACTCCATCATTGTCATATTGCTTAGCATGATCATGTAGTTGACATCGTATATGTGGCAAAGCCACCATTCATAATTCTTTCATACATGTCACTCTTGATTCATTGCATATCCCGGTACACCGCCGGAGGCATTCATATAGAGTCATATTTTGTTCTAAGTATCGAGGTGTAATTGTTGAGTTGTAAGAAAATAAAAGTGTGATGATCATCATTATTAGAGCATTGTCCCAGTGAGGAAAGGATGATGGAGACTATGATTCCCCCACAAGTCGGGATGAGACTCCGGATGAAAAATAAAAAAGGAAAGAAAAGAGGCCATAAAAAAAGAGAAAAGGCCCAAATAAAAAAAAGAGAGAAAAAGAGAGAAGGGACAATGTTACTATCCTTTACGACACTTGTGCTTCAAAGTAGCACCATGATATTCATGATAGAGAGTCTCTCATTTCGTCACTTTCATATACTAGTGGGAATTTTTCATTATAGAACTTGGCTTGTATATTCCAATGATGGGCTTCCTCAAAATGCCCTAGGTCTTCATGAGCAAGCAAGTTGGATGCACACCCACTTAGTTTCTTTTGTTGAGCTTTCATATACTTATAGCTCTAGTGCATCCGTTGCATGGCAATCCCTACTCACTCACATTGATATCTATTGATGGGCATCTCCATAGCCCGTTGATACGCCTAGTTGATGTGAGACTATCTTCTCCCTTTTTGTCTTCTCCACAACCACCATTCTATTCCATATATAGTGCTATATCCATGGCTCACGCTCATGTATTGCGTGAAGATTGAAAAAGTTTGAGAATGTCAAAAGTATGAAACAATTGCTTGGCTTGTCATCGGGATTGTGCATGATTTAAATACTTTGTGTGGTGAATATAGAGCATAGCCAGACTATATGATTTTGTAGGGATAACTTTCTTTGGCCATGTTATTTTGAGAAGACATGATTGCTTTGTTAGTATGCTTGAAGTATTATTATTTTTATGTCAATATTAAACTTTTGTCTCGAATCTTTCGGATCTGAATATTCATACCACAATTAAGAAGAATTACATTAAAATTATGCCAAGTAGCATTCCACATCAAAAATTCTGTTTTTATCATTTACCTACTCGAGGACAAGCAGGAATTAAGCTTGGGGATGCTTGATACGTCTCCAACGTATCTATAATTTTTGATTGCTCCATGCTATATTATCTACTGTATTGGACATTATTTGGCTTTATTATCCACTTTTATATTATTTTTGGGACTAACCTATTAACCGGAGGCCGAGCCCAGAATTGCTGTTTTTTTGCCTATTTTAGGGTTTCGAAGAAAAGGAATATCAAACGAAGTCCAAACGGAATGAAACCTTAGGGAACATGATTTTCTCGCCGAACAAGATCCAGGAGACTTGGACCCTATGTCAAGCAACCAACAGGGAAGCCACGAGGTAGGGGGCACACCTACCCCCCCCCCCTAGGCACACCCTCCACCCTCGTGGGGCCCATGTTGCTCCACCGACGTACTTCTTCCTCCTATATATACCTACGTACCCCCAAACGATCAGATATGGAGCCAAAAACCTAATTCCACCGCCGCAACCTTCTGTATCCACGAGATCCCATCTTGGGGCCTGTTCCAGAGCTTCGCCGGAGGGGGCATCCATCACGGAGGGCTTCTACATCAACACCATAGCCTCTCCGATGAAGTGTGAGTAGTTTACCTCAGACCTTTGGGTCCATAGTTATTAGCTAGATGGCTTCTTCTCTCTTTTTGGATCTCAACACAATCTTCTCCCCCTCTCTTGTGGAGATCTATTCGATGTAGTCTTCTTTTTGCGGTGTGTTTGTTGAGACCGATGAATTGTGGGTTTATGATCAAGATTATCTATGAACAACTATTGAATCTTCTCTGAATGCTTTTATGTATGATTGTTTATCTTTGCAAGTCTCTTCGAATTATCAGTTTGGTTTGGCCTACTAGATTGATCTTTCTTGCAATGGGAGAAGTGCTTAGCTTTGGGTTCAATCTTGCGGTGTCCTTTCCCGGTGACAGTAGGGGCAGCAAGGCACGTATTGTATTGTTGCCATCGAGGATAACAAGATGGGTTTTTTATCATATTGCATGAATTTATCCCTCTACATCATGTCATCTTATTTAAGGCGTTACTCTATTTTCATGAACTTAATACTCTAGATGCATGCTGGATAGCGGTCGATGAGTGGAGTAATAGTAGTAGATGCAGGCAGGAGTCGGTCTACTTGTCTCGGACGTGATGCCTATATACATGATCATACCTAGATATTCTCATAACTATGCTCAATTTTGTCAATTGCTCAACAGTAATTCGTTCACCCATCATAAAATACTTATGCTCTTGAGAGAAGCCACTAGTGAAACCTATGGCCCCTGGGTCTATCTTCATCATATTAATCTTCCAATACTTAGTTATTTCCTTTGCTTTTTTACTTTGCTTTTATTTTACTTTGCATCTTTATCACAAAAATACCAAAAATATTATCCTATCATATCTATCAGATCTCACTCTCGTAAGTGACCATGAAGGGATTGACAACCCCTTATCGCGTTGGTTGCAAGGAGTTATTTGTTTTGTGCAGGTACAAGGGACTCGCGTGCAGCCTCCTACTGGATTGATACCTTGGTTCTCAAAAACCGAGGGAAATACTTACGCGACTTTGCTGCATCATCCTTTACTCTTCACGGAAATCCAACGCAGTGCTCAAGAGGTAGCACTCCACATTTTACACCTCCGGTCATATCTTCGTAGTGCTTAGGGGAAGCCCTACGCGGATCACTTCACCATCACCGTCACCACGTCGTCGCGCTGACGGAACTCTCCCTCGACACTTTGCTGGATCAAGAGTTCGAGGGACGTCATCGAGCTGAACGTGTGCAGAACTCGAAGGTGCCGTACGTTCGATGCTTGATCGGTCAGAATGATAAGAAATTCGACTACGTCAACCGCGTTGTCAAACGCTTCCACTTTCGGTCTACGAGGGTACGTGGACACACTCTCCCCCTCTTGTTGCTATGCATCTCCTAAATAGATCTTGCGTGACCGTAGGATTTTTTTTTAAATTGCATGCTATGTTTCCCAACAACTAGATCACAAAGGATTTGATTGGATGGTTTGAGTGGAAAGCCCTTTGAAATCAGCACAAGGAGGATGAGTTTTGCCTCAGAAACTATGATGCGAGTGGAGTTTGCTTCAAAAGATACGGGTGAGATAGGTGGGGGAATAGGCTAGACCATTAATCTGACCATTACCAACTTTATTGCACATCTGGGAGGCTCCGACTGGTTTTCTCGGTGCCTCCGATGTGAACAAAGGTAGCAACTTTCAAAATCATTGGTCAGTTCAACTGCAATCAATCGGTCGATCCGAGATGAACACTTCGTAGTGGCACACTCTCTATTATCACTTCAGAAGTTCCGACTGGTTTTGCTTGGAATTTTCGACATGGTTGATATCTACTACGCAACTTTATTCTCGTAGACACGTGTTGGGCCTCCAAGCGTAGAGTTTTGTAGGACAGTAGGAATTTTCCCTCAAGTGGATGACCTAAGGTTTATCAATCCATGGGAGGTGTAGGATGAAGATGGTCTCTCTCAAACGACCCTGCAATCAAATATAAGAAATCTCTTGTGTCCCCAACACACCCAATACAATGGCAATTTGTATAGGTGCACTAGTTCGGCGAAGAGATGGTGATACAAGTGTAATATGGATGGTAGAAATATATTTTTATCATCTGAATAAATAAATAAAAGCAATGTAGCAATAGTAAACGGGCACAAAAACAATATTGCAATGCTTAAAAACAAGGCATAGGGTCCTTACTTTCACTAGTGCAATCTCTCAACAGTGCTAATATAATTGGATCGTATAACCGTCCCTCAATGTGCAACGAAGAATCACTCCAAAGTTCCTATCTAGCGGATAACATAAGATGGAATTGTTTGTAGGGTACGAAACCACCTCAAAGCTATTCTTTCCGATCATTCTATCCTAGAGTTCATAATAAAATAACACGAAGCTATTCTTTCTGATTGATCTAACCAAGAGTTCGTACTAAAATAACACCAAAGCAAATTCAGATTCATAATATTCAATCCAACACAAATAACTTCAAAGAGTGCCCCAAGATTTCTACCAGAGAAACAAAGACAAGAACGTGCATCAACCCCTATGCATAGATTACCCCAATGTCACCTCGAGAATCCACGAGTTGAGTGCCAAAACATATATCAAGTGAATCAATACGATACCCCATTGTCACCATGAGTATTCAATTGCAAGACATATATCAAGTGTTCTCAAATCCATAAAAGTGTTCAATCCGATAACAACGAAATCTCAAAGGGAAAAACTCAATTCATCACAACAAGATAGAGACGGGAAAACACCATATGATATGACTATATTAACAAAGCACGCGATACATCAAGATCGTGACATCTCAAGAACACAAGAGAGAGAGAGAGAGAGAGAGATTAAACACATAGCTACTGGTACAAACCCTCAGCCCCGAGGGTGGACTACTCCCTCGTCATCGTGGTGGCTGCCGGGATGATGAAGATGGCCACCGGAGATGATTCCCCCCTCCGACAGGGTACCAGAATGGGGTCGAGATTGGTTTTCAGTGGCGACAAAGGCCTACGGCAGTGGAACTTATGGTCTAGGTTAACCCCGAGAGTTTTTGGAATATTTTTGAATTTATAGGGTAAAGAGGGGTGAGGGAGGCCACCGAGGTGGGCACAACCCACCTGGGCGCGCCTGGGCCCCCAGGCGCGCCCTGGTGGGTTGTGCCCCCCTTGGGGCACCCCCCAGGTGCTGCTCTGGCCCATTGCTGGTCTTCTGGTCCATAAAAAATCCACAAAAAAGTTTTGTGATGTTTGGACTCCTTTTGATATTGATTTCCTGTGATGTAGAAAACATGCAAAAAACAACAAATGGCACTTGGCACTATGTCAATAGGTTAGTCCCAAAAAATGATATAAAATGACTATAAAATGATTATAAAACATCCAAGAATGATAATATAATAGCATGGAACAATAAAAAATTATAGATACGTTAGAGATGTATCAATGGTTACAAAAGGTTTACCAAGTGATTCAGTGGTTCCAAATGGAATAGTTGGAGTCTCTGACGGGACTAGCGTTTGTAGAATGGCTATATATGGTATGACTCGATGGGTTCGACTAAAGAGCTTCAGCAGGTCCGAGGTGAATGAAACTAGGTAGATATAGTTGAATCTTTGAATGAATTTGAGGAGTTTTGGACATAGATATTTGAGCACATGGAGCACGAGGCTCATTATCACATCCTCGTCCCCTTTAGATAGTATCGACATGCCTATGGACCTCCCTCCAGTGAATGTGTTTTTCTTGGCTACCTGTTGCCTCATCAAGGCCATCGTTGCATGGGCCTCTCTGCCTGCCCCATCATTATCTCCTGACACATTGTTTTTTACGAGTGTAGGTTTCCTTTGCTGAGAACAACCCTACTCCCACCAATGGCTCACTTGATTCCTATTTGATCCGGCTATACTACAACCCGTCTTGCATCTAACGCATCCAGCCCAGCCCAACATGCATGTGCCTGTAGCCACATGAGTTACACCAACCTCCTCTAAACAAGCAACAATCGATCCATGCTCTTCCCCACATGTGCACACACCTACTACACCCTCCATCGAGCACTCCACGCCCGGCTCCTCCAATGTATCATCTCCACCAGTCAACTCACCCAGACCGTCCCTAACTCCGCCTTTGCCTATGCCACTACAATTGCATACTCTTGTGCTTCTCCTCGTGCCACTCCAACTGTTAACACACACACACACACACACACACACACACACACACACAACCTCTCACTCGTTCAAAGAGGGGCATTATCAAACCCGTCAGCCGTCTTAATCTCCCTGTTATTCATTCATCTATTTCCCCTATCCCTAAAATGTACTGGGCTGCCCCCATGATCTAATTTGACGCGCTGCTATGCCTGGCGAGTACAATGCTCTAATCCAGAACCACACATGGACTCTTGTTCCTTACCTGATCGGCTAATATTTTCCAGGTAAATGTATATTCAAGCACAAGTTTGTGGCGGATGGCAGCCTTGATCGCTACAAGGCACGATGGGTTGTATGCGACTTTCTCACTAATCGAGCATTGAATTTGACGAGACCCTTAACCCGGTTTTCAAGACGTCCACCATTCATGTGGTTCTCAACATCGCCATCTTGCATGCTTGGCCGGTCCACCAACTTGACCTCAAGAATGCCTTCCTCCATGGAATGCTTGACGAGGAGGTGTACTTCAAGCAACCCCCAGGCTTCATCGACCCATCTCGCCCTCGCCATATTTTCCTCCTTTAGAAGTCCTTGTACAGCCTCAAGCAGGCTCCTCGGGCGTGGTGCCAGTGTTTCACCCACTATGCTCATTGGCTTGGATTCGTCTCATCTCTCTCGGGGGCCTCCTTGTTTTTTACGTAGGAATCAGCTTGTACGTTGATGAGATCATCCTCACCCCCTTTTCACCACGGCTACTCCAACACATCAGTGACCTCCTCCATGACGAGTACTGATGACCCACAAGTATAGGGGATCTATCATAGTCATTTCGATAAGTGAGAGTGTCGAATCCAATGAGGAGCAGAAGGAAATGACAAGCGGTTTTCAGCAAGGTATTCCTTGGAAGCACTGAAATTATCAGTAACAGATGGTTGTGTGATAAGATAATTCGTAATGGGTAACAAGTGACAAGTGTAACTAAGGTGCAGCAAGGTACTCAATCTTTTTTGTAGCAAAGAACAAGCCTGGACAAACTCTTATATAAAGCAAAGCACTCCCGAGGACACATGGGAATTATTGTCAAGTTAGTTTTCATCATGCTCATATGATTCACGTTCGTTACTTTGATAATTTGATATGTGGGTGGACCGGTGCTTGGTTGCTGTCCTTACTTGGACAAGCCTCCCGCTTATGATTAACCCCTCTCGCAAGCATCCGCAACTATGAAAGAAGAATTAAGATAAATCTAACCATAGCATGAAACATGTGGATCTAAATCAGCCCCTTACGAAACAACGCATAAACTAGGGTTTAAGCTTCTGTCACTCTAGCAACCCATCATCTACTTATTACTTCTCAATGCCTTCCCCTAGGGCCAAATCATGGTGAAGTGTCATGTAGTCGACATTCACATAACACCACTAGAGGAGACACAACATACATCTCAACAAAATATCGAACAAATACCAAATTCACATGATTACTAATAACAAGACTTCTCCCATGTCCTCAGGAACAAACGTAACTACTCACAAAGCATATTCATGTTCATAATCAGAGGGGTAGTAAATAGCATTAAGGATCTGAACATATGATCTTCCACTGAATAAACCAACTAGCATCCACTATAAGGAGTAATCAACACTACTAGCAACCCATAGGTACCAATATGAGGTTTTGAGATAAAGATCGGATACAAGAGATGAACTAGGGTTTGAGAGGAGATGGTGCTGGTGAAGATGTTGATGGAGATTGACCCCATCTTAATGAGAGGATCGTTGGTAATGACGATGGCTTCGATTTCCCCCTCAGGGAGGGAAGTTTCCCCGACAGAACAGCTCCGCCGCAGCCCTAGATTGCTTCTGCCCAGGTTCCATCTCGAGACTGCGGCGCTTCGTCCCGAAAGCTTCCTTCTGATTTTTTCCAGGTCAAAAGACATCATATAGCAGAAGATGGGTATCGGAGGCCTGCTAGGGGGGCCACAAGCCCTGGGGGCGCGCCCAGGGGGTAGGGCGCGCCCCCAGGCTTGTGGCCTCCTGGTGGGTCCCCTTTGGTATTTTCTTCGCCCAATATTTTTTATATTCCAAAATAATTCTCCGTCAATTTTCAGGACTTTTGGAGTTGTGCAGAATAGGTCTCTCAGATTTGCACCCTTTCCAGACCAGAATTCTAGCTGCCGGCATTCTCCCTCTTTATGTAAACCTTGTAAAATAAGAGAGAAAAGGCATAAATATTGTAGCATAATGTGTAATAACATCTCATACTGCAATAAATATCAATATAAAAGCATGATGCAAAATGGACGTATCAGTACTCCATGACAGATGTCGGGAATTTGTCTTACTTCCTCTGGATATTTGTCACTCAGCCGGCCTCTGGGATGTTCCTCTTGAAGTGCCAATATGCATTCGATATTCACCAGTGTGCCGGTATGCTTGACTGCAACCCATGTGCAACACCCATCGACTTACGCTGTAAGCTCTCTACCAAGGAGGGTTCCCTCCTCTCCGACCCCACAAAGTATTGTTGTTTCACCGGTGCAGTACAATACCTTACACAGATGCACCCCGACATTGTCCGTGTCATTCAGCAGGCGGGCCTCTACATGCATGACCCGCGTGAGCCTCAACCTAACCTTGTGAAAAGGATCCTTCGGTATATCAAAGGGGGCCTTGATCTTGGTCTTCAACTTCATGCAACCTCCTCTCTCTCAATCATGGCATACTTAGATGTTGACTGGGCTGGCTGACCGGACACTCGGCACTCCACATCTGGGTATTGCATGTACCTCGGTGACAACCTCGTCTCATGGTATTCTAAGCGCTAAGCTATTGTATCTTGCTCCGGTGCGGAAGTTGAGTATCATGTTATTGTCCATGTCATCGATGAGTGTTGTTGGCTACGCCAACTACTTCACCAGCTCCATCGCCCCTTCACTCTGCAACCATCGTCTTCCGCAATAATGGTAATGTTGTGTACATGGCCTCAAATCCGGTGCAACATCATCGCACCAATCATATCTAGAACGACATCCAGTTTGTGTATGAGAAGGCATCCCTCGGTCAGGTACGAGTTCTTCATGTGTCGTCTGCAATACAGTTCACCGACATCATGACCAAGGGATTATCATCACGATTGTTCCTGGACTTTCAATACAATCCATGTGTTCATCCTCGGAACGTTGTACAGACTAAGGGAGGATGTTAAAGTATATACCACGTATAGTTTCTTAGTCAGTCTTTCAACCGATCCTATCCATATTTGGTTGGTATGATTGAATGTATTCTTGCCTTGCAAGACACCCCGTACATGTGCTATAAATATACATGAGCCGAACGCCCCAATTACTGTGGTGATTCCATGATACCTCTTCCCGTTTATAGAAGCCATCGGTCCCTGGGCTCGCGGAGGGGTTCATGAGCAGAAAGGCGTCTTTGATCTTGGAATTAGAAGGGTTCGTCGAGAAGGAGGGATTTGGTCTGGATAGAAGATGAAAAGGTCAAATCACCAAACATTATGTTTTGCAGATTCGAGGAGATAGTGGTAGAAGTCTCTGAGGATCAAATCTTTTTGGTCGTGGGAGAAGAAGTCTACACCATTGTGCTTCAGATTTGATCTCGATGTTTTATCTATAAAAAGAAGCGAGAGCCTATTTCGTGAGAGATTTAATTTCCGGTAACATTGAGTCGCACAAATATGAAAATATTATCGAAAAAAACTTTGGCCCCGCTTTATATATAAAGCACCGTTCAACATCACTCAGTACAAACTCACGCCCACGTGATACACGCACACACACACCCAAGACAAGATACATAGGCGCTGAGCGCGGTAACATCATCCCTAGCACTATGTGAAGATGTGAAACCACATATGACGAACCGTGGGCTTCAAGGCGGCGCTTTCATGAAGGGGACGACACCAGAGAGCCGCCGCCGCCCGATCCGAGGATCAAAGTTTCCCCCGGAGCAACACGAAGGGCAATGAGAGCCACGATGACGCCTTCAAGAAAGGAACGAGTCGGCCGCCGCCCGTCCATCCGAAGAAAAAGCAGGTTTTCACCCCGGCCACCATTCACCGCCACCGAACGCCACACCCCGGCTACCACGCCGCCCACACGGCCATGACAACTGGGCAGCACCAAGCCACGGACTCTGCCCAAGAGCCCTGCGGAGCCACCATCAAGGCCGCCACCCCGACATCCAAGACCTTGACACCTCCTCACACGAGATCAGCCGCTACCCCGACCAAAGACACGAGCGGAAAGGACCTGCCTTTCGCACCCGCGGGCTGCCCCAGTGCCGAGACCCAATAGGCTGGCCTCCATCACCCCGTCCTCGGCACCGGGCGCGAGACGAGCTCGGTCCTGCTGCCTGGCGCGAGACGAGCATGGTCCTGCTACTGGGCGCGAGACGAGTTCGGTCCTGCTGCCGGGCGCGAGACAAGGTCAGTCCTGCTGCCGAGCGTGAGACAAGCTCGGTCCTGCTGCCGGGTGCGAGATGAGTGATGGACCGTCACTGGGGAAGGGCCAACCGTCGATGAAGATAGCGGACAGACGCCGAAGAGAAGGGTTGAAGGTCCACACATGCCGCACACCGACGGACCGACGCCGGATAAGTCCAGCCGCCGCCGTGAACGACCCGCACCACCGCCATGAGCCACCACCTTGAGGAGGAGACGATCATGGCAGACCACCACCGCGCCGCCGCCACCACCTACCAACGCAGGGCGGCCGCCCGCGGCCCAAGCCGCCCACGGCCCGCGCCGTCACATGGCGGAGCAAGCAGGACAGCCGACCCCTGCCTGCCTGGATGCGCACCAACCGCCGCCATGCCTCCATGGCCCTGCTGGCCACAGCCCTCGCCGCCGGACGAGCCGCCGGCGTCAGATCCGACCGGATCAGACCACGAACCGCCCGAAGGACGAAACTCCGCCTCCACCGCACAACCACCGCGGCACCGACGAGCGCCCACGCCACCAGCGTCGCGACCCGCAGCCCCGCCGCCATGCCCTGCACACAGCATCGCGCCCCGCTGGATCCGCAGCACCCAGCGCCGCCGGAGACAGATGGGGAGGAGAGAGCCCCCGCCGCCACCCAGGCCAACCAGGCTTCGCCCAGCGGCCCGCGCGGGTGGCGGCGAGGAGGGCGGAGAAGGGCGGAGTCAAGGGGGGCCGGGGAAGACGAGGCTCGCCCGGCCGCCGCGGGGTGGCGGCGCGGACGAGCGGGAGGGCGGAGTCGCGAGACCTGCTCCTTCTCTAATTACAGTGTTGGTCCGAGTGTGGGAGACATGCAATCTCTAATGTGAAAATATTTCATGTTCTTCTCCCCCTCTAAGGCAACTCTGAAGAGAATATTCAGCCACGTCTAGTTTTTTTCTTTTTTTTTGACAAGTATCAGCCACCTCTAGTTAACTTGCTAACATTGACATCTTTAACAAGTAAACAGATAGCGTACGGTGACGGATCTAACCGAACAAATACGATGTCACCATGCTAATCGACAACACTCATAGTAAAAGGGGATGAGCGTCAATGCGCTGATTCCGGCCACACTTGGCTAGCAGGGCGCCATCTATGATGATATTGCAGCAGTCGCTGACGTAAAGAACTTCCAGGTAAGGGCAGCAGTCGAGGAGATCCATCAATACACCATTGGTGATGCTGCAGTCGACCAGCTTGAGCCTCCTCAGAGAGGGCGACCTACATGCATCCAAGCTCAGAACAACCTAATAAAACTCGCTCTGTAAGCAGGAAGAAACCTAGTGGGATGGATCTGGTTAGAGAACATTTGGTTAACACATGTCAAGAGGATAAGAGTGGAGCACCTCGATGCGATGTAGCCGAGCAGCTAGTCATTGATGAACCATTCAGCCGTGAATGCCTCGAGCCGCCCGCTGGCGCGGTCCACAGCCTCCTTCGCCATCGCGCGCATGGCTGGTTTGTTCTTCAGGGGCAACTTGTTGTGGAGGCGCTCCATGTCTAGAGACTGACAGAGGGGATCAGGCAGCTTGGCCGCCTGGAGCCACGAGCGGCACACCAGGCCGGCACCCGTGAGGACCTCCAAGGCGCCGAGCTTGATGAAGACCAGACAGAGCGCGTCATGGGCCAGCTTCGACCAGTCTGTCTCCATTTCCGCCTCCATGCATGGGAGACACTGTGTTCTTATGCAGGTGAGCCGTATAATTTCTCTGTAGGCTCTTCTTCTGCTTGGATGTAATTTATACTAGACTAGAAGGGTTAGCTAACTGATCCCCGCAAAAAAATGTTAACCAGGTTTACACGTTAATATTGTGTTCTATGTCACATCGCATGGAATTAATGTGGCGGGAGATTTTGAAGATAAAATTAGGCAGACACATAAAATTTACAAGATCCAATAGAATATTTAGGATTATTATTCAAGATTTTGATGCGGTGTGTGAGTAACATAATGTATGATCATGCAATTACGACGAGAGCCGAGTTTGGTCCTAGCCATGTTTTGGCAAGCCAGCTCGGCTCGGCTCATTGGTGCTAAATACCCAGGGTGCAATGGGACAATTTTGTTCCGGTGGTTTGACATGGAATTTTTTTAATTATGTTGAGATTAAGATATGTCATAAGGACGGAATCCATAGAAAAATGCAAGAAAAAGTATAATGGGATTGAGATTGTGTATGTGCAACTACATGAGTTGATTTTTGTTGTTTACTTGTACATGAGTTAATTTTTTGTTGTTTACTTGTAAGGGATCTCTTGTTATTGATGATTTATTTGATAGTGAAGCCAACAGAGTAGAGATAATAAGATAGTGTGCTCGTGAAATTCGTTGGAGGAAGATTCGAAATTTTAACAACAAAAGTAAGATTCAAAATTACAACAATAGAAATTTTTTTTGTGTGTGAATACAACAAATAGAAACTTGGTAATGTTGCTAGTGAAACCAACAAACTAGTGATAATAAGATAGTGTTGCTAATGAAATTCGTTGGAGCAAGATCCAAAATTTTACAGTAAAACAAAAGGTATAACGTGAAGCCAACAGACTAGAGATAATAAGATAGTGTGCTAGTGAAATTCGTTGTAGGAAGATTCAAAATTTTAACAACAAAAGTAAGATTCAAAATTACAAAATAGAAACTTGGTAATGTTGCTAGTGAAACCAACAAACTAGTGATAATAAGATAGTGTTGCTAATGAAATTCGTTGCAGCAAGATCCAAAACTTTACAATAAAAACAAAAGGTACAACGTGGTCGGCAGGATTCAAACCTGCGCGGGCGCAAAGCCCACATGATTTCTAGTCATGCCCGGTAACCACTCCGGCACGACCACTTTGTTTAACGAAGTGAACTCTTCGGCTATAGATTGCGGCCAATTACTAGTGGTCACAATTTAATGCCAGAAGATTTTTTTTTCTTTGAAAGCGAATGTGAGCAGACTTCGCCACAGCCTTCTCTTCCGATAACTAATATATGCATGGCACTTGATACGCACAAATTTGTTTGACAAAATGAGGCATGGCATCTCATATATGGAGTTCCCTTTGTACTTTTATTTACCAAACACCGCCAAAATCATTCTGGTTTGTGCAGTTGTGCTTGCTCCGTCGATGTGCCTGCCCTGCTTTGCTTGCTCCATCCCTAGTGGCGATTTGAGCCATGGCGTGGTGCCGAGCTGCATGTACGTACTTTGTTATACAGGAGCAATGTCTATTAAGAAGATAATCACGGTAACATAAATAAAACTATAAGCATCTGAGTTTGCTTCATTTTTCAATCTCAGGTTCTATGACTGTACGTACTTGTGTGTTTTTTTCTGTTGTTGAGGGAAACGTACTTGTGTTGATGCCAATAACATCTGCTGCTTAATGGAGTTTTCAAATTGATGCCATCGGGAGTTGTAGGTTGGAATCCCGAGCAATTGTGCTTGATATCCAAGCAACTTGCATCGCATAATACACTTGGAGGTTCACCGTCACGATCAAAACCACTGGCCGCAAAAGCTAAAAAAGCAACTGGACTGAGATTATCAAGACCGCTGGTACTGCATCGGTGAGAGAGAAAATACAGGTGATGTTCGAGGATGGGGAGGTGACAGATTTTGACTTGACTGGCTTCTCCTTGATTTTAACCATTGATGCATGGGAGATGCTCGTCCCAGTGATCCACCGTTTGGAAAACCTAGCTTGCTAGAGCATCTCCAATGGATGACAAAAAAAAATTGATACCCCAAAACTAATTTAGGTAAGGAGACTGAAGGTTTTTGGGCACAAGTAAGTGTTTACTTTTCCGGATGCCCTAAAACTGGTGCCTTAAAATTTGGAAAGCAATTGAAACATGGGATTCGGCGATGGAGAGACAGGGATGCCAATCTGACAGTTGTTGGGCGCCGAGCTCGATTTTAGTTGGCAGAGGTTGCCGGGACTGAGACGATCGCCGGACAGCAAGGAATGGCGTATGGGTCTTCCAGGGATGAAGGGGAGCCAGGGATGTGGCCAAATCCTACGTGTCGTGCCAACCGAGTGTCGAGAGCTCGCATGGAGAATCGAAGGTCGTGAGGGTCATGGCGAAGCCGCGAGCAGCGGGGATGAGCATTGAGGTGGCACTTGGGCTGGGGGCGGCCGGTGGAGTCGCAGGGGTGAAAAATCGACCGGAAACGATATGTGGTGCCGACGACCGCGACCGCGGAGAAGTTTCAGTGGAGCACTTGGACTCACGCAGACAACGTTTTTGTTTTTGCGGTAACCACTAAAGGTGTTGTGAACATACAACATTTATAGTAAATTTTTGGATGTGATCTATTTATTTATTTTGGCACCGTAGAGCATTTGTCGAAGACCCTTTATTTTGCATAAATGACCTAAATGATAATTTTTTAGGTACGTTGGCTATTTTACGTCGTCTGTTGAAGATACTCTTACAATCACTAGTAGAAAAAGAGGCTTCCGTCCAACCCCATTAGTCGCGAAACTGTAGGAACCGCGACTAATGAAGTCTTTAGTCGCGGTTCGGCAGATGAACCGCGACCAAATGCCTGGGCCCAGGGCGCTCGCGGGCTTTAGTCGCGGTTGGCCAGGCCAACCGCGACTAAAGGTGCCCAAAGGCCTTTAGTCGCGGTTGGCCAGGCCAACCGCGACTAAAGCTCCTCCCTTTTAGTCGCGGTTTGTGGCACGAACCGGAACTAATGGGGTTGAGACCTTTAGTCCCGGTTCGTGCCACGAACCGGTACTAAAGGTCCCATTTTCAAACTCTACCCCCCCCCCCCCCCCCCCCCCCCGGGATCGCCTTTTCAGTTTTAAAAAAAATAAAAGAAAATAATGGAAATGTCAAAAAAATAAAAGAAAATAAGTTTCTCATGTGATATGTGGTCTAGTTGTTGGGAAAATTTGCAAATGTGAATTTTGACTTTATTTGCAAAATCTCTCTGAAATTTGTAAAAATGGGCATAACTTTTGCATACTAACTCGGATGAAAAAGTTTTTTATATGAAAAATCATCTACTCGAAAAGTTTGTGGCGGATGGCAGCCTTGATCGCTACAAGGCACGATGGGTTGTATGCGACTTTCTCACTAATCGAGCATTGAATTTGACGAGACCCTTAACCCGGTTTTCAAGACGTCCACCATTCATGTGGTTCTCAACATCGCCATCTTGCATGCTTGGCCGGTCCACCAACTTGACCTCAAGAATGCCTTCCTCCATGGAATGCTTGACGAGGAGGTGTACTTCAAGCAACCCCCAGGCTTCATCGACCCATCTCGCCCTCGCCATATTTTCCTCCTTTAGAAGTCCTTGTACAGCCTCAAGCAGGCTCCTCGGGCGTGGTGCCAGTGTTTCACCCACTATGCTCATTGGCTTGGATTCGTCTCATCTCTCTCGGGGGCCTCCTTGTTTTTTACGTAGGAATCAGCTTGTACGTTGATGAGATCATCCTCACCCCCTTTTCATCACGGCTACTCCAACACATCAGTGACCTCCTCCATGACGAGTACTGATGACCCACAAGTATAGGGGATCTATCATAGTCATTTCGATAAGTGAGAGTGTCGAATCCAATGAGGAGCAGAAGGAAATGACAAGCGGTTTTCAGCAAGGTATTCCTTGGAAGCACTGAAATTATCAGTAACAGATGGTTGTGTGATAAGATAATTCGTAATGGGTAACAAGTGACAAGTGTAACTAAGGTGCAGCAAGGTACTCAATCTTTTTTGTAGCAAAGAACAAGCCTGGACAAACTCTTATATAAAGCAAAGCACTCCCGAGGACACATGGGAATTATTGTCAAGTTAGTTTTCATCATGCTCATATGATTCACGTTCGTTATTTTGATAATTTGATATGTGGGTGGACCGGTGCTTGGTTGCTGTCCTTACTTGGACAAGCCTCCCGCTTATGATTAACCCCTCTCGCAAGCATCCGCAACTATGAAAGAAGAATTAAGATAAATCTAACCATAGCATGAAACATGTGGATCTAAATCAGCCCCTTACGAAACAACGCATAAACTAGGGTTTAAGCTTCTGTCACTCTAGCAACCCATCATCTACTTATTACTTCTCAATGCCTTCCCCTAGGGCCAAATCATGGTGAAGTGTCATGTAGTCGACATTCACATAACACCACTAGAGGAGACACAACATACATCTCAACAAAATATCGAACAAATACCAAATTCACATGATTACTAATAACAAGACTTCTCCCATGTCCTCAGGAACAAACGTAACTACTCACAAAGCATATTCATGTTCATAATCAGAGGGGTAGTAAATAGCATTAAGGATCTGAACATATGATCTTCCACTGAATAAACCAACTAGCATCCACTATAAGGAGTAATCAACACTACTAGCAACCCATAGGTACCAATATGAGGTTTTGAGACAAAGATCGGATACAAGAGATGAACTAGGGTTTGAGAGGAGATGGTGCTGGTGAAGATGTTGATGGAGATTGACCCCATCTTAATGAGAGGATCGTTGGTAATGACGATGGCTTCGATTTCCCCCTCAGGGAGGGAAGTTTCCCCGACAGAACAGCTCCGCCGCAGCCCTAGATTGCTTCTGCCCAGGTTCCATCTCGAGACTGCGGCGCTTCGTCCCGAAAGCTTCCTTCTGATTTTTTCCAGGTCAAAAGACATCATATAGCAGAAGATGGGTATCGGAGGCCTGCTAGGGGGGCCACAAGCCCTGGGGGCGCGCCCAGGGGGTAGGGCGCGCCCCCAGGCTTGTGGCCTCCTGGTGGGTCCCCTTTGGTATTTTCTTCGCCCAATATTTTTTATATTCCAAAATAATTCTCCGTCAATTTTCAGGACTTTTGGAGTTGTGCAGAATAGGTCTCTCAGATTTGCACCCTTTCCAGACCAGAATTCTAGCTGCCGGCATTCTCCCTCTTTATGTAAACCTTGTAAAATAAGAGAGAAAAGGCATAAATATTGTAGCATAATGTGTAATAACATCTCATACTGCAATAAATATCAATATAAAAGCATGATGCAAAATGGACGTATCAGTACTCCATGACAGATGTCGGGAATTTGTCTTACTTCCTCTGGATATTTGTCACTCAGCCGGCCTCTGGGATGTTCCTCTTGAAGTGCCAATATGCATTCGATATTCACCAGTGTGCCGGTATGCTTGACTGCAACCCATGTGCAACACCCATCGACTTACGCTGTAAGCTCTCTACCAAGGAGGGTTCCCTCCTCTCCGACCCCACAAAGTATTGTTGTTTCACCGGTGCAGTACAATACCTTACACAGATGCACCCCGACATTGTCCGTGTCATTCAGCAGGCGGGCCTCTACATGCATGACCCGCGTGAGCCTCAACCTAACCTTGTGAAAAGGATCCTTCGGTATATCAAAGGGGGCCTTGATCTTGGTCTTCAACTTCATGCAACCTCCTCTCTCTCAATCATGGCATACTTAGATGTTGACTGGGCTGGCTGACCGGACACTCGGCACTCCACATCTGGGTATTGCATGTACCTCGGTGACAACCTCGTCTCATGGTATTCTAAGCGCTAAGCTATTGTATCTTGCTCCGGTGCGGAAGTTGAGTATCATGTTATTGTCCATGTCATCGATGAGTGTTGTTGGCTACGCCAACTACTTCACCAGCTCCATCGCCCCTTCACTCTGCAACCATCGTCTTCCGCAATAATGGTAATGTTGTGTACATGGCCTCAAATCCGGTGCAACATCATCGCACCAATCATATCTAGAACGACATCCAGTTTGTGTATGAGAAGGCATCCCTCGGTCAGGTACGAGTTCTTCATGTGTCGTCTGCAATACAGTTCACCGACATCATGACCAAGGGATTATCATCACGATTGTTCCTGGACTTTCAATACAATCCATGTGTTCATCCTCGGAACGTTGTACAGACTAAGGGAGGATGTTAAAGTATATACCACGTATAGTTTCTTAGTCAGTCTTTCAACCGATCCTATCCATATTTGGTTGGTATGATTGAATGTATTCTTGCCTTGCAAGACACCCCGTACATGTGCTATAAATATACATGAGCCGAACGCCCCAATTACTGTGGTGATTCCATGATACCTCTTCCCGTTTATAGAAGCCATCGGTCCCTGGGCTCGCGGAGGGGTTCATGAGCAGAAAGGCGTCTTTGATCTTGGAATTAGAAGGGTTCGTCGAGAAGGAGGGATTTGGTCTGGATAGAAGATGAAAAGGTCAAATCACCAAACATTACGTTTTGCAGATTCGAGGAGATAGTGGTAGAAGTCTCTGAGGATCAAATCTTTTTGGTCGTGGGAGAAGAAGTCTACACCATTGTGCTTCAGATTTGATCTCGATGTTTTATCTATAAAAGAAGCGAGAGCCTATTTCGTGAGAGATTTAATTTCCGGTAACATTGAGTCGCACAAATGTGAAAATATTATCGAAAAAAACTTTGGCCCCGCTTTATATATAAAGCACCGTTCAACATCACTCAGTACAAACTCACGCCCACGTGATACACGCACACACACACCCAAGACAAGATACATAGGCGCTGAGCGCGGTAACATCATCCCTAGCACTATGTGAAGATGTGAAACCACATATGACGAACCGTGGGCTTCAAGGCGGCGCTTTCATGAAGGGGACGACACCAGAGAGCCGCCGCCGCCCGATCCGAGGATCAAAGTTTCCCCCGGAGCAACACGAAGGGCAATGAGAGCCACGATGACGCCTTCAAGAAAGGAACGAGTCGGCCGCCGCCCGTCCATCCGAAGAAAAAGCAGGTTTTCACCCCGGCCACCATTCACCGCCGCCGAACGCCACACCCCGGCTACCACGCCGCCCACACGGCCATGACAACTGGGCAGCACCAAGCCACGGACTCTGCCCAAGAGCCCTGCGGAGCCACCATCAAGGCCGCCACCCCGACATCCAAGACCTTGACACCTCCTCACACGAGATCAGCCGCTACCCCGACCAAAGACACGAGCGGAAAGGACCTGCCTTTCGCACCCGCGGGCTGCCCCAGTGCCGAGACCCAATAGGCTGGCCTCCATCACCCCGTCCTCGGCACCGGGCGCGAGACGAGCTCGGTCCTGCTGCCTGGCGCGAGACGAGCATGGTCCTGCTACTGGGCGCGAGACGAGTTCGGTCCTGCTGCCGGGCGCGAGACAAGGTCAGTCCTGCTGCCGAGCGTGAGACAAGCTCGGTCCTGCTGCCGGGTGCGAGATGAGTGATGGACCGTCACTGGGGAAGGGCCAGCCGTCGATGAAGATAGCGGACAGACGCCGAAGAGAAGGGTTGAAGGTCCACACAGGCCGCACACCGACGGACCGACGCCGGATAAGTCCAGCCGCCGCCGTGAACGACCCGCACCACCGCCATGAGCCACCACCTTGAGGAGGAGACGATCATGGCAGACCACCACCGCGCCGCCGCCACCACCTACCAACGCAGGGCGGCCGCCCGCGGCCCAAGCCGCCCACGGCCCGCGCCGTCACATGGCGGAGCAAGCAGGACAGCCGACCCCTGCCTGCCTGGATGCGCACCAACCGCCGCCATGCCTCCATGGCCCTGCTGGCCACAGCCCTCGCCGCCGGACGAGCCGCCGGCGTCAGATCCGACCGGATCAGACCACGAACCGCCCGAAGGACGAAACTCCGCCTCCACCGCACAACCACCGCGGCACCGACGAGCGCCCACGCCACCAGCGTCGCGACCCGCAGCCCCGCCGCCATGCCCTGCACACAGCATCGCGCCCCGCTGGATCCGCAGCACCCAGCGCCGCCGGAGACAGATGGGGAGGAGAGAGCCCCCGCCGCCACCCAGGCCAACCAGGCTTCGCCCAGCGGCCCGCGCGGGTGGCGGCGAGGAGGGCGGAGAAGGGCGGAGTCAAGGGGGGCCGGGGAAGACGAGGCTCGCCCGGCCGCCGCGGGGGTGGCGGCGCGGACGAGCGGGAGGGCGGAGTCGCGAGACCTGCTCCTTCTCTAATTACAGTGTTGGTCCGAGTGTGGGAGACATGCAATCTCTAATGTGAAAATATTTCATGTTCTTCTCCCCCTCTAAGGCAACTCTGAAGAGAATATTCAGCCACGTCTAGTTTTTTTCTTTTTTTTTGAAAAGTATCAGCCACCTCTAGTTAACTTGCTAACATTGACATCTTTAACAAGTAAACAGATAGCGTACGGTGACGGATCTAACCGAACAAATACGATGTCACCATGCTAATCGACAACACTCATAGTAAAAGGGGATGAGCGTCAATGCGCTGATCCGGCCACACTTGGCTAGCAGGGCGCCATCTATGATGATATTGCAGCAGTCGCTGACGTAAAGAACTTCCAGGTAAGGGCAGCAGTCGAGGAGATCCATCAATACACCATTGGTGATGCTGCAGTCGACCAGCTTGAGCCTCCTCAGAGAGGGCGACCTACATGCATCCAAGCTCAGAACAACCTAATAAAACTCGCTCTGTAAGCAGGAAGAAACCTAGTGGGATGGATCTGGTTAGAGAACATTTGGTTAACACATGTCAAGAGGATAAGAGTGGAGCACCTCGATGCGATGTAGCCGAGCAGCTAGTCATTGATGAACCATTCAGCCGTGAATGCCTCGAGCCGCCCGCTGGCGCGGTCCACAGCCTCCTTCGCCATCGCGCGCAGGGCTGGTTTGTTCTTCAGGGGCAACTTGTTGTGGAGGCGCTCCATGTCTAGAGACTGACAGAGGGGATCAGGCAGCTTGGCCGCCTGGAGCCACGAGCGGCACACCAGGCCGGCACCCGTGAGGACCTCCACGGCGCCGAGCTTGATGAAGACCAGACAGAGCGCGTCATGGGCCAGCTTCGACCAGTCTGTCTCCATTTCCGCCTCCATGCATGGGAGACACTGTGTTCTTATGCAGGTGAGTCGTATAATTTCTCTGTAGGCTCTTCTTCTGCTTGGATGTAATTTATACTAGACTAGAAGGGTTAGCTAACTGATCCCCGCAAAAAAATGTTAACCAGGTTTACACGTTAATATTGTGTTCTATGTCACATCGCATGGAATTAATGTGGCGGGAGATTTTGAAGATAAAATTAGGCAGACACATAAAATTTACAAGATCCAATAGAATATTTAGGATTATTATTCAAGATTTTGATGCGGTGTGTGAGTAACATAATGTATGATCATGCAATTACGACGAGAGCCGAGTTTGGTCCTAGCCATGTTTTGGCAAGCCAGCTCGGCTCGGCTCATTGGTGCTAAATACCCAGGGTGCAATGGGACAATTTTGTTCCGGTGGTTTGACATGGAATTTTTTTAATTATGTTGAGATTAAGATATGTCATAAGGACGGAATCCATAGAAAAATGCAAGAAAAAGTATAATGGGATTGAGATTGTGTATGTGCAACTACATGAGTTGATTTTTGTTGTTTACTTGTACATGAGTTAATTTTTTGTTGTTTACTTGTAAGGGATCTCTTGTTATTGATGATTTATTTGATAGTGAAGCCAACAGAGTAGAGATAATAAGATAGTGTGCTCGTGAAATTCGTTGGAGGAAGATTCGAAATTTTAACAACAAAAGTAAGATTCAAAATTACAACAATAGAAATTTTTTTGTGTGTGAATACAACAAATAGAAACTTGGTAATGTTGCTAGTGAAACCAACAAACTAGTGATAATAAGATAGTGTTGCTAATGAAATTCGTTGGAGCAAGATCCAAAATTTTACAGTAAAACAAAAGGTATAACGTGAAGCCAACAGACTAGAGATAATAAGATAGTGTGCTAGTGAAATTCGTTGTAGGAAGATTCAAAATTTTAACAACAAAAGTAAGATTCAAAATTACAAAATAGAAACTTGGTAATGTTGCTAGTGAAACCAACAAACTAGTGATAATAAGATAGTGTTGCTAATGAAATTCGTTGCAGCAAGATCCAAAACTTTACAATAAAAACAAAAGGTACAACGTGGTCGGCAGGATTCAAACCTGCGCGGGCGCAAAGCCCACATGATTTCTAGTCATGCCCGGTAACCACTCCGGCACGACCACTTTGTTTAACGAAGTGAACTCTTCGGCTATAGATTGCGGCCAATTACTAGTGGTCACAATTTAATGCCAGAAGATTTTTTTTTCTTTGAAAGCGAATGTGAGCAGACTTCGCCACAGCCTTCTCTTCCGATAACTAATATATGCATGGCACTTGATACGCACAAATTTGTTTGACAAAATGAGGCATGGCATCTCATATATGGAGTTCCCTTTGTACTTTTATTTACCAAACACCGCCAAAATCATTCTGGTTTGTGCAGTTGTGCTTGCTCCGTCGATGTGCCTGCCCTGCTTTGCTTGCTCCATCCCTAGTGGCGATTTGAGCCATGGCGTGGTGCCGAGCTGCATGTACGTACTTTGTTATACAGGAGCAATGTCTATTAAGAAGATAATCACGGTAACATAAATAAAACTATAAGCATCTGAGTTTGCTTCATTTTTCAATCTCAGGTTCTATGACTGTACGTACTTGTGTGTTTTTTTCTGTTGTTGAGGGAAACGTACTTGTGTTGATGCCAATAACATCTGCTGCTTAATGGAGTTTTCAAATTGATGCCATCGGGAGTTGTAGGTTGGAATCCCGAGCAATTGTGCTTGATATCCAAGCAACTTGCATCGCATAATACACTTGGAGGTTCACCGTCACGATCAAAACCACTGGCCGCAAAAGCTAAAAAAGCAACTGGACTGAGATTATCAAGACCGCTGGTACTGCATCGGTGAGAGAGAAAATACAGGTGATGTTCGAGGATGGGGAGGTGACAGATTTTGACTTGACTGGCTTCTCCTTGATTTTAACCATTGATGCATGGGAGATGCTCGTCCCAGTGATCCACCGTTTGGAAAACCTAGCTTGCTAGAGCATCTCCAATGGATGACAAAAAAAAATTGATACCCCAAAACTAATTTAGGTAAGGAGACTGAAGGTTTTTGGGCACAAGTAAGTGTTTACTTTTCCGGATGCCCTAAAACTGGTGCCTTAAAATTTGGAAAGCAATTGAAACATGGGATTCGGCGATGGAGAGACAGGGATGCCAATCTGACAGTTGTTGGGCGCCGAGCTCGATTTTAGTTGGCAGAGGTTGCCGGGACTGAGACGATCGCCGGACAGCAAGGAATGGCGTATGGGTCTTCCAGGGATGAAGGGGAGCCAGGGATGTGGCCAAATCCTACGTGTCGTGCCAACCGAGTGTCGAGAGCTCGCATGGAGAATCGAAGGTCGTGAGGGTCATGGCGAAGCCGCGAGCAGCGGGGATGAGCATTGAGGTGGCACTTGGGCTGGGGGCGGCCGGTGGAGTCGCAGGGGTGAAAAATCGACCGGAAACGATGTGTGGTGCCGACGACCGCGACCGCGGAGAAGTTTCAGTGGAGCACTTGGACTCACGCAGACAACGTTTTTGTTTTTGCGGTAACCACTAAAGGTGTTGTGAACATACAACATTTATAGTAAATTTTTGGATGTGATCTATTTATTTATTTTGGCACCGTAGAGCATTTGTCGAAGACCCTTTATTTTGCATAAATGACCTAAATGATAATTTTTTAGGTACGTTGGCTATTTTACGTCGTCTGTTGAAGATACTCTTACAATATGCTGGATAAGAAAGTAACAGTCTGCATGAAACGTTTCCTTTTTCTTTCGAGTGAACATGGAACATGATTGTAGGATTCCCAGGAAAAAAAGAACATACATAGGATAATGTTCCCGCAAAAAAATAGTATGATAGTATTATTTTATTTTATTTTTTGACGGGAAAACAGTAGGGTAGTAGATTACCCACGAATCGAAAAGAAAAAGGGCTATCCCTGTTCGGCGCCTTAAGCGCCTGAATAGAGATGTTCCTGGCGCCTGCTGCAGCGCCTTGATGGGCCAGCCCGCTATGCAAAGGTAGCGAACAGAAATCTTTCCCTAATATATATAATCTATCCCTAATCTATTCTTATTTTTTAATAATAAAGTACGGATTGACTCCGTGGGTTCACCGTCACAATACGTTTCTTCCCGTGAATTTACGCTTTCAGTTTAAATTTAGAACATATTCGAGGTGGTACTAAAGGTAATTCAATCGTAGTTGTTTTATTTATTTTGCGTTCTAAAGATTGGCCCGTCGATTGTGTACACAAATACATAATTGGGCTGGGCTTTCCTTCCCTAAAAAAAGCGCAATGTGTGGCCGCATTACACCCGGTCTTTTTCGTCTTCTTGTATCGATCTCTTTCTTCCTCGATAGCAGCTCTGCAGCAAACCTGGACTCCTTCCTCTTCTTTGATCTCACCCGATCTCCTTCTTCAAGGGCACAATTCCTTCTCTTCAACGCGTACCAGATCGAGGAAAAGAAACTATTCGATTCGTTATTAGATCGAGAGGGAGAGGTCACGAGGACCAAGCACAAAGTCGTCAATGTCGTTGCTCCTCACCTCACTGATCCCCTTCGTTACGCCGCCGTTGGTCCTCACGTTGCCACTTGATCGGCATCGAGGTTGTTGGCCAAATCGACAGAAAAATCAGATCGGGATAGAGAGGTCACGAACTCACGGGTACCAAGCATGAAGTCGAGAAAAATCAGATCAAGATCGAGAGGAAAGTGGCGAAGGGCGAAAGACTCGCAGGCATCGATGACTCCTCCACCGGAATCGCCGGCTGGTTCTCCAACGACACGCTTCATATGCGTACACACTCATGTCATTGTCCTGCCGGCGACCCCTGTGCTGAAGGAGACAAGGAGAACGACTTCCAGTCGGGATCGAGACAACTCCTCCTCAAAATCAGCTGCTACTTCTCCTCTCTTCCATGGACGGGGACATGGTGCCCTGAGGCTTGGCTGGGTTCGATGGAGCAAGAAGAATTTGATGGGAGGAAATCATTGACATGCTGTAGTGGGTCTTGGAGTCGTTCGGCAAAGGAGCCAGCCTCGAGGCTATTGGACGGGAGTCGACGGGCAGGGGATAGAGCGCGTCATGGCTGTTGGGCTCTGGTGCGGGCATCACGAGCGCATCCCGAGTCCATCCATCAGTCAAGGTGTCCACCCACTACAGTCCGAGATGCCGCTGCCAAGCGTGCTGACCAGAATATACCAGTCGGAACTTACATATTGTTACCATCGGTTGGTGATTCTTTTGCTACTTCGAGGGCCACCAGCAGCCCCGGCTGCGAACTTTGCATTGCTGGTACGTGTCTGTGGGACTGTTCCGCAGATCATGTCAACCAGCCTAGCAAATTGAAGGAACATGGTCTGAAGTTATTAGTGTATACTGTAATGTTGATTCTCCGAGTGAACATATCAAAATAGTAGGTTCCCAGATCTTAAATAAAGTGTAGCAGTTAATTGTTGATAATGTACTATAACCTCATTTGCATCTGCCTAGCCTTTCATCGAGCAGCATTTTGGTAAGCATATCTTGGGCCCAGGTAAACAAAGAAGAGTTGAGCTTTCGCTCTCTGGTTGGTTGGCTGAAGATATCTAGAGTTTAACCCTGACTTGGTGTAAGGAAAGCCATGACCTCAATTCTGAACCAAAGAATCCAAGGATAAGCAGAAATATGCTATGCTTGCAACTCAGTTTGTATCTTCTCCAACGAATATTGCCCTAGTACTGACAGGTTGTTACTACATATCTTGGTGTGGATTTCACCAGCGGTTCAACTTTTCAATCCAGTATATATTCTGGTCGGTTTTTTCCCTCCTGATTAATTACATGGTGATTAAAATTAAAAGAAAGGGACAATACTTTAAGACCTACATAAGGATTCTCAAGGTATATGTTTTACATGATCGTATCGAATCACAAGAATACTTATGCCCCTGTTGTCGTCATCGCCAAACTGGGCGCTCCACACGCAGATGTTGCTCGCTTCAGTTATGGATTACCTGAAGCTTCTGAACAATTTTCAGTTATTTCTCTCTTATATATTTTCAATTTCAGCACTAATTCATTGCCTAAAGCTTGCAGAGTATTATCTAAGTACTTGCTATTCATTATTGCCTGAAGCTTCTGAACAATTTAGTTATTTCTCTGGTAATGGAAAATTATTATATATTTTCTTGTGCTTTCTTTACTGCAGAGACCACTAAGTATTCACCCGAGCCAATATATGGTGTTATAGATGTACACAGGTTCACTGGACCCATGATAGTCACGGTTGACAGAGATCAAACCTTTTGTGGATAACTAGGGAGGAGAAAAATGTTGTACTGTAGTTTAATTGCCACTGGTCGCACATATACAAGTTCACTTACACTTTCGATACTACTCAAATATCCTCTAGATTTCTATGCAAATTCATGAATGATTTGCTTTCATTTATTGCTGTCAGGTTGAATGCAAGGAGCTTGCTTTATTGATAATTTCATGTTTGTGTGCTTACATTGCAATGGAGGAGGCATGTCATATATTCAGGTATGTGTATTGAAAACTATTTTTGTAGTAGGTTTATATGGATGACTACGAGCAATGTTATACAAAATCAACTGTTCTCATGTATCATTTTGGTTGTTATGCATGTATATTGCAGAGTAAGGCAATCCCTATTTTTAACAATTCATACCCGAGAGCTGATGTGTTAGTTACTGCTGTAGTATTTAAATTCTTTAAATTTAAAGGATGATATCTAGCGAAGGAAGGACAAGACCTTGCTGCTGGAGTATATTGTCAGGCCATGACCCATATACCGTGGCATTAGTTGTCGATAGTGAAGTTTGGTATGCAGCTGGAGATGACATGATTCTTTTTTCTTTATTATTCTATTGAAACCGCCTAGCTGCATTTTACATGTTAACCATGTATGTTTCCGGCTGAATCTGTTAATCGACAAATCATCGATCAAAATTTGTGGAAAGAAAATGTGAACCGGTATTCCATCTAGATAGGATTGTAGAATGTTATTCAGTTGAGATTGTTGCCGTAGCAAGGTTGGTTAATCTTCATTGATTTAGTTTCAAATTCTTCAGATCATTTAAATTTGGCATATGTGGATGATGATGGTAACTATATATAGCTGCACTGCATATACAGATGGAGATCATAATGCCAAGGTAATGTACATGTGTCATATGATGAATTAGTGGGTTGGGGCAAAGAGAAGTGACAAGATATAAGTATTGTTTCTCCCGTTGCAACGCACGGGCACATTTGCTAGTCTATCCCTAATCCCTAATAATAAAGCACGGATTGACTTCGTGGGTTCACCGTCACAATACGCTTTCTTCTCATGTCATAATACGCTTTTACGATTTGTATAGACAAAATTATAATATAAACGAGGTGGTACTAATAATATTTTCACTAATAATAAAGCGGCTATCGTGGAAATAACGTTTCGTATTTTTTCTTCCTATCGCAGCATGGATCTCTAGCAACACATAGTCGGCCCGCTCGGCCTCATCGCACGCACGTCCCCCCGCGAGCGCTTTTCTTCGCCGCCACCGGCTCCCCCCTCATCATCGCTGCATCCCGACCGCAACCCTACATGGCGCTACCGGCCGGCACGAATCTGCGCCGCCCGCCCGACAACCTTCCTCTAGCAACCGTGCAACATCGGATCGAGCTATCCTCGGGTCTCTAACCTCAGTGGTCGTCACCATCGGGGCAGGTGGTGGACTGGCGACGTGGACGTGGTGCCTGGCGGGGGAGGGGAGTGCCGCACTGCGAGCCTCGGTCCGGCGGGTTGCGCGCTCGCCTCGCCGGTACAGGAGTGGGCAGGCAGTGGTCGCCATGGCGCGGCCTGGGTGCCCGCTGTTCTCCTTGCGCACATGGTGCCACGGCTGGATCCGCGGCACCATCGCCCAACGCCCGTGCCGGCGCTCCCACAGCCACGTTCTCGTCCACCATCGCCCGCACCCGCCTGCGCTCATCCATAGCGGCGTTCTTAATGGCTTCAGTGACCATGCTGCCTCGGCTGTGACCCATGCCTGCTTGGCCGCCGGATGGATGGATACCGGCACTACAGGGCACAGACTTCATGCTCGTGCCGACGGAGTTCATCCTCGATGCCCTGGCTGCGACCCATATTGATTGGCCACCGGCTGGAAGGGGACGTCCTGCTCCTCCCGACTAAGCTTGATCGGTGTGGGGCGGTGGTACAGCCTGGTATGTGCGGCCTGCGGACACGCACCTTCTCTTGTTGTCCTGATTCTCTCTGCGCTAAATTTGTTATCTTATCTTACTGATTAGCAGGTGTTTAGAAGGACCACATGAGCGGTGACTAGCATCCAGTAGGAGGCAACAAGAAGCAGCGAAAACTCTGAGCTAGCTGCTAGCAATGCACCCCCTCCGCTCTCATCTAAGTACATGGATTTTCAATGGCCAAACTACTCTCTTGTTTCTTTCTCTAGCGTTTCCAGTTTTCACTAACAATCCGTATTTGGTAAACCGTGAACCATGTTCATGAGTATCCGCCCACAACCTGTTTGATGATATGCATACGAAGGATTGAGATACATTCTAATTTTTAGGTCAAGCTCTTACCTCTATTTAGAAAATCAATATGAAGAAACAGGTGTATCTGGTGTATGATCTACACTTAGAACAAGCGTATCTGTTGTTCCAAGCTGCCGGCATTGACGGCCAAAGAGTCGGCGAGGGTCCATGGTTCATTTGTTTTCGTGGGGATTATTCAGTACAATGCGATCTACACTGAAGCCAATCCGATCCAGGTGAAATCGGAAGTTGGTAGATTATTCCGACGACGGGGCTTTTACTTGTGCCGCTCTGTATGTATGCTTTCAACTTGAAAATTGCCTGATTTTATCAACTATTGCTTGATGAATGACCAACCAGTTTATGCCTAACATTTGCGTCTCTACATTTATGTAGTACCATTCCATAGCTCTCAAGGCACCAGGTCTGCTTTAGAGACAAACTCTCGCTCGGTTTAGTTTCCATGTTGTGTTATATTCCGATGAACTATATTCATTACAAACGGTAAGCTGAAGTAGATTAATTAAAAAGGATAATAAATTTGCTCAATCCATGGTCAGTTGCTGAACTGACCAGGAGCTGCACTTCAAGGAGCTAACTGTTCACTATAAAATAGCCATAAATTTGTTAGTGTTTAGGGTATTCATCCACTCCGTGTCCTGTATCTGAATTTTGTGATCTGGAAAATTTTACCGGTTATTTCATAGTAAAATTATAGAGTTGTTCTCCCTCTATTTTGCTAATCTGCTCACTTGCTTACAGTAAATAAATAATTAAATTATCAGGAGTGGTGATTTCAAGGAAAAGAAACAAACACTTTGAGGTCTCTGCTATCGCACCCGTGCTCTATTCAGTTCAGTGGAGATTGCTCCTTCAGTCACCATGCGAATCCATGTCTAGCATGTTTAGTCACATTGAACTCTTCCAACTTTTCTTAAGCTATGTTGTACAGACACACAAGTTTGTTGCTGAATATGAATCAATTTACTGTGATTTTTCATTATCATGTAACGTGTTCTTTTATCTGATGAACAATAATATAATTTCATGCCTAAAATCATAGTTTGGGCATGTATCTCTCTGCCATCTAATTTCGCTTAATTAATTGAAGAGACAGCCGACCACCCCCTTTCTATTGTATAGTTATTCCGTGCACGTGATTACGTGAATGTTTATGTTATATATTTGATATTTTTTATGCACTCAGTTTTTCCGTGTGTGAACTTTGCATACTCAACACTGGGTAGGAGGAAATATTTGCATTTCTAAAGGGTCAGCGCATTGTTGTAAATGAGTTCCCATCAAAGAGGTTCTCACATTTTCTGTTGAAAGTAGTGGCTCAAGCTATCTCATAAAGCTATATTGTAGATGTCCCTTCGTGCTGATTTTTCATGATTACTACATGGTAGACACATTTACCAACCATCCTCCGAGAAAGGGAAACTACAATAATTCATATCAAAACATTTCTTACAACCTGAGGCAATATCCATCATTCAATAAACATTCAAGACGAGGACTATATAGTGCCTCGGTCCAAAATCAATTTTGTGTAACATATATCTTGAAGATGCATATTCTATGGTTCAATACCAATTTTGTGTACATCAAGAATCATTGTCGGCCTTTTTTTTACTGTTGAGTTACTCTTTTCCTCCACCCCACATCTTTGACTCTCTGAACACAAAATTGATGTGGGGTGGAGGAAAAGAGTAACTCAACAGTAAAAAAAGGCCGACAATGATGCTTGATGTACAAAAAATTGGTATTGAACCATAGAATATGCATCTTCAAGATATATGTTACACAAAATTGATTTTGGACCATAGATATTTATGCCCCTTGCAACGCACGGGCTCATTTACTTTATATGATAGTTCTAATTTCTTTGATTCTATATATGATGATTTTCCATTGAAACCATCTAAGTATTTTATTTGATGGCCGTTGGTTTCATGTATTTCCCTTTTTGCTTGAGTTTCTTTAGAAAGGGAAAATAATATGCATGGTTTGTTCATGTCGTTTTTTATCATGTGACGAGCTTTTGGCTGTTCCTCTATGTTGGCACGTGGTAGATGCAATGCATCCCTTTAACAACTTTCTAAGACTTGTGTGCTTGAGAGTTCAGATGACTGATTCCGAGATGTCAACATGGAGGAGCGGGGTGAGCGCGGGGCATGTGGTGGCTGAGCTTGGGATTGACCATGTCTAGACATATTGTGATAGGGTGGACAACACAACCGCTTTCAGCAAGGGCCAGGAGAAAGATAATCGGCAACACAGGTGCATCGCCGAGTTAAAATATAGGACATGGATCAATGGATCATGAGCCATATTTATTGGGCTAACGACAATGTGATTTCTTTTATATGATGAACAATAATATAATTTCATGCCTAAAATCATAGTTTGGGAATGTATCTGTCTGCCATCTAATTTCGCTTAATTAATTAAAGAGATAGCCGACCACCCCCTCTCTATTATATAGTTATTTCGTGCACGTGATTACGTGAATGTTTTGGTTATATATTTGATATTTTTTATGCACTCAATTTTTCCCATGTGTGAACTTTGCAAAATCAACACTAGGTAGGATGGAAAATGTGCATTTCTATGAGTTCCCATCAAAAAGGTTCTCACATTTTCTGTTGAAAGTAGTGGCTCAAGCTATCTCATAAAGCTATATTGTAGATGTCTCTCGTGCTGATTTTTCATGGTTACTACATGGTAGACACATTTACCAACCATCCTCGAAGAAAAGGAAACTAGAATAATTCACATTAAAACATTTCTTACAACCTGAGGCAACATCCATCATTCAATATCCATTCAAGACGAGGAATATATAGTGCCTCGGTCCATAGCCCTAGGCAACATGAACCTCTTTTCTCGGAAGATCACACAGAAGAGAGAGTCATTGTAAGATGACTTAAGACTCAGAGAGGCAGAGATGTGGGATGGAGGAAAAGGAGTACCTCAACAGTAGAAAAAAGACCGACAATGATGCCTGATGTACACAAAATTGGTATTGAACCATAGAATATGCATCTTCAAGATATATGTTAAACAAAAATGATTTTGTACCATACATATGTATGCCCCCTTGCAACGCACGGGTGCATTTACTTTATATGATAGTTCAAATTTCTTTGATTCTATATATGATGATTGTCCATTGAACCCATCTAAGTATTTTATTTGCTGGCCGTTGGTTTCAGGTATTTTCCATTTTGCTTGGGTTTCTTTAGAAAGGGAAAATAATATGCATGGTTTGTTCATGTCATTTTTTATCATGTGAAGAGCTTTTGGCTGTTCCTCTATGTTGGCACGTGGTAGATGCAATGCATCCCTTTAACAACTTTCTAAGACTTGTGTGCTTGAGAGTTCAGATGACTGATTCCGAGATGTCAATATGGAGGAGCGGGGTGAGCGCAGGACATGTGGTGGCTGAGCTTGGGATTGACCATGTCCAAACGTATTGTGATGGGGTGGACAACACAACCACTTTTGGCAAGGGCCAAGAGAAAGATAATCGGTAACAAATATGGGACATGGATCAATGGATCATGAGCCATATTTATATATTGGGCTAACGACAATATGATTTCTTCTCCCACGTTGCAACGCACGGGCTTTGTGCTAGTCTTTCCCTAATAATAAAGCACGGATTGACTCCGTGGGTTCACCGTCACAATACGCTTCTTTCCATGGTTTTACGCTTTTAGTTTAAATTTAAAATATATACACGAGGTTTACCAAGGTGGTACTAATCTATATACGTGCCCATACATGAAAACCATCAGGTTCCATGTGTTCCTACCGACTTGGGCCTCCAGGCTGGGTCGTTGGCCCAGCTTCAGTTGAACGCGAGGACAATGAAGATGTGTAAAAATAAATAAAAATGGAACGTCGTCAATGGGATTCGAACTCTGGTAACTGTGCAAATGCTAACGCAACAGCCAAATCAATCCAGGCTTGTGGGTGTCCCAATGTCGGCCTCTAGCACTTTAACATAAAGCAAAGGTGTACTGGGGTCAAGGAAGTTGGGCGCTTGATGGGCACGGGAGTGCTGGGCCGAGACGGCTTCCGCGGCCCACGGGGCAGACAAGAAACAGGCCGGAGGCTTTTTCATATTTGTTTACTTATGAAATAGTCCCACCTTGCTATTTTGCATTAATTTTTACCAATTTATATACGTTCTTAGGTTATCAGGCATCACGGAGCTGCTTCGGAAATTAAGCAAAGAATAAGGCATGAATATCTCATTGAGAAACAAAGAAGGAAGGCCCAAGGAAAGAGAGAGAACGGAAATAGAGGGTAATTACTTGGAAAGTAAGTGGCTGGCAAATGAAATTCATGACATGCTTGATAAAGAGAGAAGAAGGAGAAAGGAAAGAGAGAAGAAGGAAATATGAGGATTGAGGGAGGAACCTACCAAATAGAAGAAGGAAATAGGAGGATTGAGGGAGGATCCTACCAAAATAGATAGGACATGCAGGATTTGTGGGCGCCATACTAATCTTTGTTGGCATGAAATTTAGTATCAATGGCAGGCGTACTGGCCTCATTCATATCTTATATGAATATAAAAATGATGTGGCATTTTTTTCCTACATGCAATCCTCACTAAATTCACGTCATTTTTTTCTGTTGCAGCGGACAGCATGACATGTTTTACTTCCACTTATGACCCTTACTAAATTTGCACCAATTTTATAACACATTGAATGGTATGTCTGCGCATACAATCCTCACTAAATTTATGTCATTTTTTACTGGTGTAACCCACCGGCATATATGCTACATTTTTTATAAATGAAGGTATAATATTATTTGGCCTCCCATTTAGTATGTCCATGCCGTTTCTCCATACTTAGTTAGGCTATTCTACCGATCGTCTATCCTAAGCCATCAGGCCTCTGCCCCGTTCATCCGTGTTACGTTCCACCAATAAAAAAACTAATAAAAAACAATGCCCTCCCGACCCGTCTGTGCAATCCGGCCCAACAAATCAGACCCACCAGCCTGTTTAGGAGATGAGGCAAAAATAGTAGACCGTGATAGCAATCAAACTTGCAACCTCCACTGTTCTTTGGTGTTGATCATTTTAACCCACAAAAAAAGGTGTTGATCATTTTAAACTAAAGTTAAATTTGGTGTTTGTTTGTGTCCTTTACGGACTGGTACTGAACTACTATAATGTAAAATTTGGATACACAAATACAAGGCGCAAGCATTAGATTATGCAGATGTGACGGGATCTCAAACATGACCGTTCGCTGGTCTGTATATATAGACGATGCAATTCTTTATTGGTTTCAAGTATAGGTGGAACGTTCCCATGTAGTGGACATTGTGAGAGACAATGTGGACAAAGAAAAAAGTGGTAAGAAGGATGGGACGCTAAGGGTGATAATTTGTTTCTCCCGTTGCAACGCACGGGGCACTTTTATACTAGTCTATCCCTAATAATAAAGTACGAATTGGGTCTCCGGGTTCACCGTCGCAATACGCTTTCTTCTCATGTCATAATACACTTTTACGATTTGTGTAGATAAAATTGTAATATAAACAAGGTGGTACTAAGTACGGATTGGGTCTCCGGATTCACCGTCGCAATACGCTTTCTTCTCATATCATAATACGCTTTTACGATTTGTATAGATAAAATTGTAATATAAACAAGGTGGTACTAATTCGTCCGTCCAGCGTTCGTATGATCCGAGTCCGAGCCAGGCCAACCGAGCCCGATCATGGGTCGCGACCCAATAAATCTGGCCCATGTATCCCGATTGAAGGAAAAAGAAATGCATGAGAGAGGACTCGAACCCAGCACATCACGATAAGGATAGAGTGGCAGGGCCAGTTGAGCTAACTTGCGCTATTTGTAGAACTGAACGTTGATTCTGTTGTTAAATAGTACCACATCGCCCCCTTACAATCAATCTACCCAATTTATATAGGTTTTTGAATTCCTTGGTTATCAGGAAGCCATCTCACAGATCATACAAAAAAAATAGGAAGGAAAGCGAGGCTAATGGTGGGCTCCTAAACGGGATAGGAAGGAAATCGAGGCTAATGGTGGGTTTGGCTGCTGATGAGGAAAGTAATAAGAAGGAAGGAAAAAGAGCTAAAATCGGAGCCTAGCAAAAACACATATAGATGAGGAAAATAATAAGAATGAAAGGAGGGATTTCGGGGCATTGAAAGCAAAAAATGTAGGAAAGCGGGGAAGTTGTCCCGTAACAAGAAGGAAAGGACGGGATTCGGGGATTGATAAAGAAAAATAGGAAAGTGAGAAGACATTGTCCTAATAAGGAAGAAGGGAGAGAAAATACAGAAGGAAAGGGAGGGATTCGGGGAAGAGAAAATAAAGGGAGAGAGGGATATTTTGTTTACAGACACTTTGAGAAAATGACCTCACAATAGGTTTTCAAAGCATTTTAGTACATTTCACATAAAAGTATTTGTGTGCATTTTAGTAATTTCTATTGAATGAATTTCTTTCATGCTTTAGAGTTCGTCCCCTTAATTTTTTTTACATCCTCCGCCACTGGATATAGTCCCATGAACGCGTAGTTTTACCCCGTCCATAACTCAAGAGAAAATTATGTTAGGATTGTTTTTTAGGCGGGAAAGTTAGGATTGTTTAAAACCTGCAAAAAAAATACTATGTCTAAATCATAATAAAATTTTGTTTATTTTTTGTCATTCATATACATTTTTTTTAGAATTATCATGAAAAGGAGAGTACCGGTTAAAAATAGATGATTGCTTGTTCTTTTAAAAAAGACCGGCCATATAAGTCTACACGAACCAAACGATGGTATGGCATCAGGCATAACCAATGACTTGATTGCTGTTTTAAAATAAAGGATTTCTCAAATGTACACCTTCAAACGAGGTTGTACGCTCGCATATAATGATTATAAGGGTCAACGACTCTGTTTAATAATATATATATATATATATATATATATATATATATATATATATATATATATATATCAATTTTTTCGTGTTGCATACGGGTTCTTCAGGTCTGACAAAATTTTCCTTTTCTATATCTTCATGTCATAGGAGTCGTAGTTTTCAGATCATCTACAAACCTCACACAAGTAAACACTAAATTGCGAGAAAACCTAACAACTTTTGCAAGTTTGACAAAGTTTTCCCGCAAAAGAAACAAGAATCTAGATATTTGGGTTTTGGATTTTACTGAAACAACTTTGCTTTCACAATATTTTTTGAAAAGGGGCGCTTTATTACTTAGAAGGTTTAAGCATTACACCCGGTCTCTGCATAGTTAAGATACACTCTCATCTCTTGTAACATTGTCAAAGCAATAAGAGTCAAACTCGGAGTCCCCGCTATGTGCGACATAAACTCCACACTTTTCTCTGTTATATTAGCCAGAGATAGAGTCTTTGTACAACACTCCTAATATCACTGGACACGAATAGTGCTATGCTACCGTCCACAAACCTGGCCAACATTGGTTCATGGACATTCGTGTTACCACCGCAGTGAATCAAAGACATTGTACTAAGATGGAATTTACTGTTGACAGTATAATGCTATATTTTTTAGGCATTATTAAGCAATTCCAACAAAGACGTGAAGGGCTACTCACAACCAGGTAGATATATCTGTGATTTAAATTCCACACACCTTCAGTACAATTCTGAAATTTGTTCATATTTTTTTCGCAATACATATTTTCATGGCAGCATGGGGGACTTCAAAGAGTTTGTTCATGTCATAATGTCTGGCGCTCGGTTGACGAATGAGAGGGGGGGGGGGGGTTCTCTTTTCCACCCGTTGCAACGCACGGGGCATTTGTGCTAGTCTCTCCCTAATAATAAAGCACGGATTGGGTCTTCGGGTTCACCGTCACAATACGTTTTCTTTCCGTGAATTTACGCTTTCAGTTTAAATTTAAAACATATCCGAGGTGGTACTTTTCACATCTACCATGAAAAGTTCCATACGCTCGTCGTCCGTGTCGTACGTGGTCTGGAGCTTCGTAAGTCTCATGGGCCAGAATTTATATTTCTGTTATGGGCCGTTACCAAAATAGTTGCTCCATGTGATAAAATTTTGTACTCTTTTTTTAATCAATAGTCTCATCCTGCTCTTTTAGATCATATCTTAGCAACTTAAATACGTTTCTCAAATTGTATGAATCAAACAAGCCAAAGCAGGAAAAAAGACGAGACCTGCAGCATATATGCATCATTAATCGAAAAACATCTCTGAAGAGGAAGGCTCACACATACATACATGCAGAGACAGAGTGGCCGTCGGTGCTGGAGTGCTGGAGCTTGAGCGACGGAAAAAAGGGGAGCGACGGCGACTTGGCAGATGAGCGGGAGGGTACGGGGGTGTGGTCGAGCTTGGCGACCTCCACCCCCGTTGTTGCCCCCTCCGAGCTCCCCACCTCGCGCTCGCCGAGGTGATGCCTCCTCCTACGTCTCCATCGCTAGCGGTGTTGCCACTCTAGCGAGCAGCACGGTGAGGCCGCACCCCGAGCTCGCGAGCTGCCCCGTAGTCGCCCATGGCCGCCGCGTGCCCGTGAGGCCACGCCCGTGCTCAGGAGCCGCGCCAGTCATCACCCGGGTCCGTCGCGTCACCCATGACCGCGCGCCCGAGCTCGCGAACCGCCACGGTCGTCGCCAGTGGCCGAGTGCCGTGCCCGCGCCCCCGTGAGGCTGCGCCTGTCATCAGGCGGGCTCGTGGCCGCGCCCAATGCCCCTGTTCATGGCCGCACGTGTGTGGCCGCTTCTCGAGCTCTCCTGCATCCGTTGTGGCCACACCCAGCGCCCCTACCGTCATGGTCATGCGCCCGAGCTCGCGTGCCTCCATCGTGGCCGTGCCTGCTACCCCTGTCGTCGTGGTCGCAAGCCCGAGCTCGCTTGCCTCCGTGGCCGCGCGCGTGACTGGGCCCGATCTTGCCGGCCTCCGCCGCACGCCGCACAACAAGTGTTTGATTAAATGTATGAGAAACCTGAAGTTTGCGACCAGCGCTGGATTGCATGCTTTCGTATCTGTGTCCGGATCTCTGTCTGGATAGAAAAACGGACATTTGCCGCACATATATACATGTTAGCGTTGGAGATGCCCTAAGAATTAGACAATGTTGGACTAACATATATACACAGATTAGGACACGCATGGTAAAAACGCATTGATGAACGTTTATATGGACACATAAAGTCTCTCTCCCGTTGGTTTTTTTTTAAGAAATACAACCCATTATCCCTAAATTTAATGCTAACTATGCAGCGGCACAGTTCCTTGACCCGACCAATTGTGGATCATACGAACCGGTGTTTTCTCCGTTGCAAAGCACACATGTTATGATAGGGAGCATGGGTGTGGTGATGGTACATGCACCAAGTGTAGTTGAGACAAAAACCCACCATCATTACAAGTCCGCATAATTACAAGTTGGCACGGAAAAGGGGCTCTCGATACGACGTGCTAGAGTATGATGACCAAGCTCATCACCTTGGTATGAATATGCGCACAACAAGACCATCATCAACAATGGTGGCGAAGGGAAGAAGTGGTAATGCATATGGGTTAGTAGGGATGTGCAAGGATCTGTTTCTCCCGTTGCAACGCACGGGCATATTTTGCTAGTCTCTCCCTAATAATAAAGCATAGATTGGGTCTCCGGGTTCACCGTCACAATACGCTTTCTTCTCATGTTAAAATATGCTTTTATAATTTGTATGGACAAAATTGTAATATAAACGAGGTGGTACTAATCTCCCAAGCACACAATTAATCGTTGGCGGCTTGCGGTGATCGGAGCACGAGAGGAGCAGAGAGAGGCGGCGCCTCTGCGAGGGAAGATGACGGCGTGCTGGACGGCCGGCTGTAGGAGCAAGCAGGCAGAGAGAAAGGGAAGAAGAGGCGGGGGTCCAATCGTCCGAACAGGCCGACGGCGAGGGACGCTGGCAAGATCGACGGACGGGCACTCGCGGGATCGAGCCCCTACCTCGGCCGCGCGAAGGAGATCGGGAAGAGGGAGAAGAGGGAGGAGGGCCTGCCTTCAAAGGTCGTCCTCCTCCTGACGGACTACGAGGCAGCAGGTGGCAGGGCGGAGGAGTACGAGGCCGACGGAGAGGTCCCAGACGAACAGGGCGAGGCGGCGCTTGGTGGTCAGGGCGGTCGATCCGGCTGCTATGACGTGGATCCAGTGGTGAGCATCAACAATTAATGGGAAAGGAGGCCTGCCAATCTCCACCGGAAGAGGAGGAGGAGGTCGACACCACGAGGCGTGGTCGAGGCCAGTGCCGGAGATGCTCCCGCTGACGCGAGCATGCAGGGTCGCAATGGCAGGCGGCAGTGCGCAGGTTCCGGCGACTTAACGCGTTCTGAGCTCCCATGTGTGCGTCGCAAGAGAGGGTGAAGGAGAGAGAGGAGGCCGGTGGTAGGATGGGGGAGGCTCTGCTGCTTCCTGTTCAAGAGAGAAGAGAGGGTGAGGAGAGAGAGGAGACCGGTGATTGGATGGGAGGGTGAAGCACGGGAAGGAGCTGGCTCACCGACGGCGGCGGTGTCCTGTTGCTGCTGCAGATCGCCGGCGGGGGTGTCGGGCACAAGTTGCGGGAGAGGGGCACGTGGGAGGCTGCCTGCTTTGTGGACGAGGCGCTCACGCGCGGTGAGGATCTGGCAAGGGGGCGGTGCAAGTCTCTGGAAGGAGTGTTTTACAGATGGGGAATTGATCTAATCCATCAAAACGCATCTAGCCAACTTGCGGGAGCTCTACACACGCTTCCACTGGGTCCCACGAACCGCACCTCATCTCTCCTGGTCCGGTCGTTTCTTTCCAGCGATCCCATCCACATCATGTTTCCCCATAGCACCTGTACCCACACC
Source organism: Triticum aestivum (assembly GCF_018294505.1). Taxonomy (NCBI): domain Eukaryota; kingdom Viridiplantae; phylum Streptophyta; class Magnoliopsida; order Poales; family Poaceae; genus Triticum; species Triticum aestivum. The sequence goes on from NC_057806.1 coordinate 120,407,067, forward strand.
AAGTGACACAATCTTTTTAAAAAAAAAATGAGACCAACCCAAGGGCTAATCCTCGTTGGCTTTTCTTTATAGGAGAAACTCCACGAGCATCACGCGTTCAAGCCGGGACTTGAACTCGGGTGGGCTGTCAGTAATCTCAGCTGCCCAGCCAACGGGTCGACGCCCCGTCCTCAATTTTTTTTCTTTTTAAAATAAGGAAATGGCCCCAAGGACCCGGAAGCTGTGTTAGATGAAGAGCATCTATAGTCGGACACCCTATTTCATCTCTAAACATCTGAAACGCCCGTGTCCAATAAAAAAAGACCTACGTACCTAAAAGCGAGACCAGATTTAGGGGCAATATGAGAGTGGCCGGACAAGTCAATGCACCTTACTCCATATCGTAGCCATCTCAGTATATCTCACATGCGGCCACCCACTCCTTCTCTGTCTATTGAGGCAACGACACGGGCGGAGGAGACGGTGCTTCGCGGCAGCGACGACGTGGGCAGAGGAGGCGGATGGAGCTCGAGCCCATCAGGGATGGAGCTCGTGCTCGTCGGTCTCACCTGCCCGGGCCAGGGCTCTTGCACACTGGGGACAGAGCGCGAGCGTGCCGGGTCATACCGCGGCCGAGCCGAAGCTTGATGTTGTCGTGCCCACTGGGGCCTGTCCTATTGTGCTAGCGTGTGCGTTGGACGTATCTGTGGGCCCTGCGGGCATGCTAGGATGTCGCCGTAGCCGCGGGAGCATCAGTGGCGTGCAGCCATAGCGCCGCTGCAGGCCGTGCTGGCCATGCGTGCAGCCCGGTGAGCCGCATGTGATGTGCAGGCGTGCACACAACCGAGCTAGCGGATGTTGCCGGCCATGCTAGATGTGCGCAGCCGCCGTGTGCTGCTGGACTGGGCGCCACAGTCGCGTGAGTGGCTGCTGCCGAGCTGGTCTGTTTCATGATGCAGGCATGCTCTGGAGGTCCCATCCACAACGTGTTTGTCGAAATGTCTGAGATAGTGAGGGGTCAAAGTAGGAAGATTGTGATCATGGTCATTGGAGATTGTAATTTTTTCCTCCCGTTGCAACGCACGGGCCCTTTTGCTAGTAATAATAAAGCACGGATTGAGTCTTCGGGTTCACCATCACGGCGTTTTTACACAAAGGTCCCTATGGTTTTTATGAATTAAACCCGCCGTCCCTAATTTAGTGAGTCCGAAAAAACGTTTCGTTTTTACAAAAAGGGCCCTGCATTTATTTGTATTCAACCCGCTGAAGCACAGGAGGAAAACGCATCGGGGGCTGACTGAAAACGCAAGGGAGGGGTCCTCCTCGATGTGGCGGCTCGATGCAGAACGGCAGCGCCGACTCGAGCTTGCAAAGGCTGGATCCGTGCGTGTCAGGGGTTGGGGAGGCGGATCCGGAGGCAGGCGGCGCGGGGGGTCGCCGGTGATGGCGAGCAAGGCCGGGGCGAGGCTTACCGGGCGGATCCAGGGCTTCCGCGGCTCCTGGGTAGAGACGAGACAAGGAGGTGAGGGAGAGATGAAGCGACAAAGGAAGTGGGGTGCGGCGACCTAGGCAGGAGCTCACCGGAGCCGGGTGACGGCCAACGGGCGCAGGTGACAGAGGGATACAACACGGCGTCGTCAAATCCTTGCAGGTGTGAGCGGACGACGGCGCCGTGGCTGGGCACGCGATGACGCAGAGGCCCCCGTTGCTACGGCTCCCCATTGAGTGCCCTAAGGCCGCGGATGCTGCTCCTACACCCGCACCACCAGCCCAAGGTGAGTCTCCTCTACCTGCTTCTATAGCTTAGCTCCCACCTCGCACCATGCTACTGAACTTCTGCCCCTCAACCCCATTGTTACTCCTAAATTAGCTCGACAGCGCTGACTCTTCCATAGAGGATGGTGTGGTGTCAGCCAGGCAGCATAACGCTTGACGAGTACATGTTCTGCAGGTGGATTCGTACTCTTCCGCTCTAATTTCTTGGTTAGAGGCAATGCCCTCATGGTGTTTGATGAATTGCTATTTCTCCACCGCCCCTACATCAAGCTGCACACCAGGAAGATGGTTGATATTGGGTACAGCATGTCGCCAAAGTACATGGTTCTCTTTCTCGTTCCTTATTTCTTTCAGAAGTTCATTACTTATTTCTTTGCTAAATTTATGTTAGCAAGAGACTCATTGTGTTTTGAAATTTCACAACCCTTCTATCTCTCTGTTATGATTTTTTTTTTGCCATGTTATGCTAATATAGCTGGCTGACTTAAGTAGTAAAATAAACCATGTTCCTTCCACACAATAGGAATTTTTTACTGTTACATACTCATCAAAGTTACATGGTGTGCAGTTTAGAAATTTGATTACTAGGGGACTTTTACTACATGTCCAGTTATGGTTTCATGATAAAAGGAGCACGCACCAAACGTTTGTTGAATTGCTACTTGAACAAAATGTATGGAGTTCTTGTTGCGTGCTTCAAGTCATCAACCATGTAAAATAAATCCTATAAGTTGTTCTCACCATACAATCTTTTGAACCAAGTTTGTAAAGTTACTATGATATGATTATTGTTTTTGTAAGCTTCCCTATAGATATATTGGAGCTATTAACTCTGCAAAAGCCAGTAAAATATATATGCAGACTTGCATAGAAATAACTCATTTTAACTGTTATTTGGTGATTGTGGGTCAGACATTATCCGACGGTGAATGAATTACCTCTTGTGTTTCCTGGGTTTAACATCTAGAAATGGATGGCAAGTTATTTTTTATGGCATTTACTCGCCAATAAATCATGTGTCATTATAGTAATTTTTTTGTCTTATTACTAAAAGGTCTAACTGATGTGCATAAGGATCATAAGACATAAATGGTGTTGAACCATATAATATTCACCAAGATCATAACTTTATATTTTGTTCACAGAGATCTTAATTTTATGTTTTGTTTTTGGAAAAAACCGTCAGATGATTGTCCATGATTTATATTAACATAACGGCTAGCAGCTAGGCAACCAGTTCAAGTTGAGATTGGCTTAGCTAGTTGTAACCATCGAGTTATTAGGGCATCTGGCGTAATTGATGGTGTACTGTGGGGTCATTGTTTTACGCTTTATGGACCTTGAAAACCTGCAACAAAATTATTCCCGGTTCAATTTTGTCAGAAAATGTACAGTGCCCCCTAGAGTAATTGTCTGGTTGAGCTAATGTGTAACATGTAATATGTACATGATCATTTAATTTCAATCTGCTGCGAAATTGTTGCAACAGGTCGTGTTTGATCACTTTTGAGAAGCATCTAAATTTTGTATTTTTCATCACTTACATTTCAGCAAGCCCATAGTTTGTTTGTGTTGTATGCCTGCTGATTTCAGTGCTCGAGAGTCTAGACTTCAGAGTAATAAATTACTGAAAGCTATTAGTTAACAGTGTTTTTTCTTGTTTTCTACTAAAACTTGACATATTATCACAATTGCTTTGCCTAAGAGGGTCAAGATAGGTATTTCCACTAATTGCTCATATTTGGATCCTACGTCAGGCAACTGTGAAGAAATTACTCTAAACACAAAATAAAATCGGCAACATTATACATTGAAAGGCACAGTAAGTTCCCACTATTTTTGCAGCACCTATGTGACAATTTTTCAGTTTATCTTTGATATAATTCTGTGTACAATCTCTGGGTTTGTTGCCTTATAAGAGACCGAATTCTTTGTGGATTTCTTGATCTGCTTTCGACTACGGCAGTTGATAGCAAAATCTGACAGTGGCAACCAATTATTGGTCACAAGCTAAGGTAAGATGGGGAACTGCAATGAGGGAGCAGGTAATGTATTCGTCAGGAATGGAAGCTGCACTTGCACGCACGCTTGCTTGCTTGCTTGCCCATTTACTGCTACTAGTCGAATGCCCGTGCGTTGCTACGGAACTTTAAAAAAATGTATAGACACGTTATTGTTCTAATTCGAAAGTGTATGTCAAACATGATGGATATTCATCCATATAACGCCAACTATCAATTCTTTCTCCCAGTGCTTTCTGTAATGTGAGGATCACTTCAAAATCGTAAATAACACGAAATAACTTTCAAATTGTGAAGATAAACATGACAGCAATTAGAAAGTTCAATTCTCTTTTTTGTTGATCATTTTGTATACGAGTATTCAATTATGGTGTAAAAAAAATCTAGCCATTCTGGAGTATGTTTTATCCAGATATCTAGTCTAGCTCCCAAAACAATCTAAACAAGGGTGAAAGCAGACGCTAAAGATTCAGCATCTACACCGATCAAAATGGCCTCTTGACTTCTTGAGCCCCTTGAAGTCCATCGTCTCGATGTACTCTACGCTGCCCCTGAAACCATTGAGCAGCTTGAGCAGCTCGCTGGCCCGATCCTCGGTCATGCCGCCTCAGCACACTTGGAGCAGCTTCCGGTAGGAGCCCACACGCAGTGCCTCGTAGCAGCGCGCGCCAGCGCCGGTGTCCGCGGCACAAAAGAGGTGCCAGAGCACGGAGACGGGCAAACTCCTTGGCCATGTTGGACACGCGGAACATCTTCTTGACCAGCACCGGCATGACCAGCGCGTACGCACACGCGGACCTGAGGCCGGTGTCGGCGCACAGGACGCCATCGAGCACGGCCAGTGCCTTCTCGCTTGTCCCCTTGTCAGTGTCCACGACGAGCTCCACAACGACGTCGGCGAAGCAGGCGGTCGCTGCTGGAGATGGGGTAGTAGGCCGTGATGAGCGCGGCCTTGGTGGCCTGCAGGGACACGGCGTAAATAATGAGGCTGACGAGCGCACTGCACACGCCGGGCGTCCTCGAGATAACGTTGACGGCGTGCCGGTCGGTGGATGAGGCGAGCTCGCGGTGGACAATGGCGGCGCGCTGGCCCGCGCGGCGACCTCACTGTGCGAGAGCACCGAGACAAGGGTCTTGTGACTTGTGAGACGCCTGGGAGGCAATGCAGCGCCGGGCCTCGTCGTCGAGCGGGAAGAACATGGTAAGGGCCGCCAAGATCGTCCCCAGCGCGCTCAATGCTGCGGCGCTGGTGCTCTCCACGGGCTCTCCGGTGAGGCTCCGGAAAGCCGAGGCGAGCTGGCGGGCGGCGCCGGCAGCCACGAGGCACCGGCGGTTGCGGTCGCTCTCCTTCCCAATGGCCCTGGCGGCCCCCTGCCCGCAGGCCGCTGCGTTCCCGCGCACGAAGGCGGCGAGCACCTCGGCGGCGTCGGCCTCGGCGACGGGCACCTGCTCGGCTCGGTTGGCGACGCACCAGTCCTGGATCATGTGGCGCGTGGCGTTGTTGGGGACGAGGTCGGCGAGCCACACAGGGCCGCCGGTGATGGGGCACGTGTCGCGCCCCCGTACCAGCCACCTCTCCCGGCCATTGTTGATGCCCGTAGGTGCCTTGACCGGGTCCTTCATGAGCTCAAGCGAGATCGGGCACCGGAAGTGCGCCGGCATCGCCAGCTCCTCATCGTTCCCGGCATCCGCCACCTGCCCTCGTCGTTAGCCATGCGTGGATTGGGAGCGATGGTGCGTAGGTTCGTGGGCGGAGCGGCGGCGACTTTTCACGCGATAGAGACAGGAGCGAGGGGTGACCGAGAGCACGACGTGCGTTAGTGGGCAGTTGTTTCCCTGGTTTGTACGATGGATTATTCCTACGGAGAAGTAGCGATCGCAAGAGGCCCGCATTTTTCGGATCATACCGGCGTTTACGAAGTGCGATCGCAAAGGGGAAGGGATGGTCGAACCATCACGACGACGGCAGATTCCCCTTTAATAGTACAGATCTGCTGCTCAAGAGGATGACAAAGTTCACACCGAAGGTGTTTGAAGAAATGACCCAGTGGGTGGGAGTGAATTAAATAGTGGTTGTGGCTTGGTAATTTACTTGTGTTTTCTCCCCTCTTGCCTATGATGACATTGTACTGGAGCATCACCGAAAGGCTTGCTGACCTGGTGGAAGAAACATATGTGCTCTCTCGCCTTATTTATTTTGCCACTGTGCAATTCATGCTTGAACATATGATTGTCCTCTATTTAGTGCATATTTCAGTAGTTAGATATTTGAGCAGGAAATGCACGTTCCTGCTACTGTACTATGCTTGAACACATAAGAAAATATGTCCCTCATCCATCACGTGCCTACGAAAAGGGTAAAAGAAAATGAAATATGTACTATATTATGTAGATGGGAGGTGGCGTCCGATGAATTGAGCATTGTATCGCGTGCTGGCAGTGCTACTACATTGATCTGACGACTATTGTTATCTACGCAACTTCATGCCATGGCAAACTGATTTCCGATAGTGAACTTCTATAAATCATACCGTAGCAACACACGAGCATATTTAATACCACACTAAATATGCTGAAAAACATGCTGAGCGAAACGTTATTCACTTAATCTTGGGTTGTGCGTTGATTACTATAATTCAGAAGCTTTAGTTTATTTGGGATCTGGTTGAAAGAGGAAATGAGATGGCCGAGGTTCTAATGGATTTCCCCCAAATCGACAATGACATTGCCTGACATGATGTGAAGAGTGGAGCCGCTTTACTATAGACTGGGAGCCGGCCACGACCCGATGACCCATGGTATGTAGATGATACACCGGTGAGGCGTTGCAAGGGACCAGGAGGAGCTCACGATTTTCCAAGACATGGAGGAGCTTGCCATTTCCAGGCTAGGCATGCCCGACCTGCTGAGCATGTGGAGGACGCATGTGGATGACTAGGAGTCTGGTGTTTTCTTTGCAGAGAAGCACAAGAGTCCCCCGACGTAACACACACTCTTTTGTTATTGGATATAAAAAATGATGCTTAATGACACATGAAGCAGGTTGTGCGCTTTTTCTTTGCCCGATGCAACGCACGGGCATTTGTCCTATATATATATATATATATATATATATATATATATATATATATATATATATATATATATATTATATCTCTCCCTAATAATAATAATAATAATCTTTCCCTACTAATAAAGCAGCTAATGCTTCTGGTCATCCGTCGTCGTCATTTTTGCGAAAAGGTCCTTGTGCTTTTTCGAAATTGAACCCGCGGTCCCTGGTTAAGTGAACCAAGGAAAACGCTTCGGTTTTACAAAAAGGGCCCTGCATTTTTAATATTCAACCCGTAGTCCCCTTAACAGAGTTTCTGCTTGTACATCCAGATCCAGCCATCACGCACATACGCAAACTCTGTCGTTGACCCAAAAGGCAAGGAAGTGGCCAAATCCACACATATTCGAATGATGCTGAAATTACGACAGCATCGACGGCGCGGGCACGGGAGCGTTGGGGACGGGGATGGGCGTGCGACGATGTCCCGGTTCTTGACCGCAGGCGTGATGGGGACAGGATCCGGCGGCGGCACTCTGGATCTGGTGGTCTGGAACGGTGTGTCAGCGACTTGGCTTCACATTCAGTACTGATGCGGACTGCGGTTGAGGAAAAGAGATTGGATTGTTGCCCTGTTCGTCTGTCGGCAATGGAGACGAAGAAACTTGAGTGGGTCAGCAAGACACAAATCTTCGATTTTACAGCGAATAAGGCAATGGGAATCTGGGAATCTGATGGGAGTTCTCGATGAAATCGAGGGAAATCCTGTGGAAATAATCCATTTGCAGAAGGACTCATGCAAGGGTGTAAAGGAAGCCATGCAATTGATACTGAATCTTTGCGACCAAAAACAGAGTGAAGACCACTTTCCTCAAGAAGAATCTGACCGAAAGCAATTAGCCAGTTACCAGAGGAGGAACTTGTAGATGTCAAGAAAGAATTGGCGGAGTCGAAGGTGGCCGAATAATGCAGCGAAGACTTGCAAGCTGAAGAAATTGGCTCCATTGGGAGAATCGAGGAAGACCAGCAACAACAAAGGAGCAAGGACATGCAGGCTGAAGAAGATGAGCAACCTGACGGACAAGACCACCAAGAGGATGTGCAGCAGCCTGCGTCAGAGCCGCAGGAAAAGGCGGAGCTCGAGGACACGGACGGGAGGGAGAGCCCCCTGATGTCAACGTCCATCGCGCGACGCGTGCACATGCGGACCTCGTCGGAGAACCTGGCCGATGGCGCCGAGGAGGGGTCGCCCTCCAAGGGGAAGGACTACAAGAGGACGCTGGCGTGCAAGCTGTACGGGGAGCGGATCCAGCTCAAGGTCTGCCGCGACCGCGCCATGGCCGGGCGTGCGCCGACGACCTGGAAGCATAGAACGATATGAGGAAATGAGAGAAACATGCACACACAGAGAGGATGGGAGGGGAGGGGACGGGATCCGGTGGCGGCGCTGGCTCCGGCGGAACGGGGGGCACCAGCGACTTTGGAGGCTTCACATCCAGAGCTGCATATCAGTGGAAGCACAGGGATGAGAAAGAGGGATGGAACGAGAGAAGTAAGGAGCTGGATGCAGATGCATCTCGGGGGAGACGATTGGATAAGCTAGCGGTGGAGACAAATGCAGATGCACACGTGACGGCCTGACCTGTGTTACGTGCCGGCCACTCGGCCCCAACATTGTTTTTATAATATTTCTTGCGTTTGGGCCAACACTTAATAGTGCAAGAAAATTATTGGTAATGAAATATAACCTTCCAAATCAAACCTTCCATTAAAAAACATAATCAAAATCATTAGAATTCAAATCTGTTGGTAATTTATAAAATACTTTAAGTGAATTATTAAACTCTCAAAGAGTACGCAAGGGCATCTCCAACACCGACTCCTGAAAACGCCTGCAACCGTCCAGACTGCATAGTGATGACGAAGTCTACGACAAGATAAGGGACGAGGAAGAAGTTGCCAGCTCCGCCACGCTCGTGCCTCGCCGCCACGACCATGAAGCCAGCATGTCCAAGGACGCCGCCGGCAGCGAGGAAGAGTAGATCATGGGAGTTTGCTGGCGCTCGGCCCCTAGGTAGGCCATCGCCCTTTCGCTCCCGCTGAAGTCGAGCTTGACGGGCTAAAAGTCATCGATTGATTAGCCGCTTGCAGATTGTGGAGGCGGAGGTTACGAAGGCGGAGCTAGAGTTTCAGTTCCCGAGGCTCATGGCCGTAGAAAATGGGGAACGTGCGTTGGCGGTCATTTAGACTAGCTTTAGAGTACAATTTAGTTCAAATATGTCGAAATGTAATTAGTTTGCTCTGATCTTTACGAAAAGCACCCGTTTTAATCTAAAAATTATTTAAGTGTGAATGAATATCGTCCAGTTTGTTTAAATATCCACCAAATTTGTTCACATTCGTTAAATTTCTTTTGAAATACAACCAGCCATACATGGATAGCTTTGGATGGTCGTCTCCCACAACAATGCCCGTGGATCCCCCCCTCCCCGGGGGCGGGGGGGTACGGGGATGGATGCGGTGTCCGTTTTGCGGGTTAGCGTTGGAGATGCCCTTAAAATCACATTGTAGGTTTCTCCCGCTAAAAGACTATTCTATGCATCACTACTCTTTCATTCGATAGAAGTGTGGAGCTTAAGTCTGCGTCAATGAAGGACATTAGGGTGGCTTCTCACATGAACACTTGATGATCCAAATAAGGATGATTCAACCCGTGGCAACACACCTGCATATGCACCTTATAGCTAGAGATGAGGGTAACTTAATTTCAACATTTGTCATACATAATGTAAGTGGAGTATAGTGGCACGTGAAGCAGGTTTTGTTAATTTTTTCGCCCGTTGCAACGCACGGGCATATGTACTAGTAATAATAAAGTACGGATTGACTTCGTGGGTTCACCGTCACAATACGCTTCTTCTCGTAAATTTACGCTTTCAGTTTGTATTTAAAACATATTCGAGGTGGTACTAATATTTTCATGTGTTAGCGTTCGTTCATACATCGCCCAGGTGTCCACGATAAAACTCTGACATGTGCCTGAAATTTCATAATAACTACGTACAGGCAGCTATCCCAGCCCAGCTAACTGGCCGCAAATAACATGGGCCTTCCCTTATGGGTTGCATGCACGCGAGTGGGCCTCCTTATATTAGATCATACAGAAAGAAAAAAAATACATTACTGTGGAGAATCGAACGTTAGATCTCTTCTATTTCTTTGGGCTACAACAACCAACTGAGACAAACATCCTACTTGATGAATAATCCCACCTCGCGATTTTAAGGACACACATACCGGTTAATATAGCTAAATAATTAACAAACAGACGTGAAAAGAGAAGAGCTAAATAAGCGGATGGGCTAATTAAGGAAAGGAATATGGCTAAATAGATGCGGCTAATTCAAAGGAAGTATTGTGTGGGCTCGACAGAATATTCAAAGGAAGGATTATGGAAGGATTGTGGTGGGTGGGCTCGGCACAATATTAAAATGGATGGGATCCTTAATAGAAGGCATGGGAAAACAGAAGGAAGAAATTATGTGAGGCTAATAAATAAAAGGAAGGATTTAAATGGGCGGAATCAGGATTGTGTAAGGCTAAAAAGGAAGGTTGAGGGTGCACACACGATATTTATGGAGGAACGAAAATGAGCACGGCAAAAATATCAACATACTTTTTAAATTAATGTTGTATTTGTATGGCTAAAATATTAATGATTTTATTTCTTTATAAGATTTTTACTATTGTCGGTTTGAAATATCAATTAATATACTAGGAGCATTAAGTCCACAAAATTATAAGTTGGTGGGCAAGAGAGACTCGCGAAGCTTTGTAATACAGTATGATGATCAAACCCATAGTTGTGGGATTAATCATGTTCCACATGAATAGATGGGCAAGAGAGACTACCATCGACAATTGTGATGAAAAGAAGAATTAGCGACAACAATGGGTCTCTAGAAATATACATTTTTTTCTACAGTTGCAACGATAACCACCGGTTTTATCGGCACAAACACCTATCAATATCAACAAGCCCAACCACATGGTACGTGTGGTAAGCTACATGAAAACAGAAAAACAAAAAATATCAACAAGCCCAATAATAAAAGCAAATCTCATGCTACTGAGCCCCAAGTATATTCATTATCCTCTTCCATAAATAATATTAATATGTCAATCAATCGTGTGATCTCATTATTTATGTTTTTTTATTAATATTAATTTTATTTATATAGATTAGTCGGTGTCGTGGTTCTAACTCTGACAGTGATGTAGGGGGGTGAATATGGAGAGGCTAGATCTTGGCTATTGGGAAGTTGTTACACGCGAGGTTTACGAGTTCAGGCCCTTCTCAGAGGAAGTAATAGCCCTACGTCTCGGAGCCCAGAGGCGGTCGACTGGATTATGCGTGTATGGATTACAGGGGTCCGAACCCTTCACACTGAGTAGGGGGGTGGCTTATATAGAGTTCGCCGGACCCCTCCTGCCCTCAGTAATGCAGGGTTTAAGGTACATTTAAGGTTGGGCGTTACTGGTAACGCCCCCAATAAAGTGCTATAACGATCATAAATACTACTTAACAGCCGACCGTTTGCCTGTGGAGTGACTTTAGGTCTCCTGGCAGTCGAGTGGTTGGCTTCATGGTCGAGTGATAGCTTCTTGGTCGAGTGTCTTGAACCCGTTGAGTGGGATACCTTCAAGTCGATTGAAAGGTGACTTCTTCTAGGGGTGTCCTAGGGTAGGACTCTTTGGTCAGGTCCGTGTCCCTACCCTAGGTACATGTCTTCATCATTAGCCCCCGAATGGATCGAGGTTAGAGTGGGGAAAGAGTTGGGGATCTTTCCGACTGGTTCTTCGGGCTATGTGAGTGCCTCGTTTTGGGTCAATCGTCACAGATGACGTTGCCAACCTTTTTCAGTCGCCTTGATCCATTCCAGGCCTTTCGTCGAGTGAATTTCTTTGTTTGTGACATACCGAGCGCCGGCGCGATCGGGGTCTTCTGTTTTGACAAGGTGTCCCGCGGCCCGCGGATGTCGCGGGATTCGGATTTTGGGAAGCGCACGGGACGGGAGCGGCCGCAGTAATCGGAAGCGATAAAGCGGAAGCTCCTCGATTCCCTCGTCGCCTTTTTCGCCACGTACTACGCGCGCGTCTGCTCCGGGATTTGACTGGATGGCCTGGGCCTACCAGTCAGCCACTCGGAAGCGGTCCCTTATAAATCACTGATTCGGGGTTTTCAAGCAGTGCGCTCTCTTCTCCTCCTTTCTTCCGCCTCTCCCCCTTCGCAAGTCCTTCCGCCACCTCTGTTCTCGCCCCAGCGCAGCAGGCCCGTGCGAGACTTCACCGGCGACGATGACGAAGAGCAAGACCTCCGCTTTGGAGCGCGCGAAGAAGGCGGCGGCGGCGGGGAAAGGGAAGAGGTCTACTCGGGGCGGATCCTCCTCCAGGACCGCTTTGCCCGAAGGTTGGATCCAGGGCGACTAGATGCCATCGGTGCTCCGGTAAGAGGATCTCGATGACATGGTCGAGGGGGGAGTCATTCCCCATGAAGCTGCGCATCTTCTAGGGGGAGAGATCAAACCTCAACCCCGCGACGGTGAGTGCGTGCTCCTAGCCACCCACATCGACCGAGGGTTTTCTCTGCCGCCCCATCCTTTCTTCCGGTGTTTCCTGAATTTCTTCGGAGCGCAGCTCCACCACTTCACTCCCAACTCCATTGTCTACCTTGCTGCTTTTCATCTCCATGTGTGAGGCTTTCTTGGGTTGTCGACCCCATTGGGGACTCTTCAAACACATCTTTACCTACCGTTCTCAATCGGTCAAGAAGGCTAAGTCGAGTGATGAGAGGACGTAGGTGATCCAGCTGTGCGGGGGCCTGGCGATCCAGATGAGGGGGAAGAGTTGTTTTCCATCTATCACCTTCCCGGAGTCGGTCCGTGGCTGGCAGTCGACCTGGTTCTACTGCAAGGACGAGGCGACCCCCGGATAGTCGACTGGTCTTCCTCCTTTTTCCCTCGACCGGGACGAGAAGCCTGCCTCTCTGAAAATCGCGCCGGAGGAAAAGGCCCAAGTCAAGGTGCTGGCAGGTCGAGTGGTTGAGCTTGTCCACGAGGGCGTGACTGGTATGGACCTGCTGGAGGTCTTTCTTCAAAGGCGCATCCAACCGCTCCAGGCCCGCGACCATCCGATGTGGCTGTATTCGGGTCTTGACGACACCACTCGGGTCCACCCGGAGGAGGTCACTGACGAGATGGTGGAGGGATGGCTGTCGAGCATCACGGGGAACAAAGACAACCCCCGAGGAGCCAGGAGGGTAACCCCACTCGACAACTCATATGAGGTGGACCAGGTATGTCTTTGTGCTCCCGACTGATATCTTGTCTTCTGCATTGGTCTTCTTTGAATAAGTCGATTGACTTTCGTCTTGCCTGTTGTTTTCCAGACGACCACCGAGATGTACTCGACGCCCAACGGGGCAAAGGGGTCGACTGAGGAAGGGGAGGCGAGGGGAGGCGAGAGCGGGGACGACCAAGGCGAGTGGGAGTCCGACGGTGAGGGAGAGGGAGGCGACGACATCTTCTCCAGCGAAGGGGAGGAGCAGGAGGTTGAACCCCCCCGCCCGGAGGGGCGATCCAAGCTCACCCACGATCCAGCACGGGAACGTGGCAAGGCGACCGCTCCTGTTGGGCAGTCGTCGAAACGCCCTCGGACCTCTTCTCCTCCGCCGACTGGGAAGGCTCCCAAGCATCCACGAGCGACGCCATCCAAGCCGCCCAAGGCTCTGCCCAAGATGAAGATAGCTGTTCCTACCATTTCCGGGTAATAATAAGACTTGCTTTCCTTTGTCGACCGTGGACGGATCCTTGGTCGATTCACTGAACCAACTGATTGACTTTCGAGATTTGCAGCGGTGCTACTTCTGAGGTCTCCGCCAGGAACGACGACCAAGAGATGGAGGACGCTGTTACCTCCAACCCTGGTACGATTGCTGACGTCCTGCCTTTGAGTCGACTGAACTTTTATTGCTACACTGGTCGATTGAATGTTTTCCTTGTAGCTCCTCCTCATGTTATCGACCTCCCGGATGACGACGACGACGGTCCGTTGAGAGTGAGGAGGCACAAGAGGGCGTCGGCTGACAAGACCCCCCAATCCGCTCCGGCGTCCGAGGCCGTGGCTCGGGATGGTGGTGACACCCCTCGGGCTTCTGTGACCTTCGCCGTTCCTCTGGCGAGTGCGCGGCCCTCGGCGTCGACTGCGGATCCACCTTCGCTTTTTGCTGCGTACCCCGTCCCTGAGGACCAAGTGGCTGCTACAAAGGAGGCTATACGCCAGGCGGGGATCATGATGGAGCAAGTGAAGATGGCTCGGGAGGCCAGCCAAGCAGCCTATGACGCGAGTTCGGCTCTTCAGAGCAACGTCCAGGTCAGTCGACTCGACACTTGGTCTGTTATTATATGTTGTTTGAAGAGTCTCTTTTCCGAAGATCTTTTGTATCTATATCTGTACACCCAGTGGGTGTGTCTGCCAACCCTTTGGACAAGTGGGGGCACGCTAAGTGCACCCACTGGGTGTAGTCCCCGAGACTACGGTGGACTGCTGGCAGTCGACTGTAGTCTTTACATTGTGTTGCTGTAGCTGTATTTCTTCACTCGGTTTGGTCGGGCCAGGTCGAGTGGAATTGTATCCGGGTGGGGGCACGCTGAGTGGAATTTTTTTTGGTCGAACCAGTGGGGGCACGCTGAGTGCACCCACTGGGTGTAGTCCCCGAGACTACTGTCGAATGTTTTTGATTCGGCTGTGGTCTTAGAAACGTCATCATTGTCTCTTAGTTACTCAGAAGCAACTTATCTTGGACGTTTGTCGACTGATTTTCCTTTTTATAGAAATCTTGCGAACTTGTAGCTCGCTATACTGAGTTGGAGAATCAGCAGATCCAGCTCAACCTTAACTTGAAGCTTGCTCAGGAGAATTTGAGGAAGGCGCAAGAAGAAGCGAAAGGTATGGCTGGTGAGGTTCTCTATTCTTAACGGGTGGCTTTTCTTTCTTCTCCATTCTTGATGTTGGTTCCACTCGACGCGCCACAGATAAACTGGAGGAAGCTCTGAAGAAGAAGGACCAAGACCTTGCAGAGGCACAGAAGGAGGCCTCAAGCAAAACGAAGCTTGCAGAGGAGAAATTGGCTTCGGTCGGAGCTCTTGAACAGGAGAACTCCAGACTGAAAACCGCTCTCGAGACAGCTAATCGAGATGCCAGTCGACTGAAGAAGGAGAAGATGGCTCTGCACGACAAGGCGGGTGAGCTGGTGGGGGAGGTAAAAGATCTGGAAGCTTATCTCGGTGGACTTGCCAAGAAGTT
Source organism: Triticum aestivum (assembly GCF_018294505.1). Taxonomy (NCBI): domain Eukaryota; kingdom Viridiplantae; phylum Streptophyta; class Magnoliopsida; order Poales; family Poaceae; genus Triticum; species Triticum aestivum. The sequence goes on from NC_057806.1 coordinate 120,422,259, forward strand.
GTTCGTCATGCTCGAAGGTAATTACTCTGCCCCGACTGTCTTGCAGTTTGCCGAGCCTGCGTAGGGCCACTGTCTTACTCTTGAATCGTGTTTGCAGAATTCTGTCAGAACTTTGAAGAGGAGACCAGTCGAGTGGAGCCAAGCTTGGACCCTGTTAACTCTCTTGTGAAGGACGAGGCTGCCATGAACGTGCTCCGACTGGAGTCTCGTGTTGCCAGCGTCGTTGATTATCTGGCTCGGCTGAAAGTTGCAATGTCACGGATCGACACATCACTCTGGCCTGGGACGACGCTTCGGAATGACCTCGAGTCTCTGATGGCTCGACTTAACGAAGTCCCAGGTCGAGTGGCGGAATGGAAGAAATCTTCTGCTAGATGTGGTGCTGATGTCGCTCTGTCTCTGGTCCGCGTCCATTGCAAGGAGGCGCGAGAAGAAAAGCTGGTGGCCATCCAAGTTGCCAATACCAAGAAGCACAGCTTTTAAGACTTCATGGAGACCTTCATCGCTGCTGCCACCCGCATTGCCGACGGGATCGACTTGGATGAGTTCGTCGCCCCTTCCAGTCCTCCTCCCGAGGAGTGAAAAACTTTGAATTTACCTCGGGATGCCGAGTGGATTTGTAACCGTTTAAACTCCGCTGAGCCGAGGGCTCGAGTACTTTGAGGTCTGGGACCTTCTAGGCTTTTTCTGAACTTGATTTCTCGTTGGATATCTTCACGGTTTGATTCGTCGAGTGGAACTTGATCTTCACTCGGAATAATCTTGTATTTGCGACGCAGCTCCGAGGGAGAAGGTAGCGGTCGACTTGCGGATTGGGTCGAGTCTTGTACTTAGGTGAGCACTAGGCTGTAGCTAAGCCTCCGAGCGAGAGGTTTCCTCTCCACTCGGTAGGATTTTTAAACACTTAGGCGAGCACTGGGCTGCAGCTAAGCCCCCGAGTGGGAGGTTTGCTCTCCACTCGGTAGGATTTTTTCAAACTTAGGCGAGTGCCAGACTGCAGCTAAGTCTCTAGGTGAGAGAACTTAGGCGAGTGCTGGACTGCAGCTAAGCCCCTGAGTGGGAGGATCGCTCTCCACTCGGTAGGATTTTTAAACACTTAGGCGAGCACTGGGCTGCAGCTAAGCCCCCGAGTGGGAGGTTTGCTCTTCACTCGGTAGGATTTTTTCAAACTTAGGCGAGCACTGGGCTGCAGCTAAGCCCCCGAGTGGGAGGTTTGCTCTTCACTCGGTAGGATTTTTAAACACTTAGGCGAGCACTGGGCTGCAGCTAAGCCCCCGAGTGGGAGGTTTGCTCTTCACTCGGTAGGATTTTTTCAAACTTAGGCGAGCACTGGGCTGCAGCTAAGCCCCCGAGTGGGAGGTTTGCTCTTCACTCGGTAGGATTTTTAAACACTTAGGCGAGCACTGGGCTGCAGCTAAGCCCCCAAGTGGGAGGTTTGCTCTCCACTCGGTAGGATTTTTAAACACTTAGGCGAGCACTGGGCTGCAGCTAAGCCCCCGAGTGGGAGGTTTGCTCTTCACTCGGTAGGATTTTTTCAAACTTAGGCGAGTGCCGGACTGCAGCTAAGTCTCTAAGTGAGAGAACTTAGGCGAGTGCTGGACTGCAGCTAAGCCCCCGAGTGGGAGGTTTGCTCTCCACTCGGTAGGATTTTTAAACACTTAGGCGAGCACTGGGCTGCAGCTAAGCCCCCGAGTGGGAGGTTTGCTCTCCACTCGGTAGGATTTTTAAACACTTAGGCGAGCACTGGGCTGCAGCTAAGCCCCCGAGTGGGAGGTTTGCTCTTCACTCGGTAGGATTTTTTCAAACTTAGGCGAAACGGATTCGCGGCTAAGTCACCCACTGGGGGATTCCGTATGTAAACAAAAGTGACAACAATTGATGGAACACTCTTGCCTTTGATAAAAACGAACTGCAGGAATTTTTCTTATTACATCTCGTCCAAGGGAGAGCTCAAGTGTAAAAGGGGCGGAGTAGTTCCGCATTCCAAGCTCGAGGCTCGTCGATCTGGCGATCAACATTGTAGAGGTGATACGCTCCATTGTGGAGGACTCTGGTGATGATGAAGGGGCCTTCCCAAGTAGGAGCAAGCTTGTGTGATTTCTGTTGATCCACTCGGAGGACCAAATCTCCTTCTTGGAAGGCTCGACTCTTCACATTTCGGGCGTGGAATCGATGCAAGTCTTGCTGATAAATGGTCGATCTGATCATGGCCATCTCCCTCTCTTCTTCTAGGAGGTCGACTGCGTCTTGCCGGGCCTGTTCTGCTTCATCTTCGGTGTAAAGCTCGACTCGGGGCGCGTTGTGAAGAAGATCACTTGGCAGAACCGCTTCGGCTCCATAAACCAGAAAGAATGGAGTTCTTCCAGTCGACCGGTTAGGGGTGGTCCTCAATCCCCACAGAACTGACGGAAGCTCGTCGACCCAAGCACCTGCCGCGTGCTTGAGATCATGCATCAGCCGAGGCTTCAGTCCTTTGAGAATCAAACCATTTGCTCTTTCAGCTTGTCCATTCGACTGAGGATGTGCGACCGACGCGTAGTCGACTCGTGTGCCTTGAGAGGCGCAAAAAGCTCTGAACTGGTCCGAATCGAAGTTTGACCCATTGTCAGTGATGATGCTATGAGGGACTCCATATCTGAATGTTAGTCCTCTGACGAAACTGATAGCAGTGCCAGCATCGAGGTTCTTGATAGGCTTGGCTTCAATCCATTTGGTGAACTTGTCGACTGCCACAAGCACATGCGTGAATCCGCTCCTGCCTGTTCTCAGTGGACCAACCATGTCCAGTCCCCAGACAGCAAAGGGCCAGACGACTGGAATGGTCTTCAGGGCTGATGCAGGCTTGTGTGACATGTTGGAGTAGAACTGGCAGCCTCCACATTTGTCGACTATCTCTTTTGCCATCTCATTTGCTCTAGGCCAGTAAAATCCCGCTCGGTATGCTTTAGCCACAATGGTCCGAGAGGACGCATGGTGGCCACAGGTCCCTGAGTGGATATCATCGAGGATTATCCGACCTTCTTCTGGTGTTATGCACTTCTGACCGATTCCAGTCGCGCTTTCTCTATACAACTGCCCCTTTATGACTGTGAAGGCCTTGGATCGGCGGACGATCTGTCGAGCCTCTTCCTCGTCTTCTGGGAGCTCTTTCCTTAGGATATACGCGATGTACGGTATCGTCCAGTCGGGAGTGATTGCCAAGACTTCCATGATTAGGTCGACCACCGCAGGAACTTCGACTTCAGTCGGATCTGTGGCACTTTTCGGTTGTGGGGCTTCTTCTGTGAAAGGATCCTCCTGGACTGACGGCGAGCGGATGTGCTCCAGAAACACATTGCTGGGAATGGCTTCTCTCTTGGAGCCTATTTTTGCCAGATCATCAGCTGCTTGGTTTTTCAGTCGGGGGATGTGATGAAGCTCTAACCCCTCGAATTTCTTTTCTAGCTTTCTCACTGCATTACAATAACCAGTCATAGCTGGACTTCTGACGTCCCACTCCTTCATCACCTGATTAACCACCAAATCTGAGTCGCCATAGACCATGAGGCGACGGACGCCGAGTGAAATGGCCATGCGCAACCCATACAAAAGTGCTTCATACTCTGCTTCATTGTTGGAGGAATCGAAGTGAATCTGGAGAACATATCTGAGCTTATCTCCTCGGGGGGAGACTAGAACTACCCCAGCACCGGAACCATTCAGCATCTTAGATCCATCGAAGAACATGGTCCAGTGCTCCGAGTGAACTTGAGTCGGAAGTTGCTGTTCAATCCACTCGGCTATGAAATCTGCGATTGCTTGGGACTTGATAGCCTTCTTTGCTTCAAACTTGATATCTAAGGGAAGGAGTTCAATCGCCCACTTGGCCACTCGACCAGTTGCATCTCTGTTATGCAGAATCTCTGACAGTGGGGCGTCGCTGACGACTGTAATGGAGTGGTCAGAGAAGTAATGTGCAACCTTCTTGGTGGTCATATAAATCCCATATACAAGCTTCTGGTAGTGAGGGTATCTTTGTTTTGAAGGTGTCAAAACTTCAGACACATAATAGACTGGGCGCTGAACTCTGAAGGCCTTTCCTTCTTCTTCCCGCTCGACCGTAAGTACTGTGCTGACAACTTGCCATGTGGCTGCAATGTAAAGCGGCAGAGGCTCTTTGCTGATTGGGGCGGCAAGCACCGGCTGGGTGGAGAGCAGAGCTTTGAGCTCTGCAAATGCTGCATCAGCTTCCGGAGTCCACTCGAACTTGTCAGACTTCTTCATCAGTCGGTAAAGGGGCAATGCCTTTTCACCGAGACGAGAAATGAATCGACTTAGGGCGGCCAAGCAGCCTGTAAGCTTTTGGACGTCGTGCACGCGAATGGGACGCTTCATCCGGAGTATGGTGCCAACTTTTTCAGGATTGGCATCGATCCCCCGTTCGGAAACGAGAAAACCGAGTAACTTTCCACCTGGAACTCCGAATGTGCACTTTGACGGATTGAGCTTGATATCATACCTCCTGAGGTTGGCAAAGGTTTCGGCACTCGCAGGTCGGAACCTTTGCGTGACTTGACCACAATATCATCCATGTATGCCTCCACGTTCCGACTGATTTGAGTGAGCAAACACTTCTGAATCATTCTCATGAACGTGGCTCCGGCGTTCTTGAGGCCGAACGGCATGGTGACATAACAGAAGCATCCGAATGGGGTGATGAAAGCTGTTTTGATTTCGTCGGGTCCATACAGACGGATCTGATGGTACCCGGAATAAGCATCTAGAAAAGACAATCTCTTTCACCCCGCAGTCGAGTCGACTATTTATTCGATGCGAGGGAGAGGAAAATGATCTTTCGAGCTGTCCCGATTGATATGTTTGAAATCAATGCACATGCGAAGTGACTTGTCCTTCTTGGGGACCATGACGACATTGGCGAGCCACTCGGAGTGGTAAATCTCTCGGATAAACTCCGCTGCTAAGAGCCGAGCCACCTCCTCGCCAATGGCTTTCCTCTTCTGGACGGCGGACCGTCAAAGATGTTCTTTCACAGGCTTGAACTTCGGGTCGACTCGTAGACGGTGCTCAGCCAGCCCTCTGGGAACTCCAGGCATGTCAGAGGGTTTCCATGCGAAGATGTCCCAGTTCTCACGGAGGAGCTGGATGAGCGCTTCTTCCTATTTGGAGTCAAGCGTCGTTGAGATGTGAGGGCAGCATCGGGGTCGGTCGGGTGAATGTGGACTGTCGTTGTTTCACCGGACGACTGAAAAGCTGATTCTGAAGTAGGCTTCTTGGATCGTAGCAACTCGCTTGGATCGGCAGTCTTTTGGTACTCTTGCAGCTCGACCACTGCCATCTGAGCATCTGCAATCTTTGAGCCCTTCTGAAAGCACTCTTCCGCCTTCTTCCGATTGCCTGTAACAGTGATCACACCTTTGGGGCCGGGCATCTTCAGTTTGAGATACACGTAACATGGCCGGGCCATGAAGCGTGCGTAAGCTGGCCTGCCCAAAATGGCGTGATAAGCACTTTGGAAGTCCACAACCTCGAATGTCAACTTTTCCTTGCGGTAATTCTTTGAATCACCGAAAACCACATCAAGAGCGATCTGGCCGAGTGATTGGGCTTTCTTCCCAGGAATGACTCCGTGGAAACTCATGTTACTGGTGCTGAGCCTGGACATCGGAATGCCCATTCCTTTCAATGTTTCAGCATACAGTATGTTCAGGCCACTGCCACCATCCATCAGGACTTTAGTCAGTCGAGTGCCTTCAACAATTGGGTCGACCACCAAAGCTTGCCTCCCAGGGGTGGCAATGTGCGTCGGGTGATCAGACTGGTCGAATGTGATGGCAGTCTGAGACCACTTCAGGTAACTGGGTGTTGCCGGGGCAACCATGTTCACCTCTCGGTTAATGACTTTCAGTCGACTTTTGCTTTCGACATCGGCAAAAATCATCAGGGTGGAATTGACTTGGGGGTATCCATCGTCACTGTCTTCCTTGTCCTCGACTCTGTCCGACTCTTTTTCCTTATCCTTGGACTGCTTTCCTTGGAACTGCTGGATCAGGAGCCGGCACTGTCGAGTGGTATGCTTTGGGTAAATAAAATTACCCTCTTCATCCTTCTTGGTGTGGATGTGACATGGCAGATCCAAAACATCATTTCCGTCTTGATCCTTGACTTTCTTGGGCTTCCAGGGGCCTTTGGGTTTTCCCTTGAAATTTCCCTGGGTTGCGGCCAGGGCCTCCCCAGGGGCGGCTGGCTCGGCCTTCCGCTTCTGCTTCCGACTGGAATTGCCTCCGGTTTCCTGGGCGACTGCTTTCTGCTTGCCACTCCGGAGTCGATCTTCATCTTCTCCGTTAGCGTACTTGGTGGCAATCTCCATCATCCGATTCAGAGACATCTCTCCAGTTCGACCGAACTTCAGATTCAACTCTCTGTATTTAACACCTTCCTTGAAGGCACAAACTGCTTGATGGTCTGGCACATTCTCAACCGAGTGATGCAGCGTGATCCACCTCTGGATGTATTCCCTCAGAGTTTCATTCGGCTTCTGCACGCAAGACCGCAACTCTGTAAGGCCTGCAGGTCGCTTGCATGTTCCTTCAAAGGTCGTGATAAACACTCGGGAGAGGTCCTCCCAAGTGTAAATGCTGCTGGGTGCTAACTGATTTAGCCACGCTCTGGCCGAGCCCTCTAACATGAGAGGCAAATGCTTCATGGCCACCTCATCATTGCCACCGCCAATCTGTACAGCTACTCGGTAATCTTCGAGCCAAGTGTCAGGCTTAGATTCACCGGTGAACTTGCTGATTCCAGTCGCCAGCCTGAAATTGGGAGGAATCACTGCGGCTCTGATGGTTCGACTGAAACACTCTGGCCCTGAAGCACGTACTCCGCTGCTGGCAGGCGCATCTCTGTTGTGGCCTTCTCGATGAGCTCTGTTCCTATCAACGAAACCTTGAACGAGGATGGATCTCGCATCAAAGCCTGGGTCTCTGGGGTCGACTGGAATCCTCTGCCCAACACTATGAGGGCGTCTGTCATCTTGCCGTCGAGGCGCATATGACCCACTCCTCGGGGGAGGGGTTGGCACTCGACGTTGATCATCACGGTCAAATCGGTGATCATACTGCTCATTTCTCCTGTACTGGTCACGCCGATCACCACGTCCCTCACGCCTCGGGGGCAATCTCGGGCTGTGAGCCGACTCGACTGTATCTATTGCGACAGATCGACTGTGGATCCTATCCCGCGACTGAGAGACAGCGGAATTCTGGTTTCCCGCCGCCCGGAGCAATGCTCTGGTCTGTAACAAGCCCCTGCCAGCCTCCGACTGGGAGGGCTGAATTGATTCTGCTATACGGGCCGCAGCGGCCAAATTTTGAACTGGGGTTCGATATACCTGCGTCGGCGGGAAGAGCTGGCGTCAACTAGACTCAGGAGCCCGCTGACGCGCTCGCTCGTCGAGTGCTCGCTGGAGATTCTCCAGTCGAGTGCGCTCGGCCAAGTTGGCCAAACGCGCGTCCTCCAAGGCCCGGGCCTCGGGGGTCTCTCCGACGATAGGAGTGCGGAGCGCGTCCATGTTCCGGCGGCGAAGCTCCTCTCGCTGTAATGACGTGAGAGGTTCGGGGAGATACTCATCGTGGGGATGCGACGGATCGCCTCCACCCGCGCCTCCACCAGCGCGAGGGAAACCGGGAGGACTGTGTGTTCCGTCGACCGCCAGAATCTCAGCCGCTGGGTCGCTGCTGTCGCACTCGGATGCGGTCTCCGTGGAGCCAGTCGACAGGTCGAACAGGCCGCAGAGGGATTCGTCGGGCTCGATCGCCGCGACTTGCGGGGTGGCCGACTGGCGAGCCACGGCATGTCTCACCCACCTCTGAAGTCTCGACCGACCGGAGCGCTTGCGCCGGTGGGAGGCAGAGCGGGAAGACGATACGGGGGCCGACCGATACTGGGTCGACGGCTGCCGCAGGAGGACGTCACGAACAAATGCGCGGAAATGCGTCGCACCGCGGACGGGGAGCGCGTCGACGTCGAGTGGTGCCTCCTGAAGCCAGGCGGAGTCATCGACGATGAAGGTGAGCGCGCCGAGACGGATCTCGCGGTCCTCCACCAAAACTCCGCAAGAAAACATGATCAAAGGGATCGGAAGTATCGCAACTTCTCCAATCAGGCGCTAAGATTCCCGCCCCACGGTGGGCGCCAACTATCGTGGTTCTAACTCTGACAGTGATGTAGGGGGGTGAATATGGAGAGGCTAGATCTTGGCTATTGGGAAGTTGTTACACGCGAGGTTTACGAGTTCAGGCCCTTCTCAGAGGAAGTAATAGCCCTACGTCTTGGAGCCCGGAGGCGGTCGACTGGATTATGCGTGTATGGATTACAGGGGTCCGAACCCTTCACACTGAGGAGGGGGGTGGCTTATATAGAGTTCGCCGGACCCCTCCTGCCCTCAGTAATGCAGGGTTTAAGGTACATTTAAGGTTGGGCGTTACTGGTAACGCCCCTAATAAAGTGCTATAATGATCATAAAGACTACTTAACAGCCGACCGTTTGCCTGTGGAGTGACTTTAGGTCTCCTGGCAGTCGAGTGGTTGGCTTCATGGTCGAGTGATAGCTTCTTGGTCGAGTGTCTTAAACTCGTCGAGTGGGATACCTTCAAGTCGATTGAAATGTGACTTCTTCTAGGGGTGTCCTAGGGTAGGACTCTTTGGTCAGGTCCGTGTTCCTACCCTAGGTACATGTCTTCATCAGTCGGTACATCTTCTCCTTAAAAGTTGATGACATCTGTATCATCTTTTCATAATTGAAACACATGTTTTTAGGTCCTCTAGAGCTTGCTACCTACTATTTTTGTTTTGTAGAATTGTTTGTGTAAAATCCCAGCATTTCCACTTTATTATTTTTTTGTTTTGTTAATATTGTGTGAATCGATGACAAGTGGTTCTCACCAGGCACCCAACACATGCCGACACCACCTCTACAACCATCATGAAATATATTTCAAGATATGATCAAAGATAACCAGTTCTATTTTAAATTAGAATATGATGATGAATTATAGCTCTATATAAATAAATTTGAAATCCATCTGGAATTAGCATATAAATTGTTATTGTGTTGGTCTACGGATTTTGGTGAGCATTAAATTTCACATGAACTATCTTTGTGTTTTCTCATATAATCTCTCCCTAATAATAAAGCACGGATTGGGTCTCCGGGTTCACCGTCACAATACACTTCTTCCCGTAATTTTACGCTTTCAGTTTTTTCATCTATATTATTTTCGCTATCCGAGGTGGTACTATTTTATCTTTTTGTTAGTCTGCCCGTCCGCTGCTTGGCTGGGCCTGCGACCATCAACTGGGCCATGTCTACTTGGGCCTTCAGCTCCTGCCCCGCTAGCGTAATCACAAAAGATTCGTGTGTGTGGCCACTACGAGTGCTTGCTCCCTATGCGGAGGGCAGGATAGCTGGCGGCATTCTTTGCTGGAGTGTAATGTGTCTAGGTGTGTGTGGGCACTTTCAGAAGCCGAGATGGTCGAGCACATGTGGGCAACCTCAGAACCTGACGCACGGCTGTGGCTCTTTGCCATGAATGACTCTCTTCCACCGGAGCAATTTCAGTTGATGATTGTTACTTTATGGGCGATTTGGAGTGCAAGACGGAAAGCTATACATGAGGATATATACCAGACTCCGTTTGCCACTGACAACTTCATCAAAGCTTACTTATCAGACATAGAGTTTTTGAAGAAGAAGAAGGAGGAAGCACATGGGATAGCAGTACCACGACCCCGTACGTGGATTCCACCACCAACAGATTACTACAAACTCAATGTGGACGCGGCCGTGTCACGCCCAGGTATGTTTGGCGCAGTTGGTGTGGTTTGCGGGGATGAGAGAGGTTTGTTCATGGGAGCGTCAGCTCTCGTTTTCAGAGGACTGCACAACCCCCAAGTGCTAGAAGCACTAGCTGTTCGGGAGGCATTAGCACTTTCAGAAGATCTCTATATCAACCATTTACTTGTTGCCTCCGATTGCAAGGTGGTGGTAGATGCAATTAGACAGGGAAGCTCAGCCGAATTTGGAGCCATTGTCGAGGAAATCAAGACTAGAGCAACTACCTTTATTTCATGTTCATTTACTCATGAGTATAGGACCTCCAATACGGAGGCCCATAATCTCGCAAAGCATGCGTTATCTTTAGGGTTTGGCCGACACACTTGGCTAGGACAACCCGACGATCTTCTTTTTGTACCTATGAACATTATGATTCAGTAATAAAGCTTTGTGAGATTCTCAAAAAAAAAGATTCGTGTGTGTTTGCATCATCAAATCGTGTAAGTAACGGACTCATGCAACGAGGAAAGACCCGGTTCTCTGCGTCGATATAAACTAGGGCACCTGACTCCACGATCAAATTGCCCGGACCTCTCTTCCGGGACCTCGTCTCATCCTTCGCTCCGTTCCTCTTTTCTCGAGAGACTAGGGTTCGTCGGTCGGCTCGGCTTGGCTGCCATCGCGAGTCCCCGCAAGCTCGGTTTGATCCTACCTCGACTGCAACCGGGGCAAGCACGATCCCAAACCTGCGCGAAGGAACGATCGAGCTCCATGGCCAAGCGCTGGATCGGTATAGAGCCGCAGACTAGAGGTGGTGGTGAACCATGAGAGCTTCGTGGATTCATCGCGTCCTGTGCTGGTCTGGCTGTGAAGGAGGAACACTCACCCAGGATCGACGTCCAGCATGATGATGATGACAACAAATAGTGCCAGACGCTGGGAACCGATGAGGACGATAGGGCCAGTAGCATTGGCCGAACCGACTTACTAAAGGCCGCCTACGAGCCAATCAAAGCCACTTCCGAGGCCCAATTATTGCTCTTCTTCTCCAACTACAAATAGTCCTCTACAAGTTTTACGTTGTTATTGGCAGGTAAATACGTCGTACAGTGCCCCTGAGTGCCTTGATTCTCATCCATGCCGGATGCAGTTGTTTGTTTACATATAGTATCCATGCGCCTGTTTATCTCCGTCGATAGTTGTGATCAGTTCTACTTTGGGCAATGTAAGACAATAAGTTTTTGGGGAACCAGCACAACCCTCTAGGGGTGGCTTATCTCATTATATATAATGGTTGTGTTACAATATGTACCATATACGTACATAGGTACAGAAGCTATACATAGTCTAACATCCTCCCTCAATCTTAGCCACTTTCTAAAGAACTGAGAAGGGTAAGATTGCGCCTACAAGCCTCAAACTGTGGCAGCGGTAAAGGCTTAGTGAAGATGTCTGCAAGTTGATCCTTAGATGAGATAAACTTGATCTGGAGTTGCTTCTGTGATACACGTTCCCGTACAAAGTGATAGTCAACTTCAATGTGTTTCATTCGGGCATGAAATACTGGATTTGCAGAAAGGTATGTAGCACCGATGTTATCACACCAAAGAATAGGAGGCTGTGGTTGAGACAAACCCAACTCCTGAAGCAAAGACTGCACCCAAATAATCTCTGCAGTAGCATTAGCCACAGCCTTGTACTCAGCTTCAGTACTGCTACGTGACACAGTAGCCTGTTTCCGAGCACTCCAGGCGATCAAATTAGAGCCAAAGAATACTGCATAACCCCCATGGATCGCCTGTCATCTGGGCTACCAGCCCAATCTGCATCAGAGAAGGCCGAAAGGACCCGAGAGGAAGTCGGCCGAATATGCATACCAAATGTCAGGGTGAACTGAACATAACGAAGAATGCGTTTAACAGCAGCCCAATGAGTATCTCTGGGAGCCTGAAGATACTGACAAACCCTGTTAACAGCATAAGAGATATCTGGTCTCGTGATCGTCAAGTACTGAAGTCCACCAACAATGCTCCTGTACTCTGTGGCATCCGCAGGAGACAAAAGCTCACCATCAACAGTTGTTATCTTGTCGGTAGACGACATGGGTGTGGTGGTCGGTTTGCACTTCAGCATGCCAGCTCTCTGTAACAACTCCAAGGAGTACTTCTTCTGCGTAAGGACAAGACCAGTAGCACGAGAAGTGACCTCAACTCCAAGAAAGTAGTGAAGCTTCCCAAGATCTTTGACCGCAAAATCAGCACCAAGAGAGCAGACAAGAGCATCAGCAGCATACTGAGAAGAGCTGACAAGGATAATATCATCGACATATACCAAAAGATACATAGTGACTTCTGGCTTCTGTAGAAGAAATAACGAAGTGTCAGCAGTAGACGGCACAAACCCATGAGCACGAAGGGCAGAGGCAAGGCGGGCATGCCAGGCACGAGGAGCTTGCTTCAAACCATATAGTGCTTTGGAAAGACGACAGATATAGTCAGGACGATCAGGATCAGAGAAACCAGGCGGCTGTTTCATATAAACCTCTTCCTCCAAAAATCCATGTAGAAAAGCATTCTGCACATCAAGTTGACGAAGTGACCAACCACGAGAAACAGCAATGGAGAGAAGAAGCCGAATAGTGGTAGGCTTGATGACAGGACTGAAGGTGTCCTCATAGTCAAGACCATGATGCTGCCGAAAACCGCGAGCAACAAGTCGCGCTTTGTAACGCTCAATAGATCCATCCGAATGCTTCTTCACTTTGAATACCCATTTTGAGTCAATAACATTTACCCGTGGTGGTGGAGGAACGAGAGTCCATGTCTTGTTACGAAGAAGAGCATGAAACTCCTGCTCCATAGCCTCTCGCCAATGTGGAATGCGCAGGGCAGCCTGATATGAGCGAGGCTCAGAAGATGGATCCGCAACAGCAGCAGCCAAACAAGCAGCCAACCAAGCAACCGTACCATCCTTACGTTCCTTAGGTTTGAAAATGCCACTGCGACTGCGTGTATGTGGTCGGGACACAGGAACCACCGAGGTCGACGGAGCAGCCTGCAACGGGCTGGAGGACGGCACGTTGACGAGTCAGCCGGTGACGAACAAGGCCGACCCACCGGCGAAACCGGCAGAGCAGACGAAGCAGCTGGCGACTCCAGCATCACAGACCGGGCCGATGGCGAGCTCGGCATAGTGGGCCGTGGCGCGGCCGGTGTCGCAGGCCGATCTGCTGATGAAGGCGACGTGAGGACCCGAGCCGCGGGCGAAGACGGCGTGACGGGCCGAGCCGCAGGCGAAGACGGCGTGACGGGCCGAGCCGCGGGCGACTCGGCGGCCGCTGGCGAAACGGACCGAGCAGTGGAGATGCTCGGCGCGACGGGCTCGTCGGGTGACCATGCATGGGCACGCGAATCGATGCCATGCAACATAGGGCGATCGACGTGCCCACCAGAAGACGACGATGATGATGGTGAATCCTCCAACAGCTCCAAACGAGCTCCACGTCCGGTTCCTGCACCATGGTTAGGTAACAGCAAAGGAGAGTATGCAACATCATCAAATTGGTCAGAAGCAATAGAGGATGAATGCAGGGATGGTGGTTCGACAGTGGACACAGGAAGGTTGGCAAAGGGAAAAACATGCTCATCAAACACGACGTCCCGAGATATATAGACACGATTAGTGGGAACATGAAGACATTTGTAACCTTTATGAAGAGAGCTATAGCCAAGAAAAACACACTTCTTAGAATGAAACTCAAGCTTGCGCTTGTTATATGGACGAAGATGCGGCCAACAAGCACACCCAAATACCTTGAGAAAGGTATAATCAGGTTGTTCATTAAGGAGAACCTCAATGGGAGTCTTCATGTTTAAAACACGAGTAGGAGTACGGTTGATGAGAAAGCATGCAGTGGTGAAAGCATCACTCCAAAACCGAGGAACAGATGCATGGGCCAAAAGAGTAAGACCAGCTTCAACAATATGACGATGCTTACGTTCGACTGAACCATTCTGCTGATGTGTATGTGGACATGCTAAACGATGAGCTATCCCAAGCGACTGAAAGAAAGAGTTGAGGTTGCGATACTCGCCCCCCAGTCTGACTGGACATGAACAATTTTGTGCTTGAGAAGACGTTCAACATGTTTTTGAAACTGAACAAAAATATCAAACACATCAGATTTGCGTTTAATAAGGTAAAGCCAGGTAAAGCGACTATAAGCATCAACGAAACTGATATAGTAATTATGACCACTGACAGAAGTCTGAGCAGGACCCCATACATCTGAAAACACAAGTTCTAAAGGATGTTTCGCCTCACGACTGGACTCCGAAAAAGGAAGTTGATGACTCTTCCCCTGCTGACAAGCATCACACACTGCTACATCTTTATGACTAGACAAACTAGGAAGCTCATGACGACGCAAAATATGACGGACAATAGGTGTGGCCGGGTGACCAAGACGAGCATGCCACTGTGACGGAGAGACCCGAACTCCACTGAAAACACGAGCGACACCAGGATGCTCCAGACGGTAGAGGCCCTGGCACAACCGCCCACTAAGAAGAATGTCCCTCGTGGCCCGATCCTTAATAAAAAGATCAAAAGGGTGAAATTCACACAGCACATTATTATCACGTGTGAGTTTAGGAACTGAAAGAAGATTACGGGTCACAGATGGAACTCGAAGAACATTGCGAAGCTGAAGACTCCTATTGGCATGTCTAGTGAGAAGAGATGCTTGACCAATATGAGAGATGTGCATACCTGCTCCATTGGCGGTGTGGATCTTGTCGGAGCCATGATAGGGTTCACGAGTGTGAAGCTTCCCCATCTCGCTGGTTAGATGCTCTGTCGCCCCAGAGTCCATGTACCAGTGTGGATCGATGGAGTAGGACTGAGTGTGTCCCTGTTGCTTCTGCGGCGCGGGACGATCAGCCATGGCGACCTGACGGGCATTGTTGCGTGTATCTTTGCCGTCATTGCCAAGACCAAGGAAGCTTCGCTGGAAGCGCTTATGACACTTGGAGGCCCAGTGCCCATCGCGGCCACAAAGCTGACACACACGTGGACCGCCAGCCCCCGGTAAGGTCGCAGTAGGTGGGGGGGCCGAGGCGGGCGACGGTGGCAGCCCCAAGGGAGACCGGGGTGATGAAGAAGAGCGGCCACCCTTGGTGGCGACGTTGGCCGAGAGGGAGCCAGTGCCCCTGGTGCGGCGAGTCTCGACCCGTTGCTCAGTGAGAAGGAGCCGAGAGAAAACCTCGTGTGCCAGCATGGGTGTCGAGTTGCCCCACTCGTTGATGATCTCGACTAAGGCATCATACTCCTCATCAAGACCATTGACAATAAACGAGTTGAACTCGGAGTCGGTGAGGGGCTGTCCAATGGAGGCCAATGTGTCGGCGAGGCCCTTGACCTTGTTGTAGAACTCAGTGGCAGTGGAGTCAAGCTTCTGACACTCTCCAAGCTGACGACGGAGTGCAGAGACACGAGCCTGGGACTGCGCTGCAAAGGTGCGCTCAAGGATGGTCCAGGCCTCATGAGACGTCTTCGCGAAGACAACAAGGCCGGCAACTGCCGGCGAGAGCGACCCCTGGATGGAGGAGAGGTTCGCCTGGTCCTACCCCGTCCAGACGCGATGGGCCGGATTGTAGACCGGACCGTGCACGCTGTCTACCAGCGCGGGTGGGCAGGGAAGCGATCCGTCGACGTAGCCTAGCAGGTAGTGACTCCCCAAGAGCGGGAGAACCTGCGCACGCTAGAAGATGTAGTTGTCGGCGGAGAGCTTGATGGTGATGAGATGACCGAAGTGAAACGGCGGCGGTGAAGACAATCCCATCGAGGAGGCTGCCTGGGGTGCAAACACCATGGAGGCAGCCGGAGGCACCGAAGCCGATGCGGGAGGAGGCGGGACGGCAGCCAGGGCGGGCGCCGCAAAGCTCGCGGCCGGTGCGGACGCCGCAAGGCCCGCGGCCGGGGTGGACGCCGCCAACCCCGCCAGCGGGGCAGTGTGATCCGCTTGCGGCAGGAGCGGCGGGACGACGCCTGCGGAGTCCGCAGCGGACGGCGGCGCCGCGGTGTGGACCACGAGGTCACGCCCAAGCGAGGGCGCCGGCGGCGTGGAGAAGACGGAGCCGATGCTCCTTGTCCCGATCGGAGCCGGAACAGAGACGGCATCGAGCGGGAGGTTGAGCAGAGCCGCAAGAGAGGCCGGGAGGAAGCCCGCAGCAGTGGAACCGGTGGTGGCGGCGCTCGACATGGCGGCGGCGCGATCGGTGGTGCGGCGGCGGCGGTGAAGGGGGCGGCGGCTGCGGCGGCGGTGCGGGTATTAGGGTTTAGAAGCGGAAGCGATCGTAACCTAGCGTGATACCATGTAAGACAATAAGTTTTTGGGGAACCAGCACAACCCTCTAGGGGTGGCTTACTCATTATATATAATGGTTGTGTTACAATATGTACCATATACGTACATAGGTACAGAAGCTATACATAGTCTAACAGGCAACGATCTGCCGACGGCGAGGCAACGTGGAGCGATGGAGGTAGTGGTATGCCATGTTCCTACAATCCTATGGTAAGCATGTGTTGATCTCGCCGGCACGGAGCCGCCGTGGACTGTTCGCCGGCGTGCGACGACGAGGAGGCAGATAACAGCCATCACTGGAGCAGCTAAAACCGTGCCCTCTCCAGCCATCAAGCTGGAACTCTCTCCACCCCAAAACTTCCATCACGTACTTGTGAAAGAATGGCGTTGCATGCTTACGTCGTGGTGTTGATCGACGTCTCTTTGACCTTAGGAGCATGCATGCTCGGAGTGGACGACAGCTTCATCATCTCATCCTATTTTGGTTTGTTCTCTACACGTGTATGTAAGGAGGTGACGGCAAGTACTTGACGGCGGAAGCTTTATCATCTGCTTTTGTTTTATTTTTGTCACTGGATACACACGGTGCGTATCTACTGATGTATGCAATGGTGTAAATCATTCAGGTTTGATATACACTAGATGACCCGGTTGCGCCAATGGCGCAAGAACCGAATTAGAAAGAATGTTAGTAGTGCATAAGTAGGAGATGTTACTGGAAAGATAATGCAATGTGGATTATATTACAAATCATGAAATCAATATCAGAGAACCAAATAATGTCACCACCTCTGTACTAACAACCAACATTTTAGCATAAGCAGTATCACAGGAATGTTTACTTGCACATCAGGAGTATCACAATTACAACTAAAGAGGCATTGTCCTCACTGTTGTCCCTGAGCCCTTCACAAGGAGAGTTCCAAGCCTCGCAACTTCTTCCTCCAGCTCTGCACATGACCCTCAGTTACGAACCTCGTCCCTCAGCAATTAGACTCCGGTAGTTTGCAAACTCCCATTTCCCATTGCAGATTGATTTACATGGCTACTCTCACCAATGAGAGGACCAAGCACAGAAAAGATTCAGAACTTTTGGAAGCAAAATTTATAGAGCTATGAGGTCTCTGAGCACTTACCATGCCTAATCGCATGAATCCAACAAATTTGCCAACTCAAATGCTACAAAGACCAAATGATGGTGTGAGGCAGCTCACCATATATTATCGACTCTTACAATGATAGATCCATAGATCAGCGAGGATATTCATAAATGCTTCACCTAAGAAGGCCAAGATGCCATACACACAATTAGAGCCAAAACAACACTTGAAGCAGTGGAAATAGCCATCCACTTGCTGGAGGAAATAAATGAAATAACAAGCAAGAAGAAAGCAAAATGATGTCGGCAGTGTATCAAACAATCGTACTGAAATGATCAATACACAAAAAAAGGAAGCGATCTCTAGTTGTCAACGCACTGAATTTAGCATATAAATGACATGGTGACTAAAATAATTACCTTAGATCATCTTAGGAAATGTTCCAGCAAAGAAGGCAATGACTTTTCCGTATCACCCATAGCATGATTTTTTCAACTTCAAATCGTATGATACCATGGACTCTGCATATGTTGATAGGACATAATAATTAGCCACAAAAAACAGGGGTACGGATAACACATTGAAAGTAAAAGCAGAGAGCAAATTTAATGCTTACAGCAAAGAATGGGCACAGATAACTTACTGGTTCATCTGCCACTACTTTATTATCTATGAAGAAACTAAAAGTCAAATGTACAACTAAATCAGGAATAAGAACACCATAATAATTAGCCACAAAAAACAGGGGTACGGATAACACATTGAAAGTAAAAGCAGAGAGCAAATTTAATGCTTACAGCAAAGAATGGGCACAGATAACTTACTGGTTCATCTGCCACTACTTTATTATCTATGAAGAAACTAAAAGTCAAATGTACAACTAAATCAGGAATAAGAACACCATAAAACACTGGGCTTGGTCTGCATGCAAACCATTAATCTGATTGGAGATGGAAAATTAACCAATATTGTACCTCGTGCATTGGCACGGGTCTCGCCGATCTGAGCCTGGCAACAAAACATACCAGCATGTAAAGGAAGGGTTGTAGAAAAATTAAGAGAAGCAGATGCCAAGTAAACAAAAAGCATGTATCTTAGTCATCTCAATCATATTATCCATAGCGCTCCTCTAGGAATGAGCGAGAAAATGATCAAAAATCATATGGCAAAGGAATATCAAGGACATCACAAACAACAACAATAAAGGAAACACTACGCATTGCTCTGAAAAAGGTCCCGACCCTGGCGGGCGCGCGTGAAGGGCCGACGTGGCGGCATATCGACTGCACCTGGCAATTGTCTTGCTATTGCTAGCCCTCATCGCCGATGTGCTCCTTCCTTAGTCGCTGCCCTCGAACCTCCTACTTAGCCGGGGAGGGGAGGGTCGCGGGGCGCATGAGCCGTGTGAGATCGGCAGCTGCCATCTCCCACCCATTGAGCCGCCTACTTGACTGGCACCTGCTCCGCCCCTCCTTCGGCCAACAACGTCTAGGTTGAGCACTTCCTCGGAACTACTGATACAGAATTGAAAAACAAAGAATGGAAAATGCCTTATTAGCAACACATGGATACCCCCAGTTTATAGAAGGATAGTAAGCATGGAGATGAGTTCATAGACATGGTGCTCACGAGAAGGGCTGCTGGTGATTCCTATATTCTTCAGCGGAGGAGAAACCAAATTAAGAGAGGATCATCATGTTCTATCTTACTCGAGTGACCAAAAGATGATATAATCATTAATTAATTTGTGCAAGAATAATATTAATAAATTCAATAGTTTAGAAAGAGTGAAGAACAATATTAATCAATAGAAAGAGCGAAGAAATTACCTCCTTCTGTTCAGTAACACCGCCATGTACAAATCATATAACCTGCAGATTTCAAAAGAAAAACTTATGGCCTCATAAAAGTTGTGGCATAGTTCTAAAAAGTTGGATCGTGAGATTCAACTTTTATATAACAAGTAATTTATATAGCAAATTTCACACTCTATATTCTTTCTCATATCTTTTCTTAATGTCCCGTAACTCCATCCATATAGTTTATATAACAAGTATTTTGCACAAAAAATAGTTCACACCCTCAGATCATCACACTCTGTATAGGCAACAACAACTACCAGACGTACGACACAATCTGTTCTACTAAACATGTCACGCATGGCTGGTATTCCAAAAGAGAGCAGTCACATGTGAAGAAGGGTCTCACTCAAGGTCATCATGTTGTGTTCTGTTTCTGGCCATCAGTCTCAAGGATTCATGTTCAGACTCCAAATTCCACTTTCTTGTGTATGCACAAAGGACAACTAATTGGACTCTGCATCTATAGTTTTCTGCTTCAACAGGTTAAGAAGATTCATGTCCAGAATCCAAGTCACAGCTTTCTTGCTTATGTAGAAAGAGGGAAAGACAGTAATGCTCCATTGCCTTCTAGATTTATTACATTTAAAAGCTAGATAGTAGAGCCAGTTCCTACAGGTCAAGTAAATTCTACGCAAATAGTGCCCTGTAACCAGTATACATACACAATCAGACAAAAAGAAAAACATGGACATAAAAATTGTTGCACCCATGATTTCTACTGTATTTGCAACATCCATCCATTTATCTCTGTATATCCATGAAAGCAAGAGTCATCGTCAAAATGTTTGTCCGTTCAACAAGCGAGCAGTTACTACAACGCTTCTATTGCCCACCCCTACTTAAATGTTTTGAAAAGGTTATGCCATAGGTGGTTCCGGTATGGTCTTTTAATAGGTTAATAAGTCATTTCTCGATAAGTTGATGCTTGCATGGTCTGTCCTGTGCACGGTGGGTTATTAGAAGACAAATATATCAAAATGAAGTGAGTATTAACCACACAAACACACACAATTTTGATTTTTTACATTAACTTTCCTTGTCATAGACCTCGTCCTAGATGAGTAGAGCTTCTGCTCTTAATCACAACAAATAAATCAAAGTAAATATAGTGCTAATCGTTTGTATGTACACTCGCATACTAACAACAGGCCGCAATTACTAAATCCCAAAAATTAGGCCTTTTTTTGCGAAGACCCAAAAATTAGGCTATGACTGAACCGAACTTCCAAACCAACGTCGAGGGTCACAGATATTCTACAAGATGAATTGATGGAAATGGAAACATAAAGTATGCACTGGCAGTAGAACCAAAATTTGCAAACCTGTGACGATGAAAAAAAAACTGAATACAACAAACTATATCTCAGCCATGCCATCTGAAGGTTCTGAACCATCCAAATAAATTTTATACCAAGATTATTGATGCATTCCTGTAAAAGAATAAGATACAGAAAAGGCAGTTAAAAACCCAGGTGCAGGTCTGTTTAAAATTCAGGGGCAGGTCTGTTTAAAATTCGGATCAATTCTACATCACTATTTTCCAATTCTACATCACTTGTTTGTGAATCTCCAAGGAAACAGACCTAAACTTTGTGAATCAGTATGTGGTGCATCCCAATATTATTTTTATCAACACGGGGTGCATTGTCAGGTAGTATACCTGAAGTCCAGAATTTAGTTAAGCAATAGAGCACACTTTATATGTATACGTACTTAATAACCAGAGTAGAATGTAAAAAGTCTATGGAAAGGGAGATAACAAACTAATAAAATACCTTGTCATGGCAAGCCTGTAAATACTTCCATAAAGCAACCTGGAACATCAAAATCCAACTATGAAATTCTTAGTGTGACACCTCCTAAAAATATAGTGCAGTTAACGGATCTAAACTAATAAGAAAATAATTTACTACATGCAGAAAAGATATTGTTCCATCATGACATCTTGCCAGTTCTGTCATGAGAAGAAGATGACCAACGAACTGTCAAGGGACTCTGGTTTACCATTACAAAGAGGCAATGGATTCAAAATGAACAATTATAGCATCAAATAGAGCAGAGCATTTGTATTTGTCAGCATAGGACATTGCAAGAGTCAGAAGAATATCATCACACAAGTACTGGAGCATCACAACACCGTCTACAAATAATTCTCATGAACTCTAAGGAAAGAACAAAAATTCTAAAAGAACTAAAAGTTGACTCTTTTGCGCATGTTCACGGAGAATTAGGTTTCCTGCTGACCATGCCTCGTTATATTATATTGCAACAGAAGAATAATAAAGATTTAGGAAATTT
Organism: Triticum aestivum; assembly: GCF_018294505.1. Lineage (NCBI taxonomy): Eukaryota > Viridiplantae > Streptophyta > Magnoliopsida > Poales > Poaceae > Triticum > Triticum aestivum. Next base: position 120,443,718 of record NC_057806.1, read on the forward strand.
AAAATCAAGTATTACCATTCATTTCAACAGAAAACAAATTGTTGGTGAGCCAATATACATGTCTAAAATGTCTGTATAGTATAGATATTAGAGTTTATGTTAAATAGAAATTAGTTTCAGGTTTTTATTTGTCAGCAAAATGCCTAGGATGATCATGCATGTCTTAAAAATAAGAACAAAAATGATCCTATGTAGTTCTTTTATACAGATCAGAATCATAGATATACTCGTGCTTTCCCATTAACTCTCCCAGCTAAAACTCGGTTAATTTGCCCACGTACAACAGTTTTAGAAGGGTCCCGGTCAGCCCAGGTTCGTCTCTCGCTCTGTGAGCCTGCTCAAGAATATTAGTCGTCCATCGATTGTGGACGATATCACTACTTGATACCTGCCTTATTAATTAGTTCAAGTCTACATCAACAACCGCTACTTGAGAAGAATTAAACTCTACTATTAGCTTGTGCGTACAATGCACATTCTATTAATGCTACCAACATTTGCTATTAGACTCTTAAATCAGAATTCATGTTTCTATTTTCTAAATCAGAATAATGACCTTGGTATAGCAGAAACAAACACACATGTAGCTAGCTGAATTACCTCACAAATTTATTAGCAAGGTAGTAGCAAAATCTTGAGCTCTTTCCGGTTCTTGCCATGTTTCCACTCCAGCAATCCCTCCCTAGCTACTGCCCAAATCTTCACTGATGCCTGCAAAAAGTGTGCACGTGTGACTGCACTAAGACAATCAAATGAACAAAGTCCGACCAAGAAAACAAAACTTATACCAATAGTTCTTAATTTGCATCCAACCACGGCATGAATGATCTATCGATTCCAAGCATTTCAAAGATGATATTTCTTTTCTCTATTGTCAAGTAAGAACAGCAAACAAGAACACCAAGCGGACCGCATCAACATATCATCAAGGAATACACCACTCCAGGAGTAAAACCATGAACCTACAGGGGTCGCCAAAGAGGCGGTGTGAGAGGAGGAAGGCTCCAGGAAGGAGCAAGACTGCTGCAGCACCCGCGACAACAGTGCACGGTCTGTCAGGGGGCAAACCTTCTTGCGATGGCGACGACCACATCCTTTCTCTGTTCGCACTTCCCATCGGCGGCGGCCCCGTTGGCACTCTCCATCTGCAGCAGATCCATGGCCGGTGAGGCATCGCAGCAATGGCAAAGAGGCAGCTGCGGTGCAGGGAGTCCACACAACTCCACGCACGCGGTGAGCTCCTGCTGCTCGCCGCCCTCCTTCGCACAGCCGATACGAGGCAGCGGCGTAGGATGGAGAAGCTCCCGACCGGCAGCGCTGGGAGGGCACGAGAGCTGCGTCGGCCGCTGGACGTGAAGAAGAGGGTTTCCAAGTAATTTTCTTGTCATACTAAATCCACAGATGTGACAAAACTGCTCGAGTGTATTGAACCTGAATGTACACATGTGTGATTTAACACTAACTTTACTACAGATTTGATTCAGTTCATCAACATGAATTTGGTTGCCACCATACACATCAGCCGGACGATTACCAGATATTTTTTTTTGACTGGGACGATTACCAGATATTACTATGATTAGCTTTAACAAGGGGACAAACAATTTGTTAGTGGTTAGCTCAACAAGAATCTAAACAATTCATGGCATTTATCTCCTAAGACACATCCAACAGTTGTGAAGAAACAGTTACATCAGGGTGGGGATAGGAACAAGGACTGAGAGAGATGAGGAACATGCCTAGTACAAATCCAATCTCAGTCCCTTTTTCTCATCGTTGATTACAACCGTTGCCATTACGAACACCTACAAAATATATGTTCTCAACTCCTGAATATCCCACGAGAAATAGCATCAATAAAGAACGATGAAACTGGACTTAAATTCAGAGAGAGAGAGAGAGAGATCACCTTGTTCTTATCCAAGCTCTTCCTCAAGATTCATCCCCTTATTTTTGTTCCTCAGATCTGCACACATATGTTTAAAAAAACAATAAATCAAAAACTGGGGAGGAAAGAACATGAAACTGGATTTAAATTGAGAGGGATGGAGAGAGAGAGAGATATCACCTTGTTCTTAGCCAAGCTCTTCCTCAAGATTCATCCCCTTCTTTTTGTTCCTCAGATCTGCACACATATGTTTAGAAAAACAATAAATCGAGGAGTGAAAACTGGGGAGGAAGATAACTCTGGCCGCAGATGGGCAACCTACACTGGGGACATGTGACGACGGCCGGCATCCCCTGGAACTCCGACCTCGCTGCTCCTTCCCTCATGCCCATCGCCCTCATCCTCCCCTGCTCCACGCCCACTGCTTCAGCGATGTGGGCCCGGTCTCTCCAGCCCCTCCACTGCCGTACGCTCCGCACCACCGCCACGAAATCTCCTCCTCCGTGGAGAGCTCCCGCAGGCGCGGCTCCTCCTCCTCTGCATCTCCAAGGTGAGCAAGGAGGCCTGGATGGTGGTCGCCGTCGCCATCGGAGAAGCTCCCCTCCACGCAAGCAGCTAGTGGGCGCCGGCTGGGGGGGAGCGACCGGCGAGGCTCTGGCCCAGGTCGGAGAGGCAAGCAGGGGAGCCGGCGTCGAGGAAAGAGGAGATGAGGAGACGAGCGGGGAGAGGGAAGGGGCGGCGTGGGAGAGAGAGGAGGGAGTGAGCGAGGAGATAAGGCTGCTGCGTTACTTTTTCCCTTTTACCCCCCGTTGATCTAGGGCTTGTTGCTTCTGTTACACAGAATTGGACGAGAGCCACGCCATTCTCTTGACCCGACTTGTAACGAGGCCCACTCATCATTCACTGTGGAGACAGTCATGAACGTGAAAAAAACGGACGGCCCACCACACGCCAGCAGCCAAAAGCGGAGCGACAGTAAAAAATCGGGCGGCCGAACGAGCGTGGCGCACGCGGTGGCTTCAGATGGGCGGGTACTCTAGCAGCTTTTATATGTTAGATATGCCCGTCCACAAAAACGGCTGGTGAGTTTGTAGAGATTGGTTTTTAGCTCAGGTATCCCGACACCCTCATGATTCATTGGCGAAATAAATCTAAAACTTCGTGACATAAAAAACGGCTGGTGAGTTTTGTAATTCATGAACAGTAACTTCAAAAAGATAGAAAACAAAATATAAAAAAACTGAAACTTCAATTTTTTGGCGAAATAAATCTGAAACTTCATGACATGAAATATTCTCAATCTTTACAAACTTGCAAGTTTGATGCATAAATTCACGGGCAGATTTCTTTTTAAGTTTGATGCAGAAAAAACATTCGAATAAGATGGAAGATTGATTTGGACTTCACTTTTATTCGCATTTGAGGGGACGGAAAAATAAGAAGAAACCGAGAAGGAGAGATGATTCGAGCCTAGGCCATTGAGTGCTTTGTGTTGAAGTAGAAGGTGTGGGCCTGCTTGGGGTAGGGGAGGGATTGATGCATACTTATGGGCTTACAATTATGTGACATTTTCTTCCGTTGCAACGCACAGGCATATTTCTTATATAATAATAATAATCTTTCCCTAATCTCTCCCTAATAATAAAGCACGGATTGGGTCTCCGGGTTCACCGTCGTGGTGTTTTTACAGAAAGGACCCTATGGTTTTTAGGAATTAAACCCGCTGTCCCTGTTTTAGTGATTCTGGAAAAAACGTTCCGTTTTCATAAGAAAAAACTACATATGTATGAATTGAACCCGCGAATCCTGTTTCCTTTTATCCAGATGCCCGCTCCCTTTGTAGACGCGGCGGATCAGGAGAAGTGAAGGGCGCGCCCTTGCCGGCGGACGGCTACAGCTGCGGCGGAGCAGGAGAAGTGAAGGGCGCGCCCCTGCCGGCGGATGGCTACAGCCGCGGCGGAGTAGAAGGGGCGCCAGGGGGAGCGGCAGGAGACCCCACGCCGGAGTAGAAGGAGCATCAGGGGGCGCGGCAGGAAGCCCCACGACGGAGTAGAAGGAGCGGCAGGAGGTACCACGGAGGTGGTGCTTGGGGCTCCGACGAACAAAGGCGAGCAGTGATAGAGGAGAAGATCCGCGGCGATGCTCTGAAGGCCATCAGCCATGGCAGTTGTGGCTGTGCGCGCACGCAAGCGGCTGCGCACGACACGTCGGTGTGAGAAATCGGCAAGCCTTTTCCCACATCGTTCAATTGATTATCTAAGATCAGATAGAACGAGCCTTCCACAAGGACAGTGGCGCATCGAGAGGATGGTGGACAGTGGCGCATCGCCGGTGCGGATGAGGAGATTGGAGCAGAGAGGGTGGAGATGGAGCCGTGCGGGGCTGGAGAAGGAGATTGGAGAAGAGAGGATGGTGGACAGTGGCGCATCGCCGGCGCGGATGAGGAGATTTGAGAAGATAGGATAGAGCCGTGCGGGGCTAGAGAAGGAGATTGGAGAAAGAGGATGGAGCTGTGCGTGCGCTGGAACGGTCGGCGAAGAGAACGGAGTAGTGGGTGCACGGCTGGAACATAGGCGGGCCAGCTCGTGTGGGCGCTGGATGATGGAGTCATGGAGAAGAGAGGATGACCCGTGATGGATGTGGATAAGGTCACGGGAGGAGAAAGATGGAGGCGGTGAGGCACGTACTCCTCAAAAGGATCTCTCTCGGGGTGGGGTGGGGATTGAATGCATGTTGCAACTGCTCCTTTCTTTTTCTTCTTTTTACGGGTGTTGCAACTGCTCCTACGTGCACGCACTGGCTAAATCAACTCGATCCATAAAAATATAGAAAGTATGGACGCGGATGCATCTAAGTGTATTCTTAAATGCCAACTTTTTATCACGTTGCAAACAAGTTGCGTTTGACAAAAAATTCCCATGATGCACTATGCTTAGATATAACATTTAGTTTTCTCCCGTTGCAACGCACAGGTATTTGTGCTAGTTCTAACTAAATTTAAAGCACGGATTGACTCCGTGGGTTCACCGTCACAATACGTTTTTCTTTATGTGAATTTACGCTTTCAGTTTAAATTTAAAACATATTCAAGGTGGTATTAAATTTAATGTGCGACGAAAAATCGGTTCGCTGGACAAAAAAATACATGTACACATCCGCCTCCTCGCCTCGACTTGGCCAGGCCGAACCAAATCCCCCTAGCCGCCGCCGCCGACCTCAACCCGCCCGCGGCCACGGCCGCACCTCTGCCCGCTCGCCTCCAGTACGATGGCGTCGGAGGCTAGGTCCGGGGGCGCGCGGCGGATTCCACCTCAGCCGAGGGACGACAACGCGGCGGCCTCCCCGTCAGTCGCCATCGGCGTTGCCAAATCGAAGGCGTAGGCACGGGTGGCTGCGTCTCCGCCGTCAGCGAGGTCCTATGCCAGCCGTGCCGAGGCGGAGAGCACAGCGGCGGCGGTGAGGGAGAAGGAGGTGTGCTGGCGGAGGAGCTGGAGAAGCCGCGGGAGCGGCGGGGCCGGCTGCGGGCCGCGAGGCAGGTCACGGAGAGGGTGCTGGCGGAGGCGGACGAGGCGCCGCGGCGGGAGATGCGGGAGTGGGAGTCCAGGGCGGACGAGCAGCGCCGGGTCGTGGCAGACCTGATGCGCCTCATCGGTATGCCGGAGGTACGGTTCCGTTTGTTTCTATTCTGTTTGGTAGATGCTCTGGCGCTTGATTCTAAATGTCTGTGGGGTGCTGATCATGGCGGCGGCTGGTCTATGTTCCACTGGAATAGCTGAGATCCCGGGAGAAGAGAAAGAGGAAACAGGGGACCGGTAAATGCTCTCTACTCATCGCTTTTTGTTTTTCTGGCTGGTTGGCAAAAATGTGTCTGGATCTCACGTTTTCTGCTCAAATTCATCGAGAAATCTAAACTCTGCACTTTGATTAGTCGATGGACGAAATGCTTGATTTTGATCTGTCCTTCATGTTTCAGGGTCCGGTCACAGTGGCTTCAACACTACTAGAGGAAGAAGCTGGAGCATATCTCACCGATAAGGAATCGCTGGCGACACCGACAAGAGAAATTATGGCAGCAGCAATCGAAAGCAGCAGCTCTTGATCCCTTTCTTTGCCACATTGGCCTGGTCCAAACTTTTAGGCTTACAAATGAAATCAAATGGCTTGTTTGGTATCTGCTTGCGTCCATACATGATATATGATGGTTTTGAATGTTCAGCATAGACAACTTATTTGAATCGCCGCGTCTAGACATGATTTCCTTTTCTGTTGGGAAGAATTATTGTGTGTCTGCTCGATGCAGAACGGCGACGGCGGGATCCAGCGGGCACGGGAGAAGGAGGGATCCGGCGCGGCGGCGCGAAGGTGGAGGCGGGCCTCTGTGGCTGGCAGGGAGAGCTCCAAGGTCATGGCGGGGCTTCGATTTTTCTGGTAGAAAAGAGAGACAGAGGAGGATCCAGGGAGGAGGAGAGGTAGGAGAAGAAGGACGGGAAAGAAGGAAGGGTGCATCACGGGTGCAGCAGTGCGAGGACACTGGTCTTGTGCGTGAGGAGCGCCTCTCCTCGGGAGGGAGCGAGTGAAACTCAAATCCACTTCAGAGCAAGGTACTGTTATAGAACTACAAAGAAGCAAGCTGACTAGATGCACTGCAGTTTTGTCATGCGTTAAACTTCTCAATGGTTGACCATGGAAAATCTGTGTAGTTCTTATTTTCCACATATGTTTCTGGTCTCAAGGAGAATTCTTACTCTTTTTGGAATTACCATCTTTAAACATTGTAGATTCCAATCTCTTGCGTATTTACATCAAAGACTGTTTTTCGAATGCTTATCATGTACTCCCTCCGTTCCGAATTACTTGTCGCAGGTATGGATGTATCTAGATGTATTTTAGTTCTAGATACATCCATTTCTATGACGAGTAATTTGGAACGGAAGGAGTACATACTAAACTCCCTGCCCCCTCCTTCTGTCACATGTGTTGTTCCCTTGTCATCAGTGAGCTCCAGAAAACACAACTACAAGGTACAGAATAGTTGCCACTTAGTTAACATTTTAGTTAAAAGTGTAGACATGTTATTAACACTATAAAGTTGGACAATAAATGAAGTCGACTACATCCGAACGAACTTATCTTGCTTCCAAGAAGAGTAAAATCATCTTTAATAATTTCCCGGGTTTTGCTTATATTCATGTTTCTTAACATGTTTGGAATGTCGTTTCCTCCAAAATGCAGCATTTACCTACCATTTGGAGTACAGGATGCATTTTTTATCAGTTGCTGATTGAAAAAAAAAACACTTTTCTGATAAAAACGCTACCCTTCAGTTAGAGTTAATTAATTGCCTTCTAGACAAACCTTCAAATATATACAAGTTCTCTGATAAGGTAGTCGTGGGAAGACCATATTTTTGGTTTACATTGTAAATGTTTTCAAGGACCACAAATTTGACTTCCTTTTTTGCTTACTTTCAGCATTTAGGTCCTAAATGAGAAAGTAAGGATGTACTTGAGCAGTATGAGAAGACCCAGTTCCATTATCTCAGAAGCCAGAAGTTTCACATCTAATATCTTTGATTCTAAAATTTGTCTAAGAAAATGGTCATTCTGCTATTAACACCACGATTATGTCTCAATTGTAGATTCTTAATTGCTTAAAATTATTTTATATGTTTGATTCCTTCGGTTCATATTTATTCAAAAACAAAATATTTTCAAGATTGGTAAGTTTGAGGATCAAACTTCAAGCATGCGAATTGATGTGGCATCAAGCTGAGTCTGTTGATACATTGTTGTCCTTTTTCGCTTTGCATAATCAATCTTGTCACTGGAGATGTATGTTAATCCTCTAGCTTTGCTCATTTTATCTTTTGATTTCATCATAGTTGATACAGTATTGCGCCATGCGTTCACAAATACATGGTCATGTGGGTGGATTGTTTCTCCCGTTGCAATGCATGAGCATTTTTTGCTAGCTACTTCTGTTGTAATTGTTTGTTGTCGAAGCATATTGTTTATTCGTTGTTGCATATTGTTGTGATGGAAAGTCAACAATATTTTTGATAATTTCAAAGCAATGTCAGATTGAATAATTTGAACTAGACTTGACTACAACATGCTGATCTCACATGATCGCGCAATTTTTAGTGACTAAAACAGGTGGGCGGGTTACTTTTACTCCCGTTGCAACGCATGTGCCTTTGTGCTAGTTATAATAAAGCACGGATTGACTCCGTGAGTTCACCGCCACAATACGCTTTCTTTCTTGTGAATTTACGCTTTCAGTTTGAATTTAGAACATGTATGCGAGGTGGTACTAATTCGGCGAACCACGTCGAAATTTTTTTGGGCCTTGCCCTGAGATCGTCTCACATAGCGCATATGAGCACACATCAAACCACACGTCTCACACGTTTGTGCCAAAAAAACCTTAACTTTCAAATAGTGATTTGATTTTTTTGACTCATCATATTGTGTTGTTCGACTGTATTGGATCGGTTTGCTTCTAATCGATCCATTAACAAACATAACCAACTATAACACTTTCTCATATGTGAGACCGATTAATTTTAATTTGTTCATTTGTTGGAGACGTACTTTAGGGCTAGAGGGACATCAAGCTTGGAGACAATGACTTTGATACTTGCAGTGTATAGAGGCTTCCTTTATAGGACAAAAATGACAACCGTGTATGCTTTTATAAAATTAGTACATGTCTATATGTAGTCTATATTAAACTCTTTAAAAAGACATATTTATTTATAAATGAAGGGAGTAGCCATTTTAGTCTTAGTTGCCTTTTAAAAGTCCTTATCTAATTTTAGCATATAATTTTTTAAAAAAAGTATCTCTACTACATCTCCATAACTATTCTTCAGTCTTGGACAACATATTCATTTAGTTGGAGGATGCTGCCATGCGGGGATAATAGTTTTTCACCCGTTGCAACGCACGGGCGTATTTGCTAGTAATAAATCCCTAATATCCCTAATAATAAAGCACGGATTGATTCCGTGGGTTCACCGTCACAATACGCTTCTTTCCGTGAATTTACGCTTTTAATTTTTTTTACCTATATTATTTTCTATATCCGATGTGGTACTAATTTGCTGATCATCAATAGATTTAAGGGTGACGCGTCTGGCCCTGCTGGGCCAAATTCGACCGCGTCCTATTCGTAAAAGTGTGGATTTTTTGTCTATCCTCGAACTCACGGAAGCCTCGGCAGCCCACAAAAGACTCCCGGCTCAAACCGTGTCCCTCTCCCACGTGCCAACATGCCGCCCAATCGTCGTCCTCCGATTGCTGCCTCCGCGTGCGCTCCACGCGATGTCGCCTCCTTCATGCCCCCCTCCGGCCCACGCATCCCGCTCCTCACTCCGGCGAGTACTCCTCAGCCCCCGTTCCCCCGCTCACCTCGCCATGTAGGTTTCGGATATCGAGGCGACCGTGGTGTCCCGTGCCGCAAAGTCCGAGTTGATCTTTGACCGGGAGGCGGAGACCTCCGCGCTCCGGGATAAGGTTGCCGCCCTCGAGGCCACGCTCAGCGGCTCTTCCTTGCCGAGCTGCCGGAAGCTTTGACGGATGCTGCAGTTGCTGCCACTGCCTGGTCACGTATCCAACACCGCTGCCGTGGCATATCCTGAGATTCCCGACGAATAGGACTTGGTGAAAGTCCTAGCCTCAGGTCGGTGGTACTTGGCGCAAGGTCGAGGGCCCGTGTCCGTGGAGCAGCAAGGGGGCTTCGACCTTCGATGGACTTGAAGATTTTGCTAGAAGGCACAGCACGCGGGCAGTCGAGGTTGTGGTGATGGCCGAAGCAGCAGCAAGGTGGAGGGAAGCAGCAGGCAGAGGTGGCAGGGGACTCATGGCAGAGGCTGGTCGCAGTGGAGGCCTCTGGCAGGAAGACTCAAGGCGAGCTCGGGCGTGGCAATAGAAAAAGGACCAGCGTCCATGGTGAACACAGGAGCAGGGAGGAAGGAGGAGGCTCGTCGGATTGGTGCGAGCCAGGGGGCTCAAGGAGACCGGGGTCGATGGCAAGGTGTAGGCTACGGCGAGGGGCTCGACAGCTGCAGCCATGGTCCAGGCTCGGGAGCAAGGGCAGCGACGACGCGTCTGGGCATGGCGCAGGCGAGGAGAGAAGGATGGAGAGGAGCCTTCAGGGTTCATCTGAATCATCTCGGCAGCAAAGCTCACATGGCGACGGCGGTGCACCTGGTGTTTGCATGTTGCTCATCCCATGGCCTCCCTCCACGCATATGCTCTCGTGGCCACATGAGCCCCTGGGCGGCGTACATACACGGCGTGCGTGCATGGAGTATGCACCAAGTACAAGTTTGATGGAGTAGCAGCTCCTTGGCTAATCTTTGTCCAAAGTTTCAAAGCAATGATCGGTACGGCAGGTAAAATTTGAAGCACAATGCTAAAGTTTCAAATTTCAGTGATTGGCATGGTAAGCGGACAGGCTTTAAGAGTGCAAGTGGGCTGGAAAAACACAAAACAGTGTGCTAAATATAGTCCCGTGGAGCAGATGAATATTTTACATCCCATGGTTTGCCTCCTAGCTACATCATGTGCGATGCGTGCTGCTTGCTATGGAGGCTCCCTGACATCTGCCACGTGTGGTAATTTTAAAGCAGTTGATATTTTTCTACTTCATTCTTCCTACACTATTTTTTCCCATATAATCCTCTATTTTTGGTCATGATATAGTAGCATAAAATGAAGCTATTTCGATGTGCTCGGGTTAACATCTTGGTTGGTCATAACATAGACATGCATATTTAATAATTTAATTTATCTAATTTAATTGATGACCTGAAAAATAACTGCAATTTGACAATATATTTGGAGTGGTCTATGATGTCCAATTTGATGTGTTAATGTTTTAATAGGATATTGCAAACAGACAATTCTTGCTAATCAACAAAGAGAGTGCATCTTGGTAGTGGTATGTCTGCACAACAATTTTGCATTACAATAAAGATATGGAAAGGTAGAAGCATGCGAATTGGAAGCTACAACTCAACAATGCATTATGGAAGATTAACTCTCAAATACCACACAAACCCTTAAATCTATATCTTATACCCGCTGCAGTGTCGGGCCAAGGGCAAGTCCCTCGGGACGCATGTGCCCTAGGTCGCCTAGCACCATCAGCGATGGTGGCGAAGAAGTGGCGACATGGATGGGTCACCGGGGCATGTGAAGATTATTTCTCCCGTTGCAACGCACGGGCCATTTTGCTAGTATATATAATCTATCCCTAATAGTAAAGCACGGATTGACTTCGTGGGTTCACCGTCAATACGCTTCTTCCCGTGATTTTACGCTTTCAGTTTAAATTTAAAACATATTCGAGGTGGTACTAAATTTTGTCTCTCCAATTGACTCAATTGACCGCTACGTTCTTGGTCGCTTAACTGGGCCGCGATCCAGTTGGCCTTGCCCCGTCTCTCACTGTCGAATAAACGGTTCTCGCTAATTTAACCCGCAGTTATTTTTCTTCGTCAACCCTCTGTGCATGTTTGGCTTTAGATCGAGCGGCGGCGCTCCCGAAGTCCCGATCCAATCGGGACATGTAGGACGACGGCGGCAGGGCTCCGGAAAGTGGGGAACGACGGGGAGGCGGGGAGGCGGCGGACGTCGCGGCGAGGCGGATCAGATCAGGATCCAGCACGGCGGCCGGCGCTCCATGGCCGTGGCGCCTCGGTCTCGTGGGAAGAAGAGACGTGGGAGAGAGAGGAGGTGAGATGGGGAGAAGAGAAGGCAGAGTAAGGACGGCGCGGATTCCGACGGTGGCTCCGGTCGGCGGATCCAGGTATGTGTCCCGATTCCTCTCCTCCTCGTAAAAAACGTATGTCGCATCGTCGCTAACTGCTAGAGATGCCCTTCATAAGTTCATCCTGTGGCCAACAACAACCCCCAGATCGCGTGAGAGTTCAGTGGCATGGGCATGCTCTCCCCTGATTGATTTTGTATCAAAGATTTTGTTGTGGCGTGTGGGCAGCACCCATGAGTGTTGGAAGTACATGTTCTATATACATAACAACTTCTCTGGTGACTTACTCATCTAATGGTCAGATACAATTTTAGCAACAGTGAATAGCCGCCTGATAGTTTTGTTATCTGCTTCTGAATGTTCATAATGTGTAAAATGAATCAATTTTACTATGATTTTACTTGAGAAGTTGAATCTGCAAAGTCTTGAGAACATTGACTATATACTCCAACACTGCAGGCCAACTCTTGATGGATTTCCAATGTGCTGCTGGCCTCCGAATTTTTTTTGTCGTGTAGCCGCTCCCCATCTCAGCGTGTGCTATCCACGGAAGCCGGCTCCTCCACTCAGGCCCTCTTCTGCAACGCCGACGAGGACGCTAATTCGTTTGAACCGATCTTCACGACCACGTGCAGGTATACACATGTGCTCCCCTGCCACCCCTGCACTGATTTAAGGCGAAATCCAATTGGGAGTTATTGATAGGCACCAATGTATTCTTGGTTCAGTTCCCCTGTCTTGAATTACGTTGATCCTTTTGGTAAGATCAAACTGAACATGCTGAACATCACTTGCCCAAACAAGTTGAACACCTTGCTACATTATTGCCCAATTTTGTAAAATTGATCATAGCACTCCTGCTATCATGTCATGTTTGCTAATACTTATTGAGCCATAAAACAGTGTTTTCTGTTTATAAGCTAGCCCTTCTTATTATGTTTCAAAAGATCGACAGTACCCATTACATTACTACAATACAGTGTAATATGAGAAACTGAGTTTTGGTTGCCAAGCAAATGTTTGTGCTAATTCCCACAAGAAATTTGTGTTTGAAGAATTATTACTTTATCAGGGAAATATCTTTTATATGGCTTCATGAAATCAGGAAATTGATTAAGCGGCATAGGAAATTGATTTAGCACTACCTCATTAAACATGAAGACTTATTCTTGATTTCGTGTTGATGTTCCAGATGGAATTTTTTTCATATGACATCAGGGATGTAGGATGATTGGGTGAACAAGCTTCATGTGAAACATCCAGATCCCGGTGGCGGTGCCTCCGTTCAGCATCCCATGCGGCGACGTCCTCCGGTATAATGGCAAACACCGGTAGGGGAGAGAGCAGAGCGGGAGGGGTATTGGGTCCATACCATTGTGGGCATTGCCAGTGCCATGATTGTGGTTAATACCCACAGGAGATTCTATTCCTGTGAGCGGATTAAACAGAGTTGAGTAAACATCATCCATAGGAGATACATGTGCTAATTAAGTTTAGAGGAGAAAGTGGTTCTTTATTCTTGTAATTTTGGTGCAGATGTCATACAGGGGGCAGAGAACAATAGTCTTTTGGGAATGCCTGTTAACTTTTTGGAGCTACCAGGTAAATTTTGGTATGAATTTATGTTAGTTCTACCTTTCCATGATGTTTAATTGTTCGGTTCTTAAGGGTTTGTAAGAGGAGATGGATTTTGACTACTCTATTTCGGAAGCCACGGATCTGCAGATGAAAAATAAAAGAGTGTGCATGGTGTTTTTTTTCTTACAGAATACTTTTATATGCCATGTTGTATTTTGCTTCAGGTTTAGGACTATTTGGTCTGCTACAAAATCCATGTTTTCAACTGCAAAATTTTAGTTTTATTATTATTATCATATTTACTATTTTTTGGTAGTAATATATAACACGGCGCTGGTGAAAAGCCTACTAAAAAGATTAATTAGTCAATAATGTTGTCTTAAGAACAGTAGTATTTGGCTTGAAGTATAGGCACTGTCAATTTTTTTTATGTTCACCACTATTGCCATGCGCTCCTATTTGTTGGTTTTTCCTATGGCAGTTTGGAGCAAGTGATTGGCCTATAAACTAATTAATATTCAAGCTTTCTGAGAATTTTTTTACTACGAGATAAGTAGATTATCATTTAACCCACAGCGAAGATAAAGTAGATTATGGTGACCGAGCTGAGCACACGCTGATTTAGTGCTTCGACCCTTCATGTTTATGATTCACTAATTCTGGTCCTTCCATTACTATTGAACTAAATTCAAAGTTGTTGCTATGTCAATTCGGTTGCCTGCTTGCCATAGTTTATCTCCCTATTTTGTGCCCTGTTGATTAGCTAATTGGCATGAGAAAGAAACATTATGCATCTACATGTATCTTATCTCTCTGAAGTCATAAAATTGTAGTGAGATGCAGTGCCCACGAAATTGGCATGTTTAAATATAAAATTGTTTCCTTTAATGATGGATGAGACCTTTTAGCTTAGCTGACATGTTTTTTGAATCACACACACACACACACACACACACACACACACACACACACACACACACACACATATATATCATAGCTTTGTGAAACGGACTTACAATGCTTTATGTTTTTAGTCCTAGAGTTATACACGAGCGTTCATTTTGCATCCAACGATGAATATCATTGTTAGATCAAAGGAGACTTTCTGAACAGAGGCGTTTTTCAGAAAAGCAAAAAGAAAATGACAGACAATCTATTCCAAGAAAAAACTACTCTTTCCATAAAAACAGATGAAGAACGCTAAGGTGGCTTCTTCACGTCTGAACTTCATGCTACGTATAAAGAACTAATCAGTTTAACCTTATTATCGATGTATATTAAAATTAGATACAAAAATGGTGCATAATAATGGGATAAAAAGCAGGTCATGCCCTTTTCCGCCCGGTGCAACGCACGGGCATTTGTACTAGTATAATCTATCCCTAATAATAAAGCACGAATTGACTCCATGGGTTCACCGTCATAATACGCTTCTTTTCATGAATTTACGCTTTCTGTAAATTTTGTAATTTTGTCCGTTTGCATACAATCCACGTTTTCTTCGTTGGTTGGTCCGGTCCGTCGCAAACCTTCCTATGTCAAGTGCTTGGGCCACATCGCCACATTGGGCCTCAGCCCGCTATCAGACTGTTGTGAAAATAAAGAAGGTGGAGAAAAATAATTGCTCACAGGGGATCGAGCTCACGACCTCCACTTCAATGTTGAGCGCTGCCACCAATTGAGACAAGTCTTGTTCACATGTAAAAGTAGAGAGGATATGTATACATAGCGACCATGCTTCCCAAAAAGAAGGAATTACGGGAGAAGAGGAATTATATATATACGGAGAAATTAAAAAGTAGAATTAAATCGGGCGCTCATATATGGAAGGAATGAAAGGGAAAATTATGGGGAGAGAGATGGTTTGCTGAAATTAATGGGAGAGAGACCAGATCAAATCCCAGCAATCCCAAATTATGGGAGAAAGACCCCAATTAAATCTCGCTCATATATGGAATGGAGGAATTAACTAAAGGCAGATTGATGGATTTAATGGAGGCCGATTATTAATTAAACTGACCGATTAAATCGGCATTCATACACAATGCCTGGAATGGGTCCAAAATGTGCCAATATTCCATATGTTTTTTTAAATTACAATATTCCACAAGTTGAACAGAGAAAGATACTACAAGTGGCACGCAGGCCAAGATATCGGTTGTGATCTAGAAAAGTAGGCATGATAAACAGTGTACACATGTTTAATAAAAGAAAAAGGGAAATAGATAACGGGAGATGAATATATTGAAAGTTTTTTTTTTGCAAAAAAGGAAATATACTCACTCCTTATATGCGACAATCGTTGTGTAGCAAATGGTTTAAGGCGTGACTGGTACGCAATTACTCAGAATATTAATGTTTTCTCTTTTTGTTGGACATTGCTTATCTCCTTTGATTACTAAGCCTTTTAATATCTTTGATTTTTTACTTCCTGTTTTGATGTCAGCTTCACGTTAGCTTCACAAGTAAAACACAAACACGAGGTGCATCATTTTGCTTCTAACCTCAGGGTATTTCTTTTCTTTCTTGAAGTATTAGCGAATTTCCACTCTTTGTGTCAAGAATATGGTCCTTGGTACTTTAATTTACTTCTAATATTGTTATGCTACCTGCAACATTATTTAAATAGTAAATTGTATTTTGAGTTTATAACCATTTTCATTTTGTACCGTTGCGACGCACGGGCCTTTTTGCTATAATAATAAAGCACGGGTTGAGTCTCTCGGGTTCACCGTCACAATACGCTTCTTCCCGTGATTTTATGCTTTCAGTTTGAATTTAAAACATATTCGAGGTGGTACTAAATTTTGTTTCTGCAATATTATCGACGTTTGTGTCCTGGATATATATATACCTAAAAAAAGGAGGATTCGTCCGCCGCTGGGTTTGTTATCCGTATGGGCCTCAGTATGAACGGCCCAACCGAGCCGAGGGAAAAGAGTCTCAGCTGGGACTCTTCTTCACCTCCTCATCCTCTGGGCTTGGAGGAATCCTCCTCCGCATATGATGGCAACTCCTCCGCCACTCCTTCCAAAATGGAATGATTCATGTCGTCCCGTGGTCACTTAGTGCATGGATGTCCTTTATGTGCTGGTGGGTGTTCCCATCGTGATAAAGACTCTTCGTCATTAAGGTAACAATAACAAAGTAATACTGTAGATTGATTCTTCACAATATACATCCTTTTTTTTAAACTGAAATAACTAATGCACATCTCCAGACATAAGTTGTGGATCATGGAACCTGTGTTGATGCCCAGATATGTCACAAAACCGTTAGGTTAATTTGCTCTCTTTTTTTGTGGGAAAGTTAATTTGCTCTTATCCATGAAATGTAATTGAGATCTATAGAATGCAGATCAGATGCACCAAGAAAGTAAAGATTGTGTTGTCACAAACTATGATCTGATGTAGTGATATTTTGTTCCTTTTTGGTGAATCTGAACTATATTACGTTTTCATGGAAGCCTTTTCTTTCCCCTCTCTCATCATACTACTGCTCTTATCCTTGCCTCCTATATAAACAAAGGAATATGGTGGCTGCCATAGTGATAGTCCTCCTCAGCGAAATCCGGATACATAATGTTACATCAACAACTTCAGAATATTATGGTGATGCTCGACATTCAACTTTGCACCCACACTACCTTTTTGTTTTATGTTCAAAATTGACAGATTTTCATGTGTTTTACTATGAACTAATTATTAGAAAATATTTCTTTGTGAATTATGAGATTGGTCCTTCAACATGGCATAGAAAATGCACTTTTTAACACTTCAAATAATATTTTTGCTACTTTCATAGTTGTTTGAGTTTTTATTTAAAATTTCGAAGAATAAGTTTATTTATTTTGTACCCGTTGCAACGCACGGGCATTTGTGCTATAGTAGTAGTAATAGTAATATAAAGCACAGATTGACTTTGTCGGGTTCACCGTCACAATGCGCTTTCTTCCTATGTCATAATACGCTTCTTCCTGTCCGTTTTTTCTTGATTTTGATATTTTTCTTAATATCCAAGGTGGTACTATCTATTTCTTCAACGATGCGTTTCTTTACCTTTAACGATAATGATTGAGTTTACCGTCGCTGGCTTGGGCTGTTTTTATCTATCAATAGCACTGGGCCACGTGAACGCTAGCTTCTCTTATGGGCCGCGAGTTCACCGTGGAACGGCTGTTAGCAACTGGTTCACGTGAAGCCTAGCTTCACTTATGGGCCGAGAGAACACGAGGAGTAAAAACTTACGAACTCGAACGCGAGACCTACAGAATATAGAATACATGGCTTACCATCACACCAACAACGTGTTGTGTTCGAATTCATAGCGTCGGTATTACATACAACTAGGAAACCACCACTATTTTTCTAAAGAAAAGAAAATTTCTACTATAAAACAAATTTGATCCCTCGATCTAACCTGTTGTCGTCGAAGCGTGGTCGCCGAGGATCCTGGCGAGGTAGGCTCACGAGAGGTGCCACTGAGGTCGAGCGACGGAGTAGAGGAAGATTCGGCCCCACGGCTCCAGCACGTATGCGTGGCTCTCGGCTGCAGGAACAACGAGGTGGTCGTCGTGCAGCGCCATGATGGGTGCTATTGGAGTATTGGTCATATCTCAGGGACGTTTGTGCCTACTCTCTCTTCTGATCCATGGAGGCGAGATCCGGTAGCAGCGTGATGCCATGTGCTTGTACGACCTCCTTCACCGGCAACAGGGGTGCATCAGCGGCTCGATCCTTGATCCTTGCGGCCCCGGTGAGGAGGGGCTGGGGCAGCTGCGGCTTGCGCACTCTCTCTCCACCTCAACCGCTGTCCCTGCCTCCACTTTGAAGCCCGTGAGTGGCTTCTAATATGCCCTTTGATTGATCAATACAAACTGCAAACAGAAAGATGACCCAGTGACTAATCAAGTCAGATGTTGATCAGATCGAACGATAGATACAAGGGAAGAAAACGAGCTTGGCGGCTACAACCTGCTGCAGATGCTCTGGTTCGATGGAACCAAAAAGCTAGCGTTGCATCTTACCATGTTGTTTTCTCCATACAGTGATAAAGCTTTTAAACAATCCTTGCATGCATACCTAATCTTTTAGTGTAATATTTTATTATATGGTTCATCTCTAAGAAGGCCTGTTCTGACTTTGTGATGTCTATATCCAGTATAGAGCACTAACTAAAATCACCGGAGAAAGGATTAGCGGCAGCTAAATTTGCAGTGAAATTGTAGCCTAAATTGGTACGATCTCTTGCGATCTCCCGCAACCTGGCAAATTGTGGGACGACTTCGTAGCAATGAATGAGACGCGATCGCGGCCAAATCGCCCGTGATTTGAAAACATAGTATAAAGTAGTTCGGCTTGACATTCAATATTGAGTGGTCATACATATGATTAACATCATACCATCTAGCACTACTTTTCCATGGCTGTAATCATTAGTATTATAGTTCTTTTGTTTTACAGAATTATCTGTTCAATTTCTTCCTGTCACAGAGTAAGGAGGGCCATCTTTTCCAATCGGCAAGTGAGCTTTTACCCTTAACCTATAAACATGGAAGATAAATCACTTCCATGTCGCGAGGAATAAAGTTAATAGTCTCCAAAGGCAAATGATGCTGACATCATATTTGAGCCATGGACCATTTGGCAGAGGTATGTCTACTCCTATGAAAAACAGATATCACTCCATTAGTTTCCTGGCGATGATTAGATTTCTTTTGTTCCCTTCTATAGACTGTGGTCATTAATCAAGTTCACCGTGTTGTATAAGCCTGGACATTACATAGTAAATTTAGCCAGAGTTCATTATTAGGTTTGCAAAAAGAGTACAGATGGTCATGTTCAATATTTAGTTGTACCTTTTCAAATGACTGACACGAGGTTTAGCAAAAGTAACTTTACGATCTAGATATGCACCTTTCTATAGAGGTTGTCGTGCCTTGTTATGAAAGTGGAAACATATTTAGATTTCCTAGATTTATTCATTCGTCAGTTGGACGTTTTAGACTCATCCGTTCTGGGGGGTCATGTTTCTATGTAGGCTTACATGTCATTCTTGACTTATCATGACACCTGACATTTGCCCTATAGCAAAGTACGGATCTTAAGGAGAATATGTGACTACACGGGTGGAGTACTTTCTTAAAATAGACTTGTGTGTATGAGAGATGGGGCAGTAGGGAGTTATTAGGGGTGTTGTATTTTTCTTCTTCCGTTGCAACGCACGGCCATGTTTGCTAGTAAAAAAAGCACAAACATGTGGCTGTTCAGGAACCGAACACAGATCGATAGAGAAGGAAAGGCTTATTCGAGCTTAGACCAGCACCACACTGATTGGTCACTTGTGAATTTCATTGCGCTAACTATACGTGAAGTAATATTGCCGCGGGATTTATTTATCATTTATTTTATTTTACTTTTATAAAATTGTGAATTTGAAAATGTACATTGGTTTTGAAACAAAAGTTCACAAACCTTAAAAAAGTTCATCGATTTTGAGAAATATTTATTCATTTTTGAAGAAAAGTTCACAAACTTAAAAAAGTTCACCAAATTTGGAAAAAACTTCATAAAAAAGTTTGAAAAGTTCATCATTTCAAAAAAGAGTTCATCATTTTCAAAAAAAAGTTCACCAAATTTGGAAAACGTTCATCAAATTGAAATATTAGTTCACTGAATTTGAAAAAAGTTAACTGAATTTAAGAAAAGTTCACCCATTTTGAAAAAATATTCATCAAATTTGAAAAAAAAGTTTATCAAATTAGAATTTAGAAAATAATCCGCGTATTTAAGAAAAAAAAGGAAAAACAAAGAAAAAGAACAAGAAAAAAAGAAAAAAGAAAAAAGAAAAAGAATAGAAACGTGACGAAGATAATAATAAAAGTAAGGAAAAAGCAAGCAGCACAATTAAGAGTTGCTGGCGTAGTGGTTCCTTTTGTTACCTAGGAGCGCAGAGATTCTGAATTCGACTCCTTCGGGAGTGCCAAATAGGATTCGTAAGAGAAAACGTACTCATGTGCGTCACTTGTGGCAACTTGCATCCTGCAAAAGCATAACCGTGACTCTTGCGGAAGGCAAAAAAATATAAAACATATTTTTTTTCGTTCCCGAAAGGCACGGTCGTGACTCTCGCGAGAGCACAACCGTATTTTTCACGGAAGCAAAACCGTGACAATCATAAAAGAAAAAAACATGTTTTTTCACAAAAAAATATTAAAATATTTCTTGACCCAAAAGCTAAGGAAGACCGATGGACAGCTGAAATGTCAAAAACCCCGGAAAAAAACCGTTTAAAAAGCCAAAAACGTGTGTGCAAAAATAAAATATAAAAACAAAATTCGAAGGGAGCGCCCAGAGCGCGACACCTGGCAGGCGGCTGAGAGCGCGCCAAGTGGCGCTGATCGTTGCGAGGCTCCTAAAGGAGCGCTCGTCAATTAGTTGCTTTCGAAGCATGCCGTATGTATCTTTCTAGCTCGCTTCATATAGTTAGGCCGACTGTCGGGAAACGTAGCATGCAATTTCAAAAAAATTCTTACGCTCACGCAAGATCTATCTAAAAGATGCATAGCAACGAGAGGACGAGTGTGTGTCCACTTACCCTCGTAGACCGAAAGCGAAAGCGTTTGACAACACGGTTGATGTAGTCGAATTTCTTCTAGATCCGACTGATCAAGCACCGAACGTACGATACTTCCGAGTTCTGCACACGTTCAGCTCGATGACGTCCCTCGTCCTCTTGATCCAGCAAAGGTGTCGAGAAAGAAGATGAGTTTCGTTAGCACGACGATGTGGTGACGGTGATGATGAAGTGATCTGCGTAGGGCTTCGCCTAAGCACTACGAAGATATGACCGGAGGCGTAAACTATGGAGGGGGCGCCGTACTCATGTGCGTCACTTGTCACAACATGGGAGTTTTCCTTTTTTAGATCCATTTATTCAAAACGTTTTATCTCTTAAACCGTGCGTTCAAATCTCGAACCGTTTTCATCGTTGGATTCCTCGCATCGAGATCTTCAAAACTAGATCCCATGTTGATAGATTTTGATAAACTTTTTTTCACCAAAAAACGGACGAAAAAACTGAATCGGGAGCACGGGTTTTTTCCTTTTTTGAAAGACGCACGCCCGTGCCTCTCGCAAAAGCATAACCATGCCTCTTGTGGAAGGCAAAAAAAAAACAGAAAACATGTTTTTCTCGTTTTCAAGAGGCACAACCGTGCTTCTCGCGGAAGCAAAACTGTGTCTCTCGCGGAAGGAAAAAAATAGAAAACGCGTTTTTTCGTGTCCGAAAGACACGGCCGTGACTCTTGCGAAAGCACAAACCATACCTCTCGTGGATGGAAAAACAGAAAACACATTTTTTTTCGTTTCCGAAAGGCATAGCCGTGACTCTCACGAAAACACAACCATGTTTTTCGTGGAAGCAAAACTGTGACACTTGTGAAAAAAAAATGTTTTTTCATGAAAAAATGATTTTTTTCCACCCAAAAGCTAAGGAAGACCGATGAAAAACCGAAACGTAAAAAACCTGGGAAAAACGTTCAAAAAGCCGAAAACGTGTGCGGAAAAATAAAAAATAAAAACAAAATCCAAAGGGAACGTCCAGAGCGCGACACGTGGCGGGCGGCTGAGATTGCGCCAAGTTGCGCTGATCGTTGTGAGGCTCCCAAAGGAGCACTCATTAATTAGTTGCTCTCGGAGCATGCCGTGTGTATCTTTCTAGCCCGCTCTTGGGCCGACTGTTGGGAAACGTAGCATGCAATTTAAAAAAAAATCCTACGCTCACGCAAGATCTATCTAGGAGATGCATAGCAACAAGAGGGGGAGAGTGTGTCCACGTACCCTCGTAGACCGAACGTGAAAGCATTTGACAACGCGGTTGATGTAGTCGAACTTCTTCTAGATCTGACTGATCAAGCACCGAACGTACGGCACCTCCGAGTTATGCACATGTTCAGCTCGATCACGTCCCTCGTCCTCTTGATCCAGCGAAGGTGTCGAGGAAGAAGATGAGTTCCGTCAGCACGATGACGTGGTGACGGTGATGATGAAGTGATCCGCACAGGGGGATTCGCCTAAGCACTACGAAGATATGACCGGAGGCGTAAACTGTGAAGGAGGGTGCCGCACACGGCTAACAATTCTTGATGTGTGTTCTAGACGCCCCTTCCCCACAATATATATATATATATATATATATATATATATATATATATATATATATATATATATATATATATGGTCGCGCTATTCGTCATCCTGATTGAGGAATAGTTATTCTTCACCCCCTTCTATTTTATCATCAATGCACCGTAATTTTACGTTCCGTAAGTTTTGTCTTATTTCCGACGTAAAAAGAGACCGTAAGAAAATATATAATCGCCGTAAAAAATATTTTATGTTATGTAAAATTACAAACGTAAAAACATAGTCTAAAATACACATAAACTACAAATTTTCTTGTCTTATGACCTATATTTTTATTTTTTATGTCAAATTTTACGTAGTGAATCAATAGAAATGTAATTATTTGAATTCTAAATATAATTTAATTATTAAATGATCGTAAGATTACCTCGGGTGAAGAAATACTTATTCTGCACCCCGGATGATGAATAATAACACTATATATATATATATATATATATATATATATATATATATATATATATAAGTGGGAGGGGGAGGAGAGGCAGCCAGGGGCGCCCCCCTAGAGGCCCTGCCTTTCCCTGTGCCCCCCTTTCCATGTATGCATGAAGGGGAAGGAAAGAGGGGGGTGAGGGAAGGAAGTATGAATCCTAATCCACGCTTTCATTTCCCTTCGAGAAAATTCCTTATTTGACACTGTCTTAAAATCTGGTTCCTTATTTGACACGGGAAATTTTTTTCTTCCCTATTTGACACTAGTCCTAAATTTTATTCCCTATACGACACTTCCGTTCATTTTGAGTCTAAATGACACCTGAAAAGACAATTTTGCCCCTCATGTGGTATGTGTGCGCGCGTGCGTGTGCTGTTGCGTGTGTGGGTGCACGCGCACATGTGTGCTGCTGCTGCATGTTTGTGTGCATGTGTGCTGCTGCGTGTGTGTTTGCTACTGCGTGTGTACGTGCGCGTGTGTGTGTTGTTGCGTGCCTATGTGTTGCCTGCGTGTATGCTGCTGCGTGTATGTGTATGTGGGTGTGTTGCTGCGTGTATGTGTGTGCGTGTGTGTGTGAACGCGCGCGTGCGTGTGTGTGCGCGTGCGTGTGTGTTGGTGCATGTGTATGTGTTGATGCGTGTGTGCTTCTGCTTTCGCACTGATGCTGCGTGTGTGCGCTATTGCCCCCACACACATACCACATAAGGGACAAAAGAGTCTTTTTATGTGTCATTTAGGCTTAAAATGGACGAAAATGTCATATAGGGAATTAAATTTAGAACTTGTGTCAAATAAAGAAGAAAACCTTTTTCAATGTCAAATAAGGAAGCAGATTTTAAGATAGTGTCAAATAAGGAATTTTCTCTTTCCCTTCCCCCTTTCCTTCTCCTCCTCCTATAGCCTTATAGGGCTCACGAGCCCCTTGTGGGCTGGTGTGTTCCTTCACAAGGCCCATGTGGCCCATAGGATTGCCGGGGGGGGGGGGGGGTACCCGAAACACCTTTCGGTGACCCGATAAGTACGCGATACCATCCGGAACACTTTTGGTGTCCGAATACCATCGTCATATATATAAATATTGACCTCTCGACCATTTCGAGACTCCTCGTCATGTCCGTGATCTCATCTGGGACTCCAAACAACATTCAGTCACCAAATCACAAAACTCATATAATACTATATCATCATCGAACGTTAAGCGTGCGTGCGGACCCTACGGGGTCGAGAAACTATGTAGACATGACCGAGACATTTCTTCGGTCAATAACCAATAGCGGAACCTGGATGCTCATATTGGCTCCTACGTATTCTATGAAGATCTTTATCGGTTGAACCATTATGACAACATACGTTATTCCTTTTGTCCATCGGTATGTTACTTGCCCGAGATTCGATCGTCGGTATCCACATAACTAGTTTAATCTCGTTACCAGCAAGTCTCTTTACTCATTCCGTAATATATCATCTTGTAACTAACTCATTAGTCACTTTGCTCGCAAGGTTTCTTATGATGTGCATTACCGAGAGGGCCCAGAGATACCTCTCTGATACTCGGAGTGACAAATCCTAATCTCGATCTATGCCAACCCAACAAACACCTTCAGAGATACCTGTAGAGCATCGTTATAATCACCCAGTTACCTTGTGACATTTGGTAGCACACAAGGCATTCCTCCGGCATCCGAGAGTTGCATAATCTCATAGTCGAAGGAATATGTATTTGACATTAAGAAAGTAATTGCAATAAAACTGAACGATCAATATGCTAAGCTAACGGGTGGGTCTTGTCCATCACACCATTCTCCTAATGATGTGATCCCGTTCATCAAATGACAACACATGTCTATGGTTAGGAAACTTAACCATCTTTGATTAACGAGCTAGTCTAGTAGAGGCTTACTAGGGACATAGTGTTTTGTCTATATATCCACACATGTATCAAGTTTCCTGTTAATACAATTCTAGCATGAATAATAAACATTTATCATGATATAAGGAAATATAAACTAACAACTTTATTATTGCCTCTAGGGCACATTTCCTTCAGTCTCCCACTTGCACTAGAGTCAATAATCTAGTTCACATTACCATGTGATTTAACACCAATAGTTCTCATCTTTATGTGATTAACACCCATAGTTCACATCACCATGTGAGAAACAACCAAAGGGTTTACTAGAGTCAATAATCTAGTTCACATCGCTATGTTATTAACACCCAAAGACTACTAAGGTGTGATCATGTTTTACTTGTGACAGAAGTTTAGTGAACGGGTCTGTCACATCCAGATCCGTATGTATTTTGCAAATTTCTATGTCTACAATGCTCTGCATGGAGCTACTCTAGCTAATTGCTCCCACTTTCAATATGTATCCATATCGAGACTTAGAGTCATCCGGATCGGTGTGAAATCTTGCATCGATGAAACTCTTTACGACGAGCTCTTTGTCACCTCCATAAACAAGAAACTTATCCTTAGTCCTTTTCAGGTACTTCAGGATGTTCTTGACCGCTGTCCAGTGATCCACTCCTGGATTACTTTGGTACCTCCCTGCTAAACTTATAGCAAAGCACACATCAGGTCTGGTACACAGCATAGCATACATGATAGAACCTATGGCTGAGGCATAGGGAATGACTTTCATTTTCTCTCTATCTTCTGCAGTGGTCGGGCATTGAGTCTGACTCAATTTCACATCTTGTAACACAGGCAAGAACCCTTTCTTTGACTAACCATTTTGAACTTCTTCAAAACTTTATCAAGGTATGTGTTTTGTGAAAGTCCAATTAAGCATCTTGATCTATCTCTATAGATCTTAATGCCCAATATATAAACAGCTTCATCGAGGTCTTCAATTGAAAAACTTTTATTCAAGTATCCTTTTATGCTATTCAGAAATTCTAGATCATTTCCAATCAACAATATGCCATCCACATATAGTATTAGAAATGCAATAGAGCTTCCACTCACTTTTTGTAATTACAAGCTTCACCATAAGTCTGTATAAAACCATATGCTTTGATCACCTCATCTAAGCATATATACCAACTTTGAGATGCTTGCACCAGTCCATAGATGGATTGCTGGAGCTTACACACTTTGTTAGCACCTTTAGGATCGACAAAACCTTCTAGTTGCATCATATACAACTCTTCTTTAAGAAAGTGGAGGAATGCAGTTTTGACATCCATTTGCCAGATTTCAGAATCATAAAATGTGGCAATTGCTAATATGATTCAGATAGACTTAAGCATCGCTACGGGTGAGAAAGTCTCATCGTAGTCAACTCCTTGAACTTGTCAAAAACACTTTTGTGACAAGTCTAGCTTTGTAGATAGTGACATTACCATCAGCATCAGTCTTCTTCTTGAAGATCCATTTATTCTCAACGGCTTGCCGATCATCAGGCAAGTCCACAAAAGTCCATACTTTGTTCTCATACATGGATCCTATCTCAGATTTCATGGCCATACGCCATCTATTGGAATCTGGGCTCATCATAGCTTCTTCATAGTTTGTAGGTTTGTCATGGTCCAGTAACATGACTTCCAGAATAGGATTACCGTACCACTCTGGTGCAAAACGTGCTCTATTCGACCTACGATGTCCAGTAGTAACTTGAGCTGAAGTTTCATGATCATCATCATTAGCTTCCCCTCTAGTTGGTGTAGGCATCACGGGAATGGATTTCTCTGATGAGCTACTTTCCAATGCAAGAGAAAGTACAATTACCTCATCAAGTTCTACTTTCCTCCCACTCACTTCTTTCGAGAGAAACTCCTTCTCTAGAAAGGATCCATCCTTAGCAACAAAGATCTTGCCTTCGGATCTGTGGTAGAAGCTGTACCCAGTAGTTTCTTTTGGGTATCCTATGAAGACGCGCTTCTCCGATTTGGGTTCGAGCTTATCAGGTTGAAGCTTTTTCACATAAGCATCGCAACCCCAAACTTTAAGAAATGACGGCTTTGGTTTCTTGCCAAACCATAGTTCATACGGTGTCATCTCAACGGATTTAGACGGTGCCCTGTTTAACGTGAATGCAGCTGTCTCTAATGCATAACCCCAAAACGATAGTGGTAAATCGGTAAGAGACATCATAGATCGCACCATATATAATAAAGTAAGGTTACGATGGACACACCAATATGCTATGGTAATCCAGGTGGCGTGAGTTGTGAAACTATTCCACATTGCGAAGGCCAAAACTCGTTACTCAAATATTCCCCTCCGTGATCAGATCGTAGAAACTTTATTTTCTTGTTACCGTGATTCTCCACTTCACTCTGAAATTCTTTGAACTTTTCAAATGTTTCAGACTTGTGTTTCATTAAGTAGATATACCCATATCTGCTCAAATCATCTATGAAGGTCAGCAAATAACGGTACCCGCCGCAAACCTCAACACTCATCGGACCGCATACATCGGTATGTATTATTTCCAATAAGCCAGTAGCTCGCTCCATTGTTCCGGAGAACGGAGTTTTAGTCATCTTGCCCATAAGGTATGGTTCTCAAGTATCAAATGATTCATAATCAAGTGATCCCAAAAGTCCATCCGCATGGAGTTTCTTCATGCGCTTTACACCAATATGACCTAAACGGCAATGCTACAAGTATGTTGCACTATCATTATCGACTTTGCATCTTTTGGCATCAATATTATGAATATGTGTATCACTACGATCGAGATTCAATAAACCATTTACAGTGGGCGTATGACCATAGAAGGTTTTATTCATGTAAACATAACAACAATTATTCTCTGACTTAAATGAATAACCATATCATAATAAACATGATCCAATCATATTCATGCTCAACGCAAACACCAAATAACATTTATTTAGGTCCAACACTAATCCTGAAGGTAGAGGGAGTGTGCGATGGTGATCTTATCAACCTTGGAATCACTTCCAACACATATCGTCACCTCGCCCTTAACTACTCTCTGTTCATTTTGCAACTCCTGTTTCGAGTTACTAATCTTAGCAACTGAACCGGTATCAAATACCCTAAGGTTACTATAAACACTAGTAAAGTACGGAAGCGGCGTTATGGGTCATACGGGCATATGATCCCATTGTCTGAACCACACAGCGACTATATGGATCCGTGCCAACATCAATTAATGCTTTTGACCCGAGCCATAGATATTTTTGTATTGCTGGTATTTTTAGGGAGGATTGCAGGTATATAGTAGACAGTATACTAACGTGATATCTCAACTGGAGCACAGCGCCGTTGGACTAGTTGACGTTTGTCAGTGCATTGTACATGGACCGACCGAACAAGAGTTGTGGAAAGGTGTGGAGGGAGAGTACAGAGCTTAATTAGTGCGCAAGGAGAGGAGGAACAATGAAGTTGACTAGAATTTGTTTCAGTGAGAACTAACAAAGGTGCCCGGCTGAAATTCCTGCTGCAGCTGAGAGTTTAAGGAGAAGTGAAGTTGATCAAAATTTTGTGGGAGTACATATTGCGAACTCTAGTGTGTTATTAATTGCCTAAATGTGTCATCCATCTTCAATAGGTTTGTGAAGAACCAAAACGTAGGAAACGTCAAAAGACATTCGTCAGAAACAGTTGAAGTAAACAAATCACTCCATTTCTTTTTCCATTTGGAGGACCTAGTTTTTGAATTGTACAACATATATAATTCGAGGAAACACTTGAAAATAAATTGTCGACTAACACGGCTTGGGAGGCGTCACTGTCGATGAGCTTGGTATAAAGATATCAATTGCCACATACAATTGATCCAACTTGCTTCCTTTGGGTTTCCATAACCCCGACGAGCAAAACAAGTGATATGCATTTCAAATGAATGGGTTATTGTGTGTATACTTGATCGATACAGAGAACGAGCGAATCACTTGTACCTTTACAAACTATTTTCCTTTGTTCTACTAAAGTCTGCAGATCCTAGGAAGCTCTGCTTCTTTGAAAAGTTTGGCACGAAATGCTTTTCATATGGAACACAATCAATTGTAATAAGAAGGGAAATAAAACTGACTGAAAATCCTATTAAAAAGGTTAATATGAAAAAGTGCGAATATTTGTTTTCTGAAAAATGATTGTTTATTTACCTCTCAACCACAAAATCCCTGAAAAGATGAAGCACCAGTTCCGAAAATAACACATTTGTATCGAGTACAAATCAATATTAATCATTTGAAATAAAGGGAAAGCTGAAATCATTAAAAGTGCATGTATTGTGCAAAGTACGACATTAGTCATGAATGGTCCAAGATATTTCCACCGTCTGGGCCATACAAGATCGAAAGGCTGTTCAAGCAATAAGTGCGCGACAATAGTGGGGTAGATGCACAGTGGACAAAGAGAAAGAAAATCAGAATACAAGTTAGAATACAGTTGTGAGGCCAGATCCCAAGGAAGAGAAACGGTTCAGATAATAAGAGCATATGAAGGTACAAGCCAGATCGAATTTCCGGTAAATTACACATCAATAACATGTATATCAAATATACCTTTGTTCACTCTGCCATCCTTCTTATCCGCCAAGTATTTGGGGTAGTTCTGCTTCCAGTGACCATTCCCTTTGTAGTAGAAGCACTCAGTTTCAGGCTTGGGTCCAGATTTCGGCTTCTTCCCAGGAGTGGCAACCTGCTTGCCATTCTTCTTGAAGTTCCCCTTCTTTCCCTTGCCCTTTTTCTTGAAACTAGTGGTCTTGTTAACCATCAACACTTGATTCTCTTTATTGATTTCTACCTTCTCCGATTTCAGCATCGCGAAGAGCTCGGGAATATTTTCTGTTATCCCTTGCACATTATAGTTCATCATGAAGTTCTAGTAGCTTGGTGATAGTGACTAGAGATCTCTGTCAATCACTATCTTATCTTGAAGATTAACTTCCACATGATTCAAGCGATTGTAGTGCCTAGACATTTTGAGCACATGCTCACTAGCTGAGCTATTGTCCTCCATCTTGTAGGCAAAGTACTTGTCAGAGGTCTCATACATCTCGACACGGGCATGAGTCTGAAATACCAATTTCAGCTCTTGGAACATCTCATATGCTTTGTGGCGTTCAAAACATTTTTGAAGTCCCGGTTCTAAGCCATAAAGCATGGTGCACTAAACTATTAAGTAGTCATCATATCGAGCTTGCCAAATGTTCATAATGTCTGCATCTGCTCCTGCAATAGGTCTATCACCCAGCGGTGCATCAAGGACATAATTCTTCTGTGCAGTAATGAGGATAATCCTCAGATCATGGACCCAGTCTGCATCATTGCTACTATCATCTTTCAACTTAGTTTTCTCTAGGAACATATCAAAAATAGGGGAGCTACAACGCGAGCTATTGGTCTAACATAATTTGAAAATACTATCAGGACTAAGTTCATGATAAATTAAAGTTCAATTAATCAAATTACTTAAGAACTCCCACTTAAATAGACATCCCTCGAGTCATCTAAGTGATACTTGATCCAAATCAACTAAACCATGTCCGATCATCACGTGAGATGGAGTAGTCATCAATGGTGAACATCTCTATGTTGATCATATCTACTATATGATTCACGTTCGACCTTTTGGTCTCTAGTGTTCCGAGGCCATGTATGTACATGTCAGGCTCGTCAAGTTAAACCCGAGTATTCCGCATGTGCAAAACTGTCTTGCACCCGTTGTATGTGAACGTGGCGTTTAGCACGCCGGATCATCACGTGGTGTTTCAACACGATAAACTTCCGCAATGGTGCATACTCGGGGAGAACACTTATACCTTGAAATTTTAGTGAGGGGTCATTTTATAATGCTACCATCGTACAAATCAAAATAATATGCATAAAATATAAACATCACATGCAATCAAAATATGTGACATGATATGGCCATCATCTTCTTGTGCTTTTGATCTCCATCTCCAAAGCATCATCATGATCTCCATTGTCACTGGCTTGACACCTTGATCTCCATCGTAGCGTCGTGGTCGTCTCGCCAACTATTGCTTCTACAACTATCGCTAACGCATGGTGATAAAGTAAAGCAATTACATGGTGTTTGTGATGGGAAATGTAGCATGCAATTTCAAAAAAATCCTACACTCACGCAAGATCTATCTAGGAGATGCATATCAACGAGAGGGGGAGAGTGTGTCCATGTACCCTCATAGACCAAAAGTGAAAGCATTAGCTTAACGCGGTTGATGTAGTCGAACATCTTCTCGATTAAACCGATCAAGCACCGAACGTACGACACCTCCGAGTTCTACACACATTCAGCTCGATGACGTCCCTCAAACTCTTGAACCAGCAAAGTGTTGAGGGAGAGTTTCGTCAGCATGATGGCGTGGTGATGGCGATGGTGAAGTGATCCACGCAGGGCTTCGCCTAAGCACTATGACAATATGACGGGAGGAGTAAACTGTGGAGGGGGGCGCCACACACGGCTTGGAACAATTGATGTGTGTTAGAGGCCCCCACCCCTGTATATAAAGGAGGGAGAAGCGAGGAGGCCGGCCCTAGGCGCGCCCCAAGTGGGAGGAGTCCCACTTGGGCTCCTAGTAGGATTCGCCCCCCTTCCTTTTATCAGAGGGGTAAAGAGGGAAGGAGAGAGAGGAGGAAAGGGAAGGGGGGCGCCGCCCCCTCGCCTTGTCCAATTTGGACTCCTCCCTTGGCGGGGGGGGGGGGGCACCCCTTGTGGGATGGCTTGCCTCCCTCCTATGGCCCATATGGCCCATATCTTTGAAGGAAATACACCCTAGAGGCAATAATAAAATTTTTATTTTATATTTCCTTATATCATGATAAATGTTTATTATTCATGCTAGAATTGTATTAACCGGACACTTGATACATGTGTGTATACATAGACAAAACACCGTGTCCCTAGTAAGCCTCTACTAGACTAGCTCGTTAATCAAAGATGGTTAAGTTTCCTAACCATAGACATGTGTTGTCATTTGATAAACGGGATCACATCATTAGGAGAATGATGTGATGGACAAGACCCATCCTTTAGCTTAGCATTATGATCGTTCAGTTTTATTGCTATTACTTTCTTCATGACTTATACATATTCCTTTGACTATGAGATTATGCAACTCCCGGATACCGGAGGAATACCTTGTGTGCTATCAAACGTCACAACATAACTGGGTGATTATAAAGATGCTCTACAGGTATCTCCGAAGGTGTTTGTTGAGTTGGCATAGATCGAGATTAGGATTTGTCACTCCGAGTATCAGAGAGGTATCTCCGGGCCCTCTCGGTAATGCACATCATGATAAGCCTTGCAAGCAATGTGACTAATGAGTTAGTTGCGGGATGAAGGATTACGGAACAAGTAAAGAGACTTGCTGATAACGAGATTGAACTAGGTATGAAGATACCGACAATCAAATCTCGGGCAAGTAACATACTGATGATAAAGGGAATAACTTATGTTGTCATTACGGTTTGATCGATAAAGATCTTCGTAGAATATGTAGGAACCAATGTGAGCATCCAGGTTCCACTATTGGTTATTGACTGGAGAGGTGTCTCGGTCATGTCTATGAAGGAAATATGCCCTAGATGCAATAATAAAGTTGTTGTTTATATTTCCTTATATCATGATAAATGTTTATTATTCATACTAGAATTGTACTAACCAGAAACTTAGTACCTGTGTGAATACATAGACAAAACAGAGTGTCCCTAGTATGCCTCTACTTGACTAGCTCGTTAATCAAAGATGGTTAAGTTTCCTGAACATAGACATGTGTTGTCATTTGATGAACGGGATCACATCATTAGAGAATGATGTGATGGACAAGACCCATCCGTTAGCTTAGCATAATGATCATTTAGTTTTATTGCTATTGCTTTCTTCATGACTTATACATATTCCTCTGACTATGAGATTATGCAACTCCCGAATACCGAAGGAACACCTTGTGTGCTATCAAACGTCACAACATAACTGGGTGATTATAAAGATGCTCTACATGTGTCTCCGAAGGTGTTTGTTGAGTTGGATAGATCAAGATTAGGATTTGTCACTCCGAGTATCGAAGAGGTATCTCTGGGCCCTCTCGGTAATGCACATCACTATAAGCCTTGCAAGCAATGTGACTAATGAGTTAGTTACGAGATGACGCATTACGGAACAAGTAAAGAGACTTTCCGGTAACGAGATTGAACTAGGTATGATGATACCGATGATCGAATCTCGGGCAAGTAAGATACCGATGACAAAGGGGATAACGTATGATGTTATGTTGTTTGACCGGTAAAGATCTTCGTAGAATATGTAGGAACCTATATGAGCATCCAGGTTCCGCTATTGGTTATTGACCAGAGATGTGTCTCGGTCATGTCTACAAAGTTCTCGAACTCGTAGGGTTCGCATGCTTAACGTTCGATGACGATTTGTATATGAGTTATGTGTTTTGATGACCGAAGTTTTTTTGGAGTCCCAGATGAGATCACGGAGATGACGAGGAGTCTCGAAATGGTCGAGAGGTAAATATTCATATATTGTAAGGTTGTATACGGACACCGGAATTGTTCCGAAGAGGTTCGGGGATTTATCGGAGTACCGGGAGGCTATCGGAACCCCTCGGGAAAGTTAATGGGCCTAATGGGCCATAGTGGAGAGGAGGAGGCAGCCACAGGAGGTGGTGCGCCCCCACCCCCAAGCCCAATCCGAATTGGACAAGGGGTGGGGGGCGTGGCCCCCCTTTCCTTCTCCCTCCCCCTCTTTCCCCTTTCCCCTCTTCGTTGGAAGGAAGGGGGGAGCCGACTAGGACTAGGAGTCCTAGTGGGACTCCCCCCACTTGGCGCGCCCTGATACGTCTCCAACGTATCTATAATTTTTGATTGCTGCATGCTATATTATCTACTGTTTTGGACTATATTGGGCTTTATTTTCCACTTTTATATTACTTTTGGGACTAACCTACTAACCGGAGGCCCAGCCCAGAATTGTTGTTTTTTGCCTATTTCAGTTTTTGGAAGAAACGAAATATCAAACGGAGTCCAAACAGAATAAAACCTTCGGGAACGTGATTTTCTCACCGAACGTGATCCAGGAGACTTGGACCCTACACCAAGGAACAAAAGAGGCGGTCACGAGGGTGGTGGGCGCCCCCCTAGGGCGCGCCCCCTACCTCGTGGGCCCCTCGGAGCTCCACCGACGTACTTCTTCCTCCTATATATACCTACGTACCCCCAAACGAACAGATACGGAGCCAAAAACCTAATTCCACCGCCGCAACTTTCTGTATCCACGAGATCCCATCTTGGGGCATGTTCCAGAGCTCCGCCGGAGGAGGGCCGTCATCACGGAGGGCTTCTACATCATCATAGCCTCTCCGATGAAGTGTGAGTAGTTTACCTCAGACCTTCGGGTCCATAGTTAGTAGCTAGATGGCTTCTTCTCTCTCTTTGAATCTCAATACAAAGTTCTCCCCCTCTCTTGTGGAGATCTATTTGATGTAATCTTCTTTTTGCAGTGTGTTTGTTGAGACCGATGAATTGTGGGTTTATGATCAAGTCTATCAATGAATAATATTTGAATCTTCTCTGAATTCTTTTATGTATGATTGGTTATCTTTGCAAGTCTTTTCGAATTATCCGTTTGGTTTGGCCAACTAGATTGGTAGTTCTTGCCATGGGAGAAGTGCTTAGCTTTGGGTTCGATCTTGAGGTGTCCTTTCCCAGTGACAGAAGGGGCAACAAGGCACGTATTGCATCATTGCCATCGAGGATAACAAGATGGGGTTTATTTCATATTGCATGAATTTATCTCTCTACATCATGTCATCTTGCTTAAGGCGTTACTCTGTTTTTAACTTAATACTCTAGATGCATGCTGGATAGCGGTCGATGAGTGGAGTAATAGTAGTAGATGCAGAATCGTTTCGGTCTACTTGTCACGGACGTGATGCCTATATACATGCTCATGCATAGATATTCTCATAACTATGCTCAATTCTGTCAATTGCTCAACAGTAATTTGTTCACCCACCGTAGAATACTTATGCTCTTAGAGAAGCCACTAGTGAAACCTATGGCCCCTGGGTCTATTCTCATCATATCAATCTCCATTACTTTAATCTTGCTTTGCTTTTTTACTTTGCCTTTACTTTTACTTTGCATTTTTATACCAAAAATACCAAAAATATTATATCTATCAGATCTCACTCTCGTAAGTGACCGTGAAGGGATTGACAACCCCTAATCGCGTTGGTTGCGAGTAGCTATCGTTTTGTGCAGGTACGAGGGACTTGAGCGTGGCCTCCTACTGGATTGATACCTTGGTTCTCCAAAACTGAGGGAAATACTTACGCTACTCTGCTGCATCATCCTTTCCTCTTCGGGGAAATCCAACGCAAGCTCAAGAGGTAGAAAGAAGAATTTATGGCGCCGTTGCCGGGGAGTCTACGCGAAAAGTCAATATACCAAGTACCCATCACAATCCCTATATCTCACATTATATTATTTGCCATTTGCCTCTCGTTTTCCTCTCCCCCCAATTCACCCTTGCCGTTTTATTCGCCCTCTCTCTCTATCCTCCCTCTCTATTTGCCTCTTTTGCCCGTTTGCCCTTGTTTGCTCGTGTGCTAGTTTGTTTGCTTGTTTGTCGCGATGGCTCAAGATAATACTAAATTGTGTGACTTCACCAATACCAATAATAATGATTTCCTTAGCACTCCGATTGCTCCTCTTACCAATGCTGAATCTTGTGAAATTAATGCTGCTTTGTTGAATCTTGTTATGACAGATCAATTCGCCGGCCTTCCTAGTGAAGATGCCGCTACTCATCTGAATAGCTTCGTTGATTTATGTGATATGCAAAAGAAAAAAGATGTCGATAATGATGTCATTAAATTGAAGCTATTTCCTTTTTCGCTTAGAGACCGGGCTAAAGCTTGGTTCTCATCTTTGCCTAAAAATAGTATTGATTCTTGGAACAAGTGCAAAGGTGCTTTTATCTCTAAGTATTTCCCTCCCGCTAAGATCATCTCTCTTAGAAACGATATTATGAACTTTAAACAACTTGATCATGAACATGTTGCACAAGCTTGGGAGAGAATGAAATTAATGATACGTAATTGCCCTACTCATGGTTTGAATTTGTGGATGATTACACAAAAATTTTATGCCGGATTGAATTTTGCTTCTAGAAATCTTTTAGATTCGGCCGCGGGAGGTACTTTTATGGAAATCACTTTAGGAGATGCTACTAAACTCCTAGATAATATTATGGTTAATTATTCTCAATGACATACTGAAAGAACTTCTAATAAAAAAGTGCATGCGATAGAAAAAATCAATGTGTTGAGTGGAAAGATGGATGAACTTATGAAATTATTTGCTATTAAAAGTGTTTCTTCTGATCCTAATGATATGCCTTTGTCTACTTTGATTGAGAATAACAATGAATCTATGGATGTGAGTTTTGTTGGTAGGAATAATTTTGGTAACAACGCTTACAGAGGGAATTTTAATCCTAGGCCATATCCTAGTAATCCTTCTAATAATTATGGGAATTCCTACAATAACTCTTATGGAAATTATAATAACATGCCCTCTAAGTTTGAATCTAATATTAAAGAATTTATTTCTTCGCAAAAGAATTTTAATGCTATGATTGAAGAAAAATTGCTTAAGATTGATGATTTGGCTAGGAACGTTGATAGAATTGCTCTTGATGTTGATTCTTTAAAGCTTAGATCTATTCCACCTCAGCATGATATCAATGAGTCTCTCAAAGCCATGAGAATTTCAATTGATGAGTGTAAGGAAAGAACCGCTAGGATGCGTGCTTCCAAAGATGCCTTTATTAAAGCATGTTCTTCCAATTCCTATGAAAATCAAGATGAAGATCTAAAAGTTATTGATGTGTCTCCTATTAAATCTTTGTTTTGCAATATGAATCTTGATGAAACTGAATATGATCTTCCTTTACCTAGAAGGCATTCTAAAAATTCGGAGTATTTAGATCTTTGTGATGAAATTGATGAAAGTGGGATTGAAAGAAATAAAAATCTAGATGTTGCTAAACCCACACTATATTGGATTTCAAGGAATTTAATTATGAAAGTTGCTCTTTAATTGATCATATTTCCTTGTTGCAATCCGTGCTAAATTCTCCACATGCTTATAGTCAAAATAAAGCCTTCATCGAACATATTGTTGATGCCTTGATGCAATCTTATGAAGAAAAACTTGAGTTGAAAGTTTCTATCCCTAGAAAACTCTATGATAAGTGGGAACCAACTATTAAAATTAAAATTAAAGATCTTGAGTTTTATGCTTTGTGTGATTTTGGTGCTAGTGTCTCCACTATCCCTAAAACTTTGTGTGATTTGCTAGATTTCTGTAATTTTGATGATTGCTCTCTAAACTTGCATCTTGCAGATTCTACTATTAAGAAACCTATGGGAAGAATTAATGATGTTCTTATTGTTGCAAATAGGAATTATGTGCCCGTAGATTTCATTGTTCTTGATATAGATTGCAATCCTTCTTGCCCTATTATTCTTGGTAGACCTTTCCTTAGAACGGTTGGTGCGATTATTGATATGAAGGAAGGGAATATTAGAATTCAATTTCCATTAAAAAAAGGGCATGGAACACTTTCCAAGAAAGAAAATAAAATTGCCATATGAAACTATCATGAGAGCCACTTACGGATTGCCTACCAAAGATGGCAATACCTAGATCTATCTTTGCTTGTTATGCCTAGCTAGGGGCGTTAAACGATAGCGCTTGTTGCGAGGCAACCCAATTTTATTTTTATTCCTTGCTTTTTGCTCCTGTTTAGTAATAAATAAATTATTTAGCCTCTGTTTTGGTTGTGTTTTTTGTGTTTAATTAGTGTTTGTGCCAAGTAGAACCGTTGGGAAGACTTGGGGAAAGTCTTGTTGAACTTGCTGTAAAAAACAGAAACTTTAGCGCTCACGAGAACTGCTGTCATTTTTATTTGAAGAGTGATATTTAGTTAATTCGTTTTGAATATGATTAATAGATAAATTCCTCACTTCCATCAATTTATTTTAGAATTTTTGGGGTTCCAGATATTGCGCTAGCTACAGATTAATACAGACTGTTCTGTTTTTGACAGATTCTGTTTTTCGTGTGTTGTTTGCTTATTTTGAAGAATCTATGGCTAGTAAAATAGTTTATAATCCATATAGATGTTGGAATACAGTAGGTTTAACACCAATATAAATAAAGAATGAGTTAATTACAGTACCTTGAAGTGGTCTTTTGTTTTCTTTCGCTAACGGAGCTCATGAGTTTTCTGCCTTAAGTTTTGTGTTGTGAAGTTTTCAAGTTTTGGGTAAGGATTTGATGGATTATGGAACAAGGAGTGGCAAGAGCCTAAGTTTGGGGATGCCCATGGCACCCCCAAGATAATCTAAGGACACCTAAAAGCCAAAGCTTGGGGATGCCCCGGAAGGCATCCCCTCTTTTCGTCTACTTCTATCGGTAACTTTACTTGGAGCTATATTTTTATTCACCAACATGATATGTGTTTTGCTTGGAGCGTCTTGTATTATTTGTGTCTTTATTTGTTAGTGTGCCACAATCATCCTTGCTGTACACACCTTTTTAGAGAGCCATACATGAATTAAAATTTGATAGAATACTCTATGTGCTTCACTTATATCTTTTGAGCTAAGTAGTTTTGCTCTATGTGCTTCACTTATATCTTTTGAGCTAAGTAGTTTTGCTCTATGTGCTTCACTTATATATTTTGAGCTATGTAATTTTGCTCTATATGCTTCACTTAGATCTTTAAGAGCACGGTGGTGGATTTGTTTTAAAGAAACTATTGATCTCTCATGCTTCACTTAAATTATTTTGAGAGTCTCCAAATAGCATGGTAATTAGTTTAATAATAATATGCTTGGTATTCAAGATTTGTGAAACTTTATTTTGAGTGTGTTGAATACTAAGAAAAGATTGAAGCATGATAATTGTTTTGGGATATGGAGGTGATAATATTAAAGTCATGCTAGTTGAGTTGTTGTGACTTTGCTTTGATAACTTCTAGATTTTTGCAATAAGTATATGAGTTCTTATGACTAATGTTGAGTCCATGGATTATACGCACTCTCACCCTTCCACCTTTGCTAGCCTCTCTAATACCGTGCACCTTTCGCCGGTATCATACACCTACCATATACCTTCCTCAAAACAGCCACCATACCTACCTATTATGGCATTTCCATAGCCATTCCGAGATATATTGCCATGCAACTTTCCACTGTTCCGTTTATTATGACACACTCCATCATTGTCATATTGCATATCCCGGTACACCGCTGGAAGCATTCATATAGAGTCATATTTTGTTCTAAGTATCGAGTTGTAATTGTTGAGTTGTAAGAAAAATAAAAGTGTGATGATCATCATTATTAGAGCATTGTCCCAGTGAGGAAAGAATGATGGAGACTATGATTCCCCCACAAGTCGGGATGAGACTCCGGACGAAAAAAAAGAGGCCAAAGAAGCCCAAATAAAAAAAGAGAAAGGCCATAAAAAATGAGAGAAAAAGAGAGAAGGGACAATGTTACTATCCTTTTACCACACTTGTCCTTCAAAGTAGCACCATGATCTTCATAATAGAGAGTCTCTCATGTTATCACTTTCATATACTAGTGGGAATCTTTCATTATAGAACTTGGCTTGTATATTCCAACGATGGGCTTCCTCAAATTGCCCTAGGTCCTCATGAGCAAGCAAGTTGGATGCACACCCACTTAGTTTTTGAGCTTTCATATACTTATAGCTCTAGTGCATCCGTTGCATGGCAATCCCGACTCACTCACATTGATATCTATTGATGGGCATCTCCATAGCCCATTGATACGCCTAGTTGATGTGAGACTATCTTCTCCATTTTTGTCTTCTCCACAACCACCATTCTATTCCACCTATAGTGCTATATCCATGGCTCATGCTCATGTATTGCGTGAAGATTGAAAAAGTTTTGAAAAAGTTAGAGTATGAAACAATTGCTTGGCTTGTCATCGGGGTTGTGCATGATTTAAATATTTTGTGTGGTGAAGATAGAGCATAGCCAGACTATATGATTTTTTAGGGATAACTTTCTTTGGCCATGTTATTTTGAGAAGACATAATTGCTTTGTTAGTATGCTTGAAGTATTATTATTTTTATGTCAATATAAACTTTTGTCTTGAATCTTTCTAATCTGAATATTCATACCACAATTAAGAAGATTTACATTGAAATTATGCCAAGTAGCACTCCGCATCAAAAATTCTTTTTTATCATTTACCTACTCGAGGACGAGCAGGAATTAAGCTTGGGGATGCCTGATACGTCTCCAACGTATCTGTAATTTTTGATTGCTCCATGCTATATTATCTACTGTTTTGGACTATATTGGGCTTTATTTTCCACTTTTATATTACTTTTGGGACTAACCTATTAACCGGAGGCCCAGCCCAGAATTGCTGTTTTTTTGCCTATTTCAGTGTTTCGAAGAAACGGAATATCAAACGGAGTCCAAACGGAATAAAACCTTCGGGAACGTGATTTTCTCACCGAACGTGATCCAGGAGACTTGGACCCTACACGAAGGAACAAAAGAGGCGGTCACGAGGGTGGGGGCGCGCTCCCCTGCCTCATGGGCCCCTCGGAGCTCCACCGACGTACTTCTTCCTCCTATATATAACTACGTACCCCCAAACGAAAAGATACGGAGCCAAAAACCCAATTCCACCGCCGCAACCTTCTATATCCACGAGATCCCATCTTGGGGCCTGTTTCGGAGCTCCGCCGGAGGAGGGCCGTCATCACAGAGGGCTTCTACATCATCATAGCCTCTCCGATGAAGTGTGAGTAGTTTACCTCAGACCTTCGGGTCCATAGTTAGTAGCTAGATGGCTTCTTCTCTCTCTTTGAATCTCAATACAAAGTTCTCCCCCTCTCTTGTGGAGATCAATTCGATGTAATCTTCTTTTTGCGGTGTGTTTGTTGAGACCGATGAATTGTGGGTTTATGATCAAGTCCATCTATGAATAATATTTGAATCTTCTCTGAATTCTTTTATGTATGATTGGTTATCTTTGCAAGTCTCTTCGAATTATCCGTTTGGTTTGGCCAACTAGATTGGTAGTTCTTGCCATGGGAGAAGTGCTTAGCTTTGGGTTCGATCTTGAGGTGTCCTTTCCCAGTGACAGAAGGGGCAGCAAGGCACGTATTGCATCATTGCCATCGAGGATAACAAGATGGGGTTTATTTCATATTGCATGAATTTATCTCTCTACATCATGTCATCTTGCTTAAGGTGTTACTCTGTTTTTAACTTAATACTCTAGATGCATGCTGGATAGCGGTCGATGAGTGGAGTAATAGTAGTAGATGTAGAATCGTTTCGGTCTACTTGTCACGGACGTGATGCCTATATACATGATCATGCCTAGATATTCTCATAACTATGCTCAATTGTGTCAATTGCTCAATAGTAATTTGTTCACCCACCGTAGAATACTTATGCTCTTGAGAGAAGCCACTAGTGAAACCTATGGCCCCTGAGTCTATTCTCATCATATCAATCTCCATTACTTTAATCTTGCTTTGCTTTTTTTACTTTGCCTTTACTTTTACTTTGCATCTTTATACCAAAAATACCAAAAATATTATATCTATCAGATCTCACTCTCGTAAGTGACCATGAAGGGATTGGCAACCCCTAATCGCGTTGGTTGCGAATAGCTATCATTTTGTGCAGGTACGAGGGACTTGAGCGTGGCCTCCTACTGTATTGATACCTTGGTTCTCAAAAACTGAGGGAAATACTTACGCTACTCTGCTGCATCATCCTTTCCTCTTCTGGGAAATCCAACGCAAGCTCAAGAGGTAGCACACCCCTAGGGGCCGGCCGGCCTCCCCTCCCCTCCTTTATATACGTGGGCAGGGGCACCCCAAATACACAATAGTTGTTCTCTTAGCCGTGTGCGGTGCCCCCTCCACAGTTTACTCCTCCGGTCATAGCGTCGTAGTGCTTAGGCGAAGCCCTGCGCTGATCACATCACCATCACCGTCACCATGCCGTCGTGCTGTCGGAACTCTCCCTCAACCCTCTACTGGATCAAGAGTTCGAGGGACGTCATCAAGCTGAACGTGTGCTGAACACGGAGGTGTCGTACGTTCGGTACTTGGATTGGTTGGATTGTGAAGACGTTCGACTACATCAACCGCGTTAAGCTAACACTTCCGCTTTCGGTCTACGAGGGTACGTGGACACACACTCTCCCTCTCGTTGCTATACATCTCCTAGATAGATCTTGCATTTTCGTAGGAATTTTTTGGAAATTGCATGCTACGTTCCCCTACAGTCTACATAGTTCTCGAACGCATAGGGTCCGCATGCTTAATGTTTGATGACGATTTTGTATTATATGAGTTATGTGATTTGGTGACCGAATGTTGTTCGGAGTCCCGCATGAGATAACGGACATGACGAGGAGTCTCAAAATGGTCGAGAGGTAAAGATTCATATATTGGACGATGGTATTCGGACACCGGAAGTGTTCCGGGGGTACCGAGTGCATATTGGGTCACAGGAAGGGGTTCCGGCATCCCCCCGACAACTACATGGGCCTTATTGGGCCAAGAGAGGGACAGACCAGCCCCTAAGGGGCCGGTGCGCCCCATGTAGGCCAAAATAAGGGGGAAGGAAAGAAGAGAAGGGAGAAAGGAAGGGGAGGGATTCGGCCTCACCCTTCCTTTCCTCCTCCCTCCTCCTTCCTCCCCCCTCCGGATGGATATGGAAGGGGGAGGCCGAATTGGGAGGATCCCAAGTAGGATTCCTCCTACTTGGGGCGCTCCATTGGCTGCCTCTCCTCCCCTCCAACCTATATATATGAAGGGGGGCACTGCTAGAACACACAACAAACATTGTTAGCCGTGTGCGGCGCCCCCTCCACAGTTTACCGCCTCTGGTCATATTCACGCAGTGCTTAGGCGAAGCCCTGCGCGGATCACTTCACCATCACTGTCACCACACCATCGTGCTGACGAAACTCTCCCTCGACACTTTGCTAGATCAAGAGTTCGAGGGACATCATTGAGCTGAATGTGTGCAGAACTCGGAGGTGCCATACGTTCGGTGCTTGATCGGCCAGAACGAGAAGAAGTTCGACTACATCAACCGCGTTGTCAAATGCTTCCGCTTTTGGTCTACGAGGGTACGTGGACACACTCCCCCCTCTCGTTGCTATGCATATCCTAGATAGATCTTGCGTGAGCGTAGGATTTTTGATATTGCAAGCTACGTTTCCCAACAATCTTCCCCCGGGGGGTTCCGGTAACCCCCCGGTACTCCGATATGTACCCAAAACACTTCCGGTGTTTGAATACTATCATCCAATATATCAATCTTTACCTCTCGACCATTTAGAGACTCCTCGTCATGTCTGTGATCTCATCCGGGACTCCGAACAACATTCAGTAACCAAATCACATAACTCATAATACAAATCGTCATTGAACGTTAAGCGTGCGGACCCTAGGGGTTCGAGAACTATGTAGACATGACCGAGACATATCTCTGGTCAATAACCAACATTGGAACTTGGATGCTCATATTGGTTCCTACATATTCTATGAAGATCTTTATCGGTCAAACTATAATGACAACATACGTCATTCCCTTTGTCATCAGTATGTTACTCGCCCGAGATTCGATCATCGGTATCTTCATACCTAGTTCAATCTTGTTACCGGGAAGTCTCTTTACTCATTCTGTAATGCATCATCCTGCAACTAACTCATTAGTTACATTGCTTGCAAGGCTTATCGTGATGTGCATTACCAAGAGGGCCCAGAGATACCTCTTCGATACTCGGAGTGATAAATCCTAATCTCGATCTATGCCAACCCAACAAACACCTTCGGAGATACCTGTAGAGCATCTTTATAATCACCCAGTTACGTTGTGACGTCTGATAGCACATAAGGTATTCCTCCGGTATCCGGGAGTTGCATAATCTCATAGTCAAAGGAATATGTATAAGTCATGAAGAAACCAATAGAAATAAAAGTTAACAATCATTATGCTAAGCTAACGGATGGGTTTTGTCCATCACATCATTTTCCTAATGATGTGATCCCGTTCATCAAATGACAACACATGTCTATGGTTAGGAAACTTAACCATCTTTGGTTAACGAGCTAGTCTAGTAGAGGCATACTAGGGACACTTCATTTTGTCTATGTATTCACACATGTATCAAGTTTCTGGTTAATACAATTCTAGCATGAATAATAAAAATTTATCATGATATAAGGAAATATAAATAACAACTTTAGTATTGCCTCTAGGGCATATTTCCTGAGTCTCCCACTTGCACTAGAGTCAATAATCTAGATTACATTGTAATGATTCTAACACCCATGGAGTCTTGGTGTTGATCATGCTTTGCTCGTGGAAGAGGCTTACTCAACGGGTCTGCCACATTCAGTTCCGTATTTATTTTGCAAATATCTATGTCTCCCGCCTTGAGTTGATCATGGATGGAGTTGAAGCGTCTCTTGGTGTGTTTGGTTCTCTTGTGAAATCTGGATTCCTTTGCTAAGGCAATTTCTCAAGTATTGTCACAAAAGATTTTCATTGGACCTGATGCACTAGGTATTACACCTAGATTGGATATGAACTCTTTCATCCAGACTCCTTCATTCGCTGATTCTGAAGCAGCTATGTACTCCGCTTCACACGTAGATCCCGCCACGACGCTTTGCTTGGAACCACACCAACTGACAGCTCCACCATTCAATATAAGTACGTATCGGGTTTGTGACTTAGAGTCAATTGGATCAGTGTCACAACTAGCATCGACGTAACCATTTACGACGAGCTCTTTGTCACCTCCATAAACGAGAAATTCTATATAAATTTCCAATCAACAATATGTCATCCACATGTAATATTAGAAATGCTACAGAGCTCCCACTCACTTTCTTGTAAATACAGGCTTCTCCAAAAGTTTGTATAAAACCA
The DNA here is from genome assembly GCF_018294505.1 of Triticum aestivum. NCBI lineage: Eukaryota > Viridiplantae > Streptophyta > Magnoliopsida > Poales > Poaceae > Triticum > Triticum aestivum. The sequence goes on from NC_057806.1 coordinate 120,488,589, forward strand.
TATGCTTTGATCACTTCATCAAAGCATATATTCCAACTCCGAGATGCTTGCACCAGTCCATAAATGGATCGCTAGAGCTTACACACTTTGTTAGCACCTTTAGGATTGACAAAACCTTCTGGTTGCATCATATACAACTCTTCTTTAAGAAACCCATTAAAGAATGCAGTTTTGACGTCCATTTGCCAGATTTCATAATCAAAAAATGCGGCAATTGCTAACATGATTCAAACAGACTTAAGCATCGCTAAGGGTGAGAAGGTCTCATTGTAGTCAACTCCTTGAACTTGTCGAAAACCTTTCGCAACAACTTGAGCTTTGTAGACAGTAACATTACCATCAGCGTCAGTCTTCTTCTTGAAGATCCATTTAATCTCTATGGCTTGACAATCATCGGGCAAGTCAACCAAAGTCCATACTTTGTTCTAATACATGGATCCTATCTCAGATTTCATGGCCTCAAGCCATTTCTTGGAATATGGGCTCATCATCGCTTTCTCATAGTTCATAGGTTCGTCATGGTCTAGTAACATGACTTCTAGAAAAGGATTACCGTACTACTCTGGTGCGGAACATACTCTGGTTGACCTACGAGGTTCGGTAGTAACTTGATGTGAAGTTTCATCATCATCATCATTAGCTTCCTTACTAATTGGTCTAGGCATCACGGGAATTGTTTTCTGTGATGAGCTACTTTACAATTCGAGAGGAGGTACAATTACCTCATCAAGTTTTACTTTCCTCCCACTCACTTCTTTCGAGAGAAACTCCTTCTCTAAAAAGGATCCATTCTTAGCAACAAAGATCTTGCCTTCGGATCTGTGATAGAAGGTGTACCCAACAATTTCTTTTGGGTATCCTAGGATGACGCACTTCTTCGATTTGGGTTCGAGCTTATCAGGCTGAAGCTTCTTCACATAATCATCGCAACCCCAAACTTTAAGAAATGACAGCTTAGGTTTCTTGCCATACCATAGTTCATACGGTGTCGTCTCAATGGATTTAGATGGTGCCCTATTTAATGTGAATGCAGTTGTTTCTAATGCATAACCCCAAAACGATAGTGGTAAATCCGTAAGAGACATCATAGATCACACCATATGTAATAAAGTACGGTTACGACGTTCGTACACACCATTACGCCGTGGTGTTCCAGGTGGCATGAGTTGTGAAACTATTCCACATTGTTTTAAATGAAGGCCAAACTCGTAACTCAAATATTCGCCTCCACGATCAGATCATAGAAACTTTATTTTCTTGTTACAATGATTTTCCACTTCACTCTGAAATTCTTTAAACTTTCAAATGTTTCAGACTTGTGTTTCATTAAGTAGATATACCCATATCTTCTCAAATCATCTGTGAAGGTCAGAAAATAATGATACCCGCCGTGAGCCTCAACACTCATCGGACCGCATACATCGGTATGTATTATTTCCAATAAGTTAGTGGCTCACTCCATTGTTCCGGAGAATGGAGTCTTAGTCATCTTGCCCATGAGGCATGGTTCACAAGCATCAAATGATTCATAATCAAGTGATTCCAAAAGTCCATCCGAATGGAGTTTCTTCATGCGCTTTACACCAATATGACCTAAACGGCAGTGCCACAAATATGTTGCATTATCATTATCAACTTTGCATCTTTTGGCATCAATATTATGAATATGTGTATCACCATGATCGAGATTCAACAAAAATAGACCACTCTTTAAGGGTGCATGACCATAAAAGATATTACTCATATAAATAGAACAACCATTATTATCCGATTTAAGTGAATAACCGTCTCACATCAAACAAGATCCACATATAATGTTCATGCTTAACGCAGACACCAAATAACAATTATTCATGTCTAAAACTAATCCCGAAGGTAGATGTAGAGGTAGCATGCCGACTACAATCACATCGACCTTGGAACCATTCCCAACACGCATCGTCACCTCGTCCTTAGCCAATCTTTGCTTAATCCGTAGCCCCTATTTCGAGTTACAAATAACATGTATATCAAATATACCCAGGCGCTACTACAAGCATTAGTAAGGTACCCATCAATAACATGTATATCAAATATAGCTTTGTTCACTTTGCCATCCTTCTTATCCGCCAAATACTTGGGTCAGTTCCGCTTCCAGTGACCAGTCCCTTTGAAGTAGAAGCACTCAGTTTCAGGCTTGGGTCCATACTTGGGCTTATTCCTGGGAGTGACAACTTGCTTGCCATTCTTCTTGAAGTTCCCCTTCTTTCCCTTGCCCTTTTTCTTGAAACTAGTGGTCTTGTTAACCATCAGAACTTGATGCTCTTTCTTGATTTCTACCTTCGCAGCTTTAAGCAGAGCGAAGAGCTCGGGAATTGTCTTATCCATACCTTGCATATTATAGTTCATCACGAAGCCTTTGTAGCTTGGTGGCCGTGATTGAAGAACTCTGTCAATAACACTATCATCCGGAAGATTAACTCCCAGCTGAGTCAAGTAGTTATGGTACCCAGACATTCTGAGTATGTGTTCGCTGATAGAACCGTTCTCCTCCATCTTGCAGCTATAGAACTTGTTGGAGACTTCATATCTCTCAACTCGGGCATTTGCTTGAAATATTAACACTGGTGCGCGTTGGTGCTATACAAACGGTTTTAACCCCTTTTCATGACGCCATTTGGAACCGTCGTCAAGTGAGTTTGGGCGATAGGGGGGTCCTTCCAACATGACCCAGAAACCGTTGGGGATAGGGCCCCTACAGTACTCCTACTCGTTTCTGCTCGCATTGCCATCATAGTCGGTATTCTGTGGTGCTACGTTTATGATGCGCGACCCATCATAAACGGTTCACTATTATAGAACGTGTATGATGCGCGGCCCATCACAAATGGTTCACTGTTAAGAAGATTAGCTAATAGTCGTACGAGTGTCGGACAGGATTACGAAACGTCGGACCGTCGTAACATCATCGTACATGACAACTATCGCACACGCTATTTTGTGGTGCAACGTTTATGATGCATACTTCATCAGAAACAGTTCATGGTTGCGAATCATGTACGACAAGGCAACTAACACAAACGTTTAGTTTGCCAGCACTGTTTGTGATATTGTTTGACATCGCACACGCTTTGCAAACGGCAACTGTGTGCATGCTTGCACACGTTACCTCTTTGTGAACCGTCTCGGATTATGGTGTATATCGCAAACGTTTGTGTTTTACCAACCGTGTGTGCCGTAACAACCTGGAGAGCGTAATTTCACCGTAATTTAATTGTTGCTATTTCAAATTGTATCAGATTTGAATTTGAATTTGAATGTATGCTACAGCTTTATTCATATCCATCAGGTTCAAACAATCAATGCATTATCCGATTCATAGGTACATATGTTCAAGAATTACATAAGAACCAAATAAAGAATGATGAACCACAGTTGTATACTTGTACTATTAAATACGGTAAAGAAAGAGGTGAAATATATTCTGGTTGTTGAACAAGTTAAAGAGGAATGCCCATATTGTGCCCTCCCCCATGCAGAAGGCACACACGACTCTAGTCCAACCCCTTGTGATGGCCGACTGCCCATCCTTCACGATCTTCATGAAAACATCTAGATAATCACCATGTTCTGGTAGAAATACCTTAACCTTTACATGCCCACCAATCATGTAGTTTGAGAGGTAATCTTGAGTGAACTGCTTTGGCAACCACTGCAAAGGAAAAAGATTCAAACATTGTCATCTAACACAACTCATTATGGGCAGTAAAAAGAAGGCTGCAAAGTTCTTACTTACCATCTCGCAGTTCATTGTTGTCTTAGATAAAGTGTAAACAAATAGTTTAATTGCCATCTTTGGACCCATTTTACTAACAATCTTTATCAGCTTCCTCACTTGATACTGGTTCATCGATATCTCATTGCCCCATACGCAGAAAGGGTCGAAGCGCGGATCTTTACCAATGACATAGGTACCTAAAAGCACCAAGTTAATATTAGAAGCAGAACAACAATTGCACAATGATGTAGTACAACACTCTTTTATAATATGTCTATATACATCCGCATGTGGTAGTCCATTTGAAATCTCTAAAAAGACAAATATTTAGGAACGGAGGGAGTATCTTATAACATCCAATATACTCACATATTAGATGAATTAACATCTTATATTATGGGACGGAAGGAGTTTAGTGCATTCTTACAAATTATCGGCTGATTAACTGCTGCTGTATCCATGGGTTACATTTAGTTTGAGCTAGTTCGGGCTCAAATAGCCCTAAAGTATATCTAAACATGAGGGCTAGTTTGAGCTAGTTGCATCTATAACCCACCCAAAAAAACTATCCAACCCAAGAGGTACTAATTGGAGCTAGTTCTCCTAGTGCATTTATTGTCAATCTAACCCTGCCATCCAAACAACTCTTTGGATGGAGTTAGTTCAGTGTAGTCATGAGCTAGAAACTAACTCTAACCTCTAGCTAAGTTGAGTATCCAAACAGGGTTGTGTTCTTGTTGTTGCTGCTGCTGCTGCTCTTCTACGTATATCTAGACATCATTAGAACATTAATGTAACACTCTTCCTTGTTGCTATGTAGCCTAGGATTGCATATTTAGACATTAAGTATAGTGCATGTTGCTATGTAGCCTTAGATATATTACATATGGCCCTAGTTAACCTAACGATAAATGGGTTGTAGATATATTCAGTTAAAAGTTCGATTCATCTATTAGTCCCTTATCATCCGCCGGCCTATATGGTACCAGCTACCTATATCCCGAACAGTGAGCAGATATAAGCCATGGGATGAAACTAACCTCTATGGAAAACAATAGCCGTTCCCAAAATTGTCCTATGTAGGTACATCGGGAAGCATGTTAAGCACAACAAGCTAAACATCAACCAAAATTATCCATGGTAGACAAAATAATCTCCAAAAGATAGCTTCAGTGTGCAGGTTTAAGCACGCTAGTAAAGCAAAACAAGTGGAAAGGTGTGCTAACTGTAATAGGCCTAACATTTAACAACAAGCAAACATAGTCATTCGAACTGGTATTGTGCCGGTCTAAGTACACTGGTTATTGTTAAATAAAAATGGAAAGGCGTGTTAACTACAAGATGCAGCAACCAAATGTAGTCATTCATAGTGGTATTGTTGAAACTGGTACTGATGAAATTGAACTGCACAGTTCATACTTGCACATATAGAACATCACGTTGTGAATAATTGGAATAAACAAGGCATACTATGAACAACCAAAGATAGCATTTGAAACTGGACATATGCTAACTACAAACAACCGAACAATCAAAAAAACTTTAAAAGAGGCATATGCTAGCTATAGCAGGCTTAACAGCAAGCAAATTTTTGCATTCCTATCGGTATGTTTAAAACTGGATTGATGAAATGTACTGCACAGTAAATAATTGCACATATAGACATCACATTGTGAACAACTGAAATAAACAAGGCATACTGCAAAGAACCAGATATAACAATTAAAACTGGACATATTCTCACTACACTACAAAAGGGACTCGATAAAACAAATCATGGGTTTCCCCTGTGAAGAGGCACGACAAAACAAATCATGGGTTTCCTCACTTGTCACAGATGGGCTCGTTCTCGTGGGAAGAGCACGGATCCTGGATGCGCTCCATGTTGTCGCAGATGGGCTCCTTTCCCTTGGAAGAGCACGGTTGTAGGGTGCCCTCCCTGATGTCGTAGACGAGTGCTTTCCCCTTGGAAGAGCAGATGGGCTCTTTCCCCTTGGAAGAGCCGGAGAGGGTGCCCTCCTCGTGGTCGCCATCGATGAGTTCTGGCTTGGAAGCTATGGATCCCAAGCTAGCGTCTCAGAACATGTCTTTCAGAAATGACAAAAGGGGCTTGATGGCGATGTAGAATGGCAAATTGTTGACGGTGAGCTAGAGGAGATCAGGGGCAGGGCCGTGGATGAGATCGACAGTGGTTGAACCCGAGGGGTGGGGCCACTTAACCTGTGACATAGCCCGCCTCAGGCCATCACTGTCGATGAACTCGATGTCATAGCCGGTGGCCGAGTCATGCCCACATACTCTAGCCCGCAGCTTGAGTGCCTGCCGCCAGTAATAGTCGTTAGCTTCCTCGGCGACGTCGGGCGAAGAGACCACTATACACCTCTTTTGGGCCAATCGCTCCTCGAGCTCCACGGGAAGCGTAGCCGGGCTTAGGCTGTGACGCTCTGGAGTGGGGGATGGGGATGGGGATCTATGGGAAAGGGGGCGTTTGGCAAGCGTCATCTAAGAAACTCAGGGCGGCCTGGGTATGGAGTTCGGTGGGTAAGCTGCACGGGCAAATCGATAGATGTTGACAATGGAGGCCTTGCGGCGGCGGTGGCGGCGGCGGCAGGGACCTTGCTACGATTTTGAGCGAGGAAGGGCGTGTGTGTGTGTGCGCGCGCATGCCCGAGGAGGTTTTGGTGTGTGTGTGTGTGTGGAGGGGGGGCGCGGGGTGTCTGAGGAAATGACACGGGTACTGAAAATTTTACTACGCGGGAGTCAAACGCGGGAGTGAAATGCCGGGCTATTGAAAATTTTGATGATAGTGCATCGCACACGGTCCGGAGATAACAACCGTGTGTTATGATACAGAAAAACCCTCGACGCGGGCTGATATTTTCTAGGGATGCAGGCGGTATTGGGAACAAGAAACATCGCACACGGTCCGGAGATAACAATCATGTGTTATGAAACAGAAAAACCCTAGAGGCGGGCAGATATTTTTGAGAGGGGGAGCCTCGTGGAGCCCAATGTACTGTGCGGATGTGTGCGTGACAGGGGCACCAGCGTGGCACACGGTTAGTTTGAGTGAACCGTGTCTGTTGCGTCATCCGACTTGTCTAATGTTCATAAATTTGGCGAAAAATGACGCGGGAGAGGGTCAGAACACGAACACACTTACATGTGGACCAAATTTATGTATCAAAAGGGTGGTTTGATTTTCAAATACCAAATGCAACTTCGATGTGGCACCTCTCTCGCAGAGCGCACGATATTGCTTGCCCCCACCCCCCCTTGTGTCGGCACGAAGGGAATCCTAAGCTATGAATGCATGCCCCCTCCCCTCAACCGAGGTTCACCTAGCAAAGTGCGAAGTAGCTAGCAGCCCCCCCTCATGTCGGCACAAAGGGAATCCTAAGCTATGAATGCATGCTCCCTCCCCTAACCGAGGTTCACCTAGCAAAGTGCGAAGTAGCTAGCAGCCCCCCTCGTGTCGCCACGAAGGGAATCCTAAGCTATGAATGCATGCCCCCCAACCGAGGTTCACCTAGCAAAGTGCGAAGTAGCAACCCCCCCACACACACTTTCAGTCGGCGGGCCAGAGAGGCATATCTCACCAAGATGGATCGTAAAATGGACCAAGAATAATCCACCTTGGTCGTACGACCTCTCTCTTGTTGTTGATCAAAGTGATGGCCGTCCATGCGACCCCGGAGATGGGCTGGCTCTCCAATAATCACGCAAGTAGCTCGTCCCCGAAGACAACCACTGCATGCGTGTGGCCAAAACATATGTATGGAGAGGTGTGTTTTTGAGTAACAATGGAACAACTTTGATGTGGCACTGTGATTTCGAACTAGAAATCCTCACACTGAGTGAGGGTTAGGTTGACGATGCATATGTATGTTACACCACACTTCAAGCCAACGACGGGGATTCATGCATGCATGCGTGCATAGTATATGCGCTCAAAATTAAGGTCTGAATCTCACCATGACCTATATACTACGATAACACGAACCAAATGAAGAATCTGTAGCGACCAGACCTCAAACAGTCTAATCTCTGTGCTCCAGTGTCATCCCTGAATCAGTAATGCTGACACCACATAGTACTCGGAGGATTTATAATAGAGTAGCAATCACACACTTATTACATCGAGTGTCTCAATAGAGAACTTATTACAATAAATATGGCTTAAGGCCATCTAATAACGATAACAGCGGAAGGCTTGGAAGATAAGTGAGTCCATCAACTCCAACGGCATCACTGAGTATAGAACCACGACCTAAAAACTCCTTAATCGTCGTCTGAAAAGTCTGCAACATTAACGTTGCAGCCCGAAACGGGTCAGCACATGGAATATGCTGGCAAGGTAACACATAGAGAGTAATGGAATGAAACAACTATACTATATGCATTTTTGGCTGGTGGAAAGCTCTATGGTTACAGTTTTGCGTAAAGCCAAATTTTCCCTACAACAAAGGAATAAATTTTATTTAACTATCATGGTGGTTGTTAAACATTGAGAATGGTTGACAGCATCCTCAATCCCAATTAAACATCATCATTAAACAAACCCATCAAATTAAATTTTATAGTAACATGTTGAGATTCACATGATAATCCAAGTACTAGTTACTCAAGATGTCCATAACCGGGGACACGGCTAACCATGATTAGTTTAATACACTCTGCAGAGGTTTGCACACTTTTCCCCACAAGACTCGATCTCCTCCGTTTGGTTTCTTGCACTACATGGTGTTTGAGAAGACGGATGACCGAGACATAGTCTTTCAGAAGCGCTAGCACCTTACGATCGGGTAGACCGTAACACCTACATCCCCTACATCTGCTAGTCTACCACTGTAAGAGTTCGCATGACTTAGTCAACTATGCTAGAGCCCATAATAGCTTGTGGCTGCACAGGGAAGTTTCTAGCATGAAAAATCTCATGATCCCTTTGAGCCTGGGTGGCGGTCCAAAAGAAAACAGGCAAATCCTGGATTACCCAGGTGCCTCAATCCACCCAGATGTGTGTTTAAGTTGCCACCTTAGATAAACCATTAATTAACAAACTCACATCTGTCATGGATATCACTCACCCAATCCACGTCTACTAGCATAGCCTGGCATAATAAGCAAACGTAGAAGTAACTCCCAAGGGTTTGATAATGTAACAGGTGATAGGTAATACCTCATCTACTTCCCATCCCACAATTTAATTAGATCCTAATCATGCAATGTTTGAGGTTTGATCTAATGCAATAAAAACTCGGTAGTAGAAAAAGGTATGATCAAAGTGTTACTTGCCTTGCTGATGATCCGCGAAACCTAGCGATTCGAAGTAACAAGCGGCGCACTCCGGGTACTCTATCGCAAACAAACAAACACACAATAAGTACTCATCTAATGCACAGGTAAAACTCGAATAAGAGATCTAACCAGAAGGTTCAACTTAACAACTCCGGTTTGCAAAAAGAATCAAATCGAACGAAGCAACGAAAGTCAAACGGCGAAAGAAAACAATTTCGTTCTACTAATCTGGATCTAAGTCAAATTTTACAGTAGCAAAAACTTGTTTAAGTTGGTTAAATGGATAGAGGGTTTCGAGACGAAACTCCAGGCGCTTGAATCACCTGATTCCGATAAACGAGCGAAAAGTTACACTAAAACGAAAATCGGATCAGGAATCGCGATCAGAAAAATCGCGGATTTAATCCGAGAAAAAGAAAAACGACGAACGGATTAACGAAAGAACGTTCGCTAATTAACCTAAGCCGAAAAAAAACCGATCTAATAAAAAACCGAAAATAAAAAAAACGACGAAAAACCGACGGAAAAACCGAACAGTTTTTTTGAAAAAAATGGTGGCACGGAATTCGAGGCGACCTCGGGCGGCGGGTCAGCGGCGGCGGCGTCCGGCGAGGCGGCGGGTCAGCGGCGGCGGCGTCCGGCGAGGCAGCGGCGTCGGCTGGCGGCGGCGCGGGCGGGGCGCTCGGGCGGCTAGGGTTTCGGGGGCGGCGGCTGGGCCTCGGGCTGGCTCCCTCCGGCTTATAAAGCCTTGGCGGGCCGGAGTCCCGGTCGGACATGGCCCATAGGTCGGTGCGCGTTTTTGTAAAATAATTACGCGCAGAAGAAAAATAAAAAGAAATACTAAACGGACTCCAAAAATCCCGAAGTAAATTTTCCCGGGCTTCTAAAATCAAGCCGCACAAGGTGAACATTTATTTGGGGCCTAAATGCAATTTTGAAAAACGCACATTTTTCCTAAATTCAAATAAAATAACGAAAAACTCCGAAATAAAATCTTATTTGATTTTTATTATTAAATCCTCAATATTTCTTTATTTTGGGAAAGTCATTTTATTCCCTCTCTCATATTTTTGTAATAGAAATAATTGATGATACAATAATAAAAATCAAGTGATCCTATTCTCAAAATTTGAGAAAACTCAAATATGAAAATAAAGAAATCCCCAACTCTCTCCGTGGGTCCTTGAGTTGCGTAGAATTTCTAGGATCAAAATCCAAAAGCAAAATAAAATATGATATGCAATGATGATCTAATGTATAACATTCCAAATTGAAAATTTGGGATGTTACAAACCTACCCCCCCTTCAGATGAATCTCGCCCTCGAGATTCGGGTTGGCTAGAAAGTAGGTGAGGGTGGTCCTTGAGCAAATCTTCCTCTCATTCCCAGGTGGCTTCATCCTCCGTGTGGTGGCTCCACTGAACTTTGCAAAACTTGATAACCTTGCTGCGAGTGACTCGGCTGGCAAACTCTAGAATCTTAATTGGTTTCTCCTCATAGGTCAAATCGTTATCCAGCTGAATTGTTTCCAATGGCACTGTATCTCTCAAGGGTATGTCAGCCATCTCCGCGTGACACTTCTTCAGCTGAGAAACGTGTAACACATCATGAACTCCTGACAATCCTTCGGGCAATTCCAACTTGTAGGCCACTTCTCCCATACGCTCCAAAACTCGATATGGTCCTACAAATCGTGGCGCTAACTTTCCTTTAACTCCAAAACGCTTTGTTCCCCGAAGTGGGGATACTCGAAGATAAGCTCTATCTCCAACTTCGTAAACAGTCTCCTTGCGTTTAGAATCTGCATAACTCTTCTGTCTGGACTGAGCTACCTTGAGTCTATCGCGAATCAATTTCACCTTCTATTAAGACTCTTTAATCAAATCCGGCCCAAACAACTGGCGGTCTCCAACTTCATCCCATGACAACGGTGTCCTGCACCTCCTTCCGTACAAAGCTTCGAAAGGGGCCATCTTTAAACTGGTTTGGTAACTGTTGTTGTAAGAAAACTCTGCATATGGCAAATTGTCGTCCCAACTAGATCCGTAATCTAGCGCACAAGCTCTCAGCATATCCTCCAAAATCTGATTGACTCTCTCGGTCTGTCCATCTGTCCGTGGATGAAAAGCTGTACTGAATTCTAGCCTGGTACCCAAAGTTTCATGCAACTGCTTCCAGAACTTTGAGGTAAACTGGGTTCCTCTATCTGATACGATACTCCTCGGAACTCCATGCAAACATACGATCCTGGTCATGTATATCTTTGCCAACTTAGCACTGGTGTACGTGGTCTTTACTGGGATGAAATGAGCTACTTTCGTCAATCGATCAACTACAACCCAAATCGAGTCATAGCCTGAATGAGTCCTGGGTAATCCCATGATAAAATCCATGCCTAACTTATCCCACTTCCATTCGGGTATCGGCAATGGTTGTAACAATCCTACTGGCTTCTGATGCTCTGCCTTTACTCTCTGACACACATCACAAACTGCTACATACTCCGCAATATCCTTCTTCATTCCGGTCCACCAGAAAATATCTTTCAAATCCAAATACATCTTGGTATTTCCTGGGTGAATCGAATATGGTGAATCATGTGCCTCTTGCAGAATTAGCTTCCTAATCTCTGGGTCATTGGGCACATAAACAAGGTCTTCAAACCATAGGGTGTCGTGCTCATCTTCACGAAATCCCTTAGCCTTTCCTTCGCTTATTTTCTCCTTTATAGAGGCAATCTCCTTGTCAGTCTTCTAAGCTTCTCTGATTCTATCCATCAAAGTTGACTGAATCTCCAATGCTGCTACATAGCCTCTCAGAACTATTTCCAAACATAGTTCACGAAGATTTTCTGCTAACTCCCTTGGTATTTCTCCATCATTAATGTATTGACATGGCTCTTACGGCTTAATGCGTCAGGTACTACATTAGCCTTTCCGGGATGGTAATGCAATCTCATATCATAATCCTTGATGAGCTCCAACCATCTCCTTTGTCTGAGGTTCAACTCCTTTTATGTGAAAATGTATTTCAAACTCTTATGATCCGTGTACACCTCATAATGGTTTCCAATGAGGAAATGTCTCCATGTTTTCAATGCATGCACTACGGCTGCTAATTCCAAATCATGTGTAGCATAATTCAACTCATGAGGTTTCAGTTGTCTTGAGGCATATGAAACAACTCTCCCTTCCTGCATAAGCACTGCTCCAAGTCCTCAACGTGAAGCGTCGCAATACACCTCATAGTCCTTGGTCTGATCTGGCAAAATCAACACTAGTGAAGTAACCAAACGTTTCTTCAACTCCTGGAAACTAGTCTCACATTCCTCAGTCCATTTGAACCTGGTATCCTTCTTTAATAACTCCGTCATAGGCTTTGCAATCTTCGAGAAATTCTCAATAAATCTCCGGTAGTATCCTGCGAGTCCAAGAAAACTCTGTATCTCTCCAACCATGGTTGGTGCTTTCCACTGGGTCACGGTATCAACTTTAGTGGGATCAACTGCTATTCCTTCTCCAGATATAACGTGTCCGAGGAATCCTACTTGCTTCAACCAAAACTCACATTTGCTGAACTTGGCATACAACTGATGTTCTCTGAGCTTCTCAAGTACCAATCGTAGATGTTCCTTATGCTCCTCTTCATTCTTCGAGTAAACCAGGATATCATCAATGAACACCACGACGAACTTATCCAAGAACTCCATAAACACTTCGTTCATCATGTTCATAAAATATGCGGGTGCGTTAGTCAGACCAAATGACATAATGGTATACTCGTACAGCCCATACTTGGTGGTAAAAGCTGTCTTAGGTATATCCTGTTCCCAAATCTTCAACTGGTGGTATCCTGATCGCAGATCGATCTTGAAAAATACCTTAGCTCCTTGCAATCGATCAAACAGATCATTGATCATCGGTAGTGGGTACTTGTTCTTGATTGTTACTTCATTTAATCCTCGATAATCGACAACCATCCTTAACGATCCATCCTTCTTCTCCACTAGAAGTACTGGCGATCCCCAAGGCGAAGAACTTGGGCAAATATATCCTTTATCCAGTAACTCCTTAATCTGCTTCTTAATTTCCACCAAATCCTTTGCAGGCATCCTGTATGGTCTCTTCGATATTGGCCCTGTGCCTGGCAATAGCTCAATCAAAAACTCAATATCTCTATCCGGTGGCATGCCTGGCAACTCCTCTGGAAATACATCAGGGAATTCCTTTACCACTGGTACTTCCTCCTGCACAACTCCTGTTAAGCAATTTACTTGAGTCCTCTTTGGCACATGTCGGGATACATACTTGATCCTTCTCCCTTCTGGGGTGGTAAGCAAAATTGACTTACTAGCACATTCAATATTCCCTTCATACTTTGATAACCAATCCATGCCTAATATCACATCCAATCCTTGGGATTCCAATACTATTAGGTCTGAGGGAAAAACATAGTTAACAATCCTTAATGGTAACCGATCACACCATCGACTAGCCATATATTCTGCTCCAGGCAAGGTTACTAACATGGGTGACCTAAGGGCTTGGGTTGACAGGTTATACTTGTTGGAAATATGCCCTAGAGGCAATAATAAAATGATTATTATATTTCCTTGTTCATGATAATTGTCTATTATTCATGCTATAATTGTATTGTCCGGAAATCGTAATACATGTGTGAATACATAGACCATAATGTGTCCCTAGTGAGCCTCTAGTTAACTAGCTCGTTGATCAACAGATAGTCATGGTTTCCTGGCTATGGACATGGGGATGTCATTGATAATGGGATCACATCATTAGGAGAATGATGTGATGGATAAGACCCAAACCTAAGCATAGCACAAAGATCGTGTAGTTCGTTTGCTGTAGCTTTTCTGGATGTCAAGTATCATTTCCTTAGACCATGAGATTGTGCAACTCCCGGATACCGTAGGAGTGCCTTGGGTGTGCCAAACGTCACAACGTAACTGGGTGACTATAAAGGTACATTACAGGTATCTCCGAAAGTGTCTGTTGGGTTGGCACGAATCGAGACTGGGATTTGTCACTCCGTATGACGGAGAGGTATCTCTGGGCCCACTCGGTAATGCATCATCATAATGAGCTCAATGTGATCAAGTGGTTGATCACGGGATCATGCATTACGGTACGAGTAAAGTGACTTGCCGGTAACGAGACTGAACAAGGTATTGGGATACCGACGATCGAGTCTCGGGCAAGTAACGTACCGATTGACAAAGGGAATTGAGTACGGGATTGATTAGGTCCTCGACATCGTGGTTCATCCGATGAGATCATCGAGGAGCATGTGGGAGCCAACATGGGTATCCAGATCCCGCTGTTGGTTATTGACCAGAGAGTCGTCTCGGTCATGTCTGCTTGTCTCCCGAACCCGTAGGGTCTACACACTTAAGGTTCGGTGACGCTAGGATTGTATAGATATGAGTATGCAGTAATCCGAAAGTTGTTCGGAGTCCCGGATGAGATCCTGGACGTCATGAGGAGTTCTGTAATAATCCGGAGGTAAAGAATTATATATGGGAAGTTGTCATACGGTCACCGGAAAGGTTCGGGGGCATATCGGTATTGTACCGGGGCCACCGGAGGGGTTCCGGGGGTCCACCGGGAGGGGCCACCTCTCCCGGAGGGCCTTATGGGATGTATGAGGAAGGGATCCAGCCCAAAGTGGGCTGGAGCGCCACTCCCCCTAGGCCCCATGCGCCTAGGGTTGGGGGAAACCCTAAGGGGGGCGCCCCCTTGCTTGGGGGGCAAGCCCCCCTCCCCTTGGCCGCCGCCCCCCTCTAGATCTCATCTAGAGGGGGCCGGCCCCCTTCCCCCTTCCCCTATAAATAGAGGGGTGAGGGGAGGGCTGCAAAGGACATCCAAGGCGCAACCCCTCCCCTCCCCAACACATCTCCTCCTCCGTCACGATCTTGGCGAAGCCCTGCCGGAGTACTGCTGCTCCACCACCACCACGCCGTCGTGCTACTGCTGGATCCATCTTCCTCAACCTCTCCTTCCCCCTTGCTGGATCAAGAAGGAGGAGACGTCACACTGACTGTACGTGTGTTGAACGGTGAGGTGTCGTCCGTTCGGCGCTAGGATCTCCGGTGATTTGGATCACGTCGAGTACGACTTCCTCATCCCCGTTCTTTGAACGCTTCCGCGCGTGATCTACAAAGGTATGTAGATGCAATCCGATCACTCGTTGCTAGATGAACTCATAGATGGATCTTGGTGAAACCGTAGGAAATTTTTTGTTTTCTGCAACGTTCCCCAACAATACTTATCCACAAATCCCCTTGAGATGTATGAATGCGATGCACCAGTATCAAAAAGAACGAGTGCAGTAAATGACTTAACCAAAAACTTACCTATTACTGCATCAGGCTGAGCTTCAACCTCCTCTACGCTAACGTGGTTCACCTGTCCCCTGTTGAAAGGGTTCGGCTTCTTCCCAGAGCTTCCATTGCTATTTCCATTTTGTAATTCAGGACATTCATTGGCATAATGTCCTGTCTTCGAGCACTTAAAGCAAGTGACTTGGCTCAGGTCTTTCTTGGCTGGGGTTGATGGGTTGGTGCGACTCTGGTCGTTGCTTCCTCCATTCCCATTTCCATTCCTGGGGCCATTGTGATTGTGTGAGCTACCTCCTCCATGGGTATGCTGAAAATGTCCTCCTGGTCTAGGGGTAAAACCTGGCTTCTGCTGAGCTCCTGAATTGTACGTTCCTTGTCCATACTTTCTCTTGCGGTTCTCAATTTGCTGCTGCTTGCCTTCAATCATAAGAGCACGGTCTACCAACTCCTGGTAGTTGTTGAAGGTTGCTACCATCAACTGCATGCTCAACTCATCATTCAGTCCTTCTAGAAACTTCTCCTGCTTAGCTGCATCCGTAGCAACGTCATCTGGGGCATAACGTGCTAATTTACTAAAGTCCTCCACATACTGGCCAACTGTCCTTCCTCCTTGGCGCAAGTTGCGAAACTCACGCTTCTTCATGGCCATAGCTCCTGCTGAAACATGGGCAGTACGAAAAGCCTGCTGAAACTGGTCCCATGTGACAGTGTCGACAGGGAAAGTGGCTATGAAATTCTCCCACCATGATGCTGCGGGTCCTTCAAGCTGATGTGCGGCAAACTTCACCTTCTCCACATCTGTGCATCCTACTGTGGTCAACTCTCTAGCTGTCTTGCGGAGCCAATCATCTGCTACTATCGGCTCGGTGCTACTGGAAAACACCGGCGGATTTAGCCTAAGAAAATGGGCTAAGTGATCAACAGGTGGTGGTGGTGGTGGGTTGTTGTTGTTGTTCCCCTGATTCTGATTCTGGACTAACAACTGCATCAATGTGTTCTGCTGCTGGATCAACTGGGTGAGCTCCGGTGGAAAGGTAAATCCAGGGTCACGTCTCGGAGGCATCTGAGGGTTTAGAAAAGATGAGAGTTAAGAATAGAGGGGGTCTAAAGAGAAAACACTACCCATATGCACATGAGGCAAAAGCAAACAATTCACTTCATTCAATCAAATAAGGGCATACAATCGATCTAACTATCGCAAAAGTGCTCGGACTACTATATTTACATGGTGGACTACTACTACTGATGAGGTGGTCTACTAGAAATATTCTTCGGTTACAGACTCCATGATATCTGCTTCGGCTTCATCAACATAGTCATCATTGCTATCATCTGGGTCCGAGTCGGTGTCGTCGATGATGATGTAGTCTTCCGGGCGAATCTCCTTGGGTTCTTCGTCTTCATCTACTGGTGTAGGGCCTCCCATAAATATCCCGATCTTCATTGTTAGGTCGGCATTCTTGTCCACTAATACTTCAATTTCTTCATCATAATCTTCATGTGTAGCCTTGAGTTCTTCCTCCAGTTCCTTGATTCTTGTCCTTGCCTTCTTTAGGTCTATCATGTCGGCGCACATCTGGTTCTCCTGTCGTCAAATGTGTTGATTTAACTCCTGGATAAAAGCTGCAACTGATCTATCCTTCCTGGTGCTGATCATCTCCCAGTGCTCATCTCAGCGCCCACAAATCTGGTAGATAGTATCCTTGAGATCATTGCAGTAGACTTCTCCAATGCGTCCCATGGTGATGTGAGTTGCCATGCTCTTTCCTAGATTCCAAGTTGGTGCATCAAAAGAAAACTCTATGGGCTCAGCGACTGGCATGAACGTCCTTCCTGGAACTTGAACTTGAATCATCCAGCGCTCTTCTTCAGGTAAAGCGGCATTGTAGGTTCCGATGAAGCTTGGCACTCCTATGTTCAGGTATCTAGTGACTTCCTTCAAGTGACGTCCAAAGGGTGTATCGTCATCCGGTTGCATGGACTTGTTCCTTGCATCCGTCATCCTAAAGAGTAGAAAAGATGAGAGGTCAGAAAAGAAGAGAATGAATAGTGATCTAGGTCTTTAGCTTAGTGGTTGTGTCCTACATTCAACCTGGCTCTGATACCATCTCTGTAGCGACCAGACCTCAAACAGTCTGATCTCTGTGCTCCAGTGTCATCCCTGAATCAGTAATGCTGACACCACACAGTACTCGGAGGATTTATAACAGAGTAGCAATCACACACTTATTACATTGAGTGTCTCAATAGAGAACTTATTACAATAAATATGGCTTAAGGCCATCTAATAACGATAACAGCGGAAGGCTTGGAAGATAAGTGAGTCCATCAACTCCAACGGCATCACTGAGTATAGAACCACGACCTAAAAACTCCTTAATCGTCGTCTGAAAAGTCTGCAACATTAACATTGCAGCCCGAAATGGGTCAGCACATGGAATATGCTGGCAAGGTAACACATAGAGAGTAATGGAATGAAACAACTATACTATATGCATATTTGGCTGGTGGAAAGCTCTATGGTTACAGTTTTGCGTAAAGCCAATTTTTCCCTACAATAAAGGAATAAATTTTATTTAACTATCATGGTGGTTGTTAAACATTGAGAATGGTTGACAGCATCCTCAATCCCAATTAAACATCATCATTAAACAAACCCATCAAATTAAATTTTATAGTAACATGTTGAGATTCACATGATAATCCAAGCACTAGTTACTCAAGATGTCCATAACCGAGGACACGGCTAACCATGATTAGTTTAATACACTCTGCAGAGGTTTGCGCACTTTTCCCCACAAGACTCGATCTCCTCCGTTTGGTTTCTCGCACTACATGGTGTTTGAGAAGACGGATGACCGAGACATAGTCTTTCAGAAGCGCTAGCACCTTACGATCGGGTAGACCGTACCACCTACATCCCCTACATCTGCTAGTCTACCACTGTAAGAGTTCGAACGACTTAGTCAACTATGCTAGAGCCCATAATAGCTTGTGGCTGCACACGGAAGTTTCTAGCATGAAAAATCTCATGATCCCTTTGAGCCTGGGTGGCGGTCCAAAAGAAAACAGGCAAATCCTGGATTACCCAGGTGCCTCAATCCACCCAGATGTGTGTTTAAGTTGCCACCTTAGATAAACCATTAATTAACAAACTCACATCTGTCATGGATATCACTCACCCAATCCACGTCTACTAGCATAGCCTGGCATAATAAGCAAACATAGAAGTAACTCCCAAGGGTTTGATAATGTAACAGGTGATAGGTACTACCTCATCTACTTCCCATCCCATAATTTAATTAGATCCTAATCATGCAATGTTTGAGGTTTGATCTAATGCAATAAAAATTGGGTAGTAGAAAAAGGTATAATCAAAGTGTTACTTGCCTTGCTGATGATCCGCGAAACCTAGCGATTCGAAGTAACAAGCGGCGCACTCGAGGTACTCTATCGCAAACAAACAAGCACACAATAAGTACTCATCTAATGCACAGGTAAAACTCGAATAAGAGATCTAACCAGAAGGTTCAACTTAACAACTCCGCTTTGCAAAAAGAATCAAATCGAACGAAGCAACGAAAGTCAAAAACAACTTCGTTCTACTAATCTGGATCTAAGTCAAGTTTTACAGTAGCAAAAACTTGTTTAAGTTGGTTAAACGGATAGAGAGTTTCGAGACGAAACTCCAGGCGCTTGAATCGCCTGATTCCGATAAACGAGCGAAAAGTTACACTAAAACGAAAATCGGATCAGGAATCGTGATCAGAAAAATCGCGGATTTAATCCGAGAAAAAGAAAAACGACGAACGGATTAACGAACGAACGTTCGCTAATTAACCTAAACCAAAAAAAACCGAAACTAAAAAAACCGATGAAAAAACTGAACGGTTTTTTCGAAAAAAACGGCGGCACGGAATTCGAGGCGACCTCGGGCGGCGGGTCGGCGGGCGGCGGCGTCGGCGGCGGGCGGCAGCGTCGGCGGCGGCGCGGCGGCTGGCGGCGGCGCGGGCGGGGCGCTCGGGTGGCTAGGGTTTCGGGGGCGGCGGCTGGGCCTCGTGCTGGCTCCCCCCGGCTTATAAAGCCTTGGCAGGCCGGAGTCCCGGTCGGACACGGCCCCTAGGTCGGTGCGCATTTTTTTTAAATAATTACGCACAGAAGAAAAATAAAAAGAAATACTAAACAGACTCCAAAAATCCCGAAATAAATTTACCCGGGCTTCTAAAATCAAGCCACACAAGGTGAACATTTATTTGGGGTCTAAATGCAATTTTGAAAAACGCATATTTTTCCTAAATTCAAATTAAATAACGAAAACCTCCGAAATAAAATCTTATTTGATTTTATTATTAAATCCTCAATATTTCTTTATTTTGGGAAAGTCATTTTATTTCCTCTCTCATATTTTTGTAATAGAAATAATTGATGATAAAATAATAAAAATCAAGTGAGCCTATTCTCAAAATTTGAGAAAACTCAAATATGAAAACAAAGAAATCCCCAACTCTCTCCGTGGGTCCTTGAGTTGCGTAGAATTTCTAGGATCAAAATCCAAAAGCAAAATAAAATATGATATGCAATGATGATCTAATGTATAACATTCCAAATTGAAAATTTGGGATGTTACAGAATCCGCCATGGTAACCTATCTTGTTGTTGGTCAAGGTGATCATGGATGTCCACGCGGGCCCACGAATATATAGGCTTGTCGCCGATAACCACGCGAGGGAGTGTACCGTTCGAAGGAAACCACTACAAGCGTATGTATGGAGGTGATGCGTGCATGTATGTTTGAATACACAACATTGATGTGGCGCGTGCATCAAAAATCATACACTAGGTCCCCACACAGAGCGAGATCGGTTCATGATGTGTCGTTGTACTAGCCACTTCGACTCGATGGGAAGGATTCATCCGTACACATGCATGTGTGTGTGCTCAAACTGTATCATGCATGTCATCCTAGAGAAAAAATAATAATCCCCTCCTAAGTCAAATTAACCTCTCTTGTTGTCAAGCAAAAAGTAGTGATGGATCAAGCGGGCCCATAGATGGAAAGCATCGATATCGCTGATAACCGCTTAAGTGGGTGCTAGAGGACAACCACCACCACTTTGCATGTGGGCCAAACATATATATGTTGAATACCCAAAATGCACAATTTTGATGTGCCACATGCCTCAAAAACCGTAAACCATGCACCCACACAGAGCGAGGTTCATCAAGCGTACTACATATGATGGTCCCCTTCCCCCCTCTTCACTGCATACTATATGCTCCTCTCGTAATATATGTACAACCCAAAAGAATCATCATTGATGGTGAAATTAATTAACCTCTCCCGATGTAGGTCAAAGTGATGCATCCATGCATCGACGATGGCCTCGTGGGCCCACAGATGGAAGCGTCAGACGTGAGTGTCCTAGCTAGGATATGCATGTGGCCCAAAAAGGTGTTTTGTGGTGTTTGAATAGCCAATTTCACAATTTTGATGTGGCACGTGCCTCGGAAACCAAAAAGTCCCAACACTGAGTGAGGTGTACTTGTTCACGGACGCGTACATATAGTATATATGCTAGTCCCCTCCCACCTCTTCGACGCGTACTATATACCACCATAACACAAACAAAAAAGATTCTACTTTGCTGGTCAAATTAACCTCACTGTCGGTTGTTCCTCAAAGTGATGGACGATGACCTCGCGGGCCCACAGAAAGCATCACACGCGAGTATCGAGTGTCGTGTAGGACAACCATCGACTACATGTGGCCAAAACATGTATGTATGAAAGGGTTGTGTAATGTTTTAAATAACAATTTCACGACTCTGATGTGGCACCGGCCTGCCTAACAAACCGGCCAACCCACACGGTGGCTCACAACTCGTAGTGTACTGCGAGCCCCCCCCGCCACCCCCAGACGCACACACCCACACACACACACACCGCGAATCCACCGCAACTACGGTGCATGTTAAATTAATTATCCCATGGTGAACATATATGTTACCAAAGGAGGGATGTTTTAATTTCAAAAAAATCACAGAGATCATTAAGACGTTTTAGTACATTAATTGATTGATTTTCTACGGATATAATGTGCAAAAATCAAATTTGAGCTACATGCACACTTGACAGTGCACCTAAATGGATTGTAAAAACACATGTGTCTCACTGGGTGCATGTTTACTCCCCGTGCAACAAATTTCAAACATTGAGAATCTTGATTTTTAAATTCTAGTACATCCAAAACTTACTTGAAGTTCATGAAACTTATCGTGTTGTCATATGGACACCAATACAAAGTGGCATTGTACTTTTTTGTCAAATTTGAGACCAGTTTTGATGTAATCTTTATCTAATTACAGATGGGAGATTATTAATAATTGGGAACCAATATCCCAAACGGATTATTTATTCGAACCGTGAGCGTTAGACCAACAATGGATACGTGACATGCTTCGGTTAAGCAATAAAGCGGTAGCATTACAATCATCCAAATAGAAAAACAATATATGTGCCGCCGCGCGACCCGTGTGCCGTGCGGGCAGGCGTGAGTTGATTGGACGCATGCAAGCAGTCCGCCGCGTAGGCAGACGAGGAGGCGTGCGTGCAGGTGTGTGAATTGACGGAGGCGTGCTTGCTGTGCAGTGTCATTGGGGGGCGTGCGGGTAGCTGTGTGAAACTTTGGCAGGCATGCCAGCAGTCCGGTGCGCAGGCTCACCGAGAGGTGAGCCATCGGTTTGACCGCCGCCCGCCTCTCTCCCACAACTCCCACTACTCCATATTAATGGTGCGCCTGAGCGGCCGCACCCCCCAT
This sequence comes from Triticum aestivum, assembly GCF_018294505.1. Lineage (NCBI taxonomy): Eukaryota > Viridiplantae > Streptophyta > Magnoliopsida > Poales > Poaceae > Triticum > Triticum aestivum. Next base: position 120,510,822 of record NC_057806.1, read on the forward strand.
CCTCGCCACACACACAATACTCTCTCTCCTCTTGCATACTCGATGTCGCTCTCAGTCCTCAAAGCCGTCGGTGTATGAGGATGCCGCCGAAGCACCCCATCAGAGGGAGTGGCTAGGCCGGGGCTGCTAAAGCACCGAAGCACGGCATGGAGATGGAGATAGAGGTTGCCGTCACCGCCAGCAAGTTATTGCTGCACCCTGATGTCGTCAAGCTTCCACAACCGGAGGTGGAGTTCCACACCGACTCCGACGACCACTCCGGCGGTGACTCCGACGAACACTCCGGCGACGACTCCGACATCGACGAACAACTGGTTAGTCATATATACCCATTTATGTGTCAAATAGATCATAGGGTTTCTCTGGTTACTCCTGCCTCCCCCTTTTTGGAATAGAAATCCTATGGTTATGTTCTCCCAATCCATGAAATCTGAGTAAGTTTCGTTAGATCCGTGTAGTGTATTGATTGTTTGAATGGTACAGGTGATAAGTGATTAGTTGTTTCGTCTGTGCAAATGATTTCTGCTAGTAATCCGACTAGGGTTAGTGTTCGTGCTAATAATTCCTAGCCAGGACGTGACAATTGATTTTGAATGACCTAGATATGTTTGTGCCATTATTTTCTTCAAGATTGGCCTGTACATAGACGACTGTGCTTAAAAATCGAACCATAATCTCTGGATATGTATAAATAAATAGCCATAAATTCCTAATCCTACTTCATGGCATGTAATCATTGATTTGATGCCAAATTTGTTTTACTATTTGTATAGGTGTTGTCTGACGATGTGGTCATCGAGGATGAACATGGCCAGAGGAGGTACAAGAGGCAAATCCTGAGGGAGCTTTATGCGGAATGCATAACAGGCGTATTAGGACCTGGAACGGCGGCTATGGATGCCCATTTTGCAACCAGAAGCTTCATGACGCGTATCTAAGTGTTCTGGCGCATGCAAGAGGACGGGTTGTTGGCTCCTTCAAGTAGAAGTATTCTCGCAGGGTGGCGCACGATGCATACGCCGAGTACCTGGAGAAGCTTCAGGATCATGCCGACATGTGAGATGATATGCGGGATGGATCAAACTATGTACGCTTGGGTATGTTTAATGATGGTTGAACTATGTACTTATGGTTGAACTATGCTTATGCATGTGTACGCTTATTATCTATGTCTGAGTATGTTAAATATTTGGTCAAAATTTGGTAAAAATTACAAAGAGGGGCCAATAAACCAGGAGTGGTAGTACGTCAATCACACACGGTTCCCAAAATTGGAACCATGTGCAATGACTTTCATTATGCCTGTTGTGTCAATCACACACGGTTCGCTCTAGAAAGCCATCGCCCTCAAAATTCTTTGTGGGACAGAAAACCCTCACCACCCAATTCATAAAAGAAAAAGAAAACCCTCACCATCCCCATGTCACAAAAACCCTCACCCCGCCCGCCACCCCCTCTGGTACGTTCCCCATTCACACCCGCACAAGTCCTCCACATCTATGCCATGGAACCACCTATCGCAGCGGTAAACACTTAGCTCGATGCCTGCCGCCACCGCCAGGCTTCCGGCAAAGCCTACCGCATTTTGCCACTTCCGCTTGCCGTTGCCTATCGCCATCGACTTTCTCAACGCTACTCGCAGTCGACCCAGCTCTGCTCGGTTGGGGAATCCTCCGTACCGAGGGTTCTTTCTCATGGACAACAAGGTAACCAATTTAATGAGATATTATCTCATCTGTTATCCCAGTTCATCTGCCTCCTTTAATCACCCAGCAGAAATCATCATGAATTCATTTTTATTCGAGCTGATTTGAGGGTTTTCTTTCATTCATAGAATGTACAGTGCGCTGACACTTCAAGACTTTGCGACCTCCGCCAGAGATTTCATCTCACCGTACCAGATAACTTGAGGATGCGCGCGGTATGTTCAATCTCACCCTAAATCGGTTGGCATGGCCTACTTTCCTGAACATATTCTAAATAATGCTACATTTGGATAAAAGGTGCCACATGCACCATATACGTCAAAGGGGATTTTCCCCTCTTCTTTCTATATTAGGAAAATTAATGATGTATTGTTCTTTAGATAACTCTCATATTTCCATGACATCATGTTTACCCTATCTGTTTAATTATAGATTTTTGTCCTTCGATTTCAACTGCTATACAGTTCTTTCAATTTGGGCCCATATTTTCATGTTACCATATTTTCTTTAACAATCCTACCATTTTCTGCAGAACATCCCTTGCTATGCAACATATTTTGTAGTGCACAATTTTTACCTTTACATAGATCAAGGCTCCATGGATGTCATACTGCACACAAACCATGGATTTACAATCGTTGCTACTATAAGACTTGATGAACATGGTGACTCCTATTTTGGCACTGGCTTTTGGAAAGAAATTGCAAAGTTTTATGTACTGAAAGCTGGCACTAAAATTGCACTCCACATAAAAGGGCCTGGTCATGAGATATACGCTAACTTCCCCAACAAAATCATTCATCCAGACTTTGTTCGAAGTAAGTTTTCTTTTCAACTATCTGCATGTTGACTTACCCAGCAATGTCAAATGAATTGTGTAGTATTTAAGCAACCAATTGTTATTCCCTTTTCTTACTACATTCCTACCTAATAACTTCTAGTTACCAAAACACTTTTCTATTACCCTGTTTTAACTAAATATTCCCTGTACTCCCATTTCTATCAGAAAGCGTCGCTGACAAGGAGACTCCGGAGATGGAGAACGGAGCTGCCAACAAGCGGAGGCGGGGCTGATACGTCTCCAACGTATCTATAATTTTTTATTGTTCCATGCTATTTTATTATCAATCTTGGATGTTTTAAAATCATTTTATATCATTTTTTGGTACTAACCTATTGACATAGTCTCAAGTGTGTTGTTGTTTTTTCCATGTTTTTTACATCACAAAAAATCAATATCAAACGGAGTCCAAATGCCACGAAACTTTATGGGGATTTTTTATGGACTAGAAGGAAGATGTTGGGCCCCGGTTGCACCTGGGGGGAGTCCCGAGAAGGGGACAACCCACCAGGGCGCGAGGAGGCCCAGGCGCGCTCTGGTGGGTTGTGCCCACCTCGGGTGCCCCCGGACCACCTCTTTGCTCTATAAATACCCCAATATTCCCCAAACCCTAGGGGAGTCGACGAATTATTCATCCAGCCACCGTAGAGTCCAGAACCACCAGATCCAATCTAGACACCATCACAGAGGGGTACACCACTTCCATTGGTGCCTCTCCGATGATGCGTGAGTAGTTCTTTGTAGACCTTCAGGTCTGTAGTTAGTAGCTAGATGGCATCTCTCTCTCTCTCTCTCTTGATTCTCAATACAATGGTCTCTTGGAGATCCATATGATGTAACTCTTTTGCGGTGTGTTTGTTGGGATCGATGAACTTTGAGTTTATGATCAGATCTATCTTTTTATATCCATGAAAGTATTTGAGTTTCTTTGATCTCTTTTATGCATCATCTCGTATAGCCTCATATTTCTTATCTGATATTTGGGTTTTGTTTGGCCAACTTGATCTATTTATCTTGCAATGGGAAAAGGTGCCCTTTAGTGGGTTTGATCTTACAGTGCTTGATCCCAGTTACAGAAAGGGAACCGACACGTATGTATCATTGCTACTAAGGATGAAAAGATGGGATCTATATCTACCACCATAGATAAACGGATCTCGTCTACATCATGTCATCGTTCTTATTGCATTACTCCGTTTTTCCATGAACTTAATACACTAGATGCATGCTGGATAGCGGTCGATGTATGGAGTAATAGTAGTAGATGCAGGCAGGAGTCGATATTCTAATCTTGGACATGATGCTTATGTAACGATCATTGCCTGGATATCGTCATAATTATTTGAGGTTCTATCAGTTGCCCAACAGTAATTTGTTCACCCACCATTTGTTATTTTTCTTGAGATAAGCCACTAGTGAAACCTACGGCCCCCAGGTCTTCTTTCTCATATATTTTCCTTTGCGATCTATTTTTCTTTTGCTTTTATTTTCAGATCTATTAAACCAAAAATACAAAAATACTTTGCTGCACTTTATTTTATTTGCGATCTATTTATTCAATCTGTCACAACTTTCTCCCGTCCACGCACCGTTTGAGGCGCCGTTACCCGAAATGGATTGACAACCCCTTTAACATGTCGGATTGTGAGTGGTTGTTATTTGTGTGCAGGGGATATTTAAGTTGTGTTGCTTGGTTCTCCTACTGGTTCGATAACCTTGGTTTCATATCTGAGGGAAATACTGATAACCCACAAGTGTAGGGGATTGCAACAGTTTTCGAGGGTAGAGTATTCAACCTAAATTTATTGATTCGACACAAGGGGAGCCAAAGAATATTCTCAAGCATTAACAATTGAGTTGTCAATTCAACCGCACTTGAAAGACTTAATATCTGCAGCAAAGTATTTATTAGCAAAGTAATATGGAAGTAGTGGTAATGGTGGTAAAAGTAACAGTAGTAGTTTTTGTAGTGATTGTAACAGTGTCAACGGAAAAGTAACTAAGCAAAGATCAATATGTGAAAAGCTCATAGGCAATGGATCAGTGATGGATAATTATGTTGGATGTGATTCCTCATGCAACAGTTATAACATAGGGTGACACAGAACTAGCTCCAGTTCATCAATGTAATGTAGGCACGTATTCCGAACAGAGTCATACGTGCTTATGGAAAAGAACTTGCATGACATCTTTTGTCCTACCCTCCCGTGGCAGCGGGGTCCTATTGGAAACTAAGGGATATTAAGGCCTCCTTTTAATAGAGTACCGGAACAAAGCATTAACACTTAGTGAATACATGAACTCCTCAAACTATAGTCATCACCGGGAGTGGTCCCGATTATTGTCACTTTGGGGTTACTGGATCATAACACATAGTAGGTGACTATTGACTTGCAAAATAGGATCAAGAACTCACATATATTCATGAAAACATAATAGGTTCAGATCTGAAATCATGGCACTCGGGCCCTAGTGACAAGCATTAAGCATAGCAAAGTCATAGCAACATCAATCTCAAAACATAATGGATACTAGGGATCAAACCCTAACAAAACTAACTCGATTACATGATAAATCTCATCCAACCCATCACCGTCCAGCAAGCCTATGATGGAATTACTCATGCACGACGGTGAGCATCATGAAATTGGTGATGGAGGAAGGTTGATGATGACAATGGCGACGGATTCCCCTCTCCGGAGCCCTGGACGGACTCCAGATTAGCCCTCCCGAGAGAGATTATGGCTTGGCGGCGGCTCCGTATCGTAAAACGTGATGAATCCTTCTCTTTGATTTTTTTTCTCCCCAAACATGAATATATAGAGTTGGAGTTGATGTCGGTGGAGCCTTAGGGGGACCACGAGGCAGGGGGGCGCGCCCCAGGGGGGCGCCCTGCACCCTCGTGGATAGGGTGTGGGCCCCCTAGTGGTGATTCTTTCGCCAGTATTTTTTATTTATTCCAAACCGTGTCTCCATGAATTTTCCGGTCATTCCGAGAACTTTTATTTCTGCACAAAAATAACACCAAAACAGGTCAAAAATAGCGCCAGTCCGGGTTAGTTCCATTCAAATCATGCAAGTTAGAGTGCAAAACAAGGTCAAAAGTGTTTAGAAAAGTAGATACGATGGAGACGTATCAACTCCCCCAAGCTTAAACCTTTGCTGGTCCTCAAGCAATTCAGTTGACAAACTGAAAGTGATAAAGAAAAACTTCTACAAACTCTGTTTGATCTTGTTGTTGTTAATATGTAAAGACATCATTCAAGTTTTCAGCAAAGATTATGAACCAACCATATTCGCAATAACATTTAGGTCTCATGTTTACTCATATCAATGGCATAATCAACTAGCAAGCAATAATAACAAATCTCGGACGATAACACTTTCTCAAAACAATCAGAATATGATATAACAAGATGGTATCTCGCTAGCCCTTTCTGAGACCGCAAAACATAAATGCAGAGCACCTCTGAAGCTCAAGGACTGACTAAACATTGTAATTCATGGTAAAAGAGATCCAATCGCAGTCATACTCAATGTAAATTAATAGTAATGCATGCACATGACAGCGGTGCTCTCCAACTCGTGCTTTTTAATAAGAGGATGATGACTCAACATAAAAGTAAATAGATAGGCCCTTCTCAAAGGGAAACATAGATTTGTAGAGGTGCCAGAGCTCGAGTTTTGAAATAGAGATGAGTAATATTTCCAGAGGTATACTTTCATTGTCAACATAACAACCAAGAGATCTCGATATCTTCCATGCTACACACATTATAGGCGGTTCCCAAACAGAATGGTAAAGTTTATACTCCACCACCACCAACAAACATCAATCCATGGCTTGTCCGAAACAACGGGTGCCTCCAACTAACAACAATCCCGGGGGAGTTTTGTTTGCAATTATTTTTATGTAAGCATGGGACTGGGGCATCCCGGTTACCAGCCATTTTCTCGTGAATGATGAGCGAAGTCCACTCATCTTGAGAATAACCCACCTAGCATGGAAGTTATAGACAACCCTAGTTGATACCTGAGCTATTCGAGCATACAAAATAGAATTTCATTTGAAGGTTTAGAGTTTGGCACATACAAATTTAATTGAAACGACAGGTAGATACTGCTTATAGGAAGGTATGGTGGACTCATATGGAATAACCTTGGGGTTTATGGAAGTGGATGCACAAGCAGTATTCCCGCCTAGTACAAGTGAAGGCTAGAAAAAGACTGGGAAGCGACCAACTAGAGAGCGACAATAATCATGAACATGCATTAAAATTAATCAACACCGAGTGCTAGTATGAGTAGGATATAATTCACCATGAACATAAATATCGTGGAGGCTATGTTGATTTTGTTTCAACTACATGCGTGAACATGTGCCAAGTCAAGCCACTCGAATCGTTCAAAGGAGAATACCACCCTATCATACCACATCACAACCATTTCAATAGCATGTTGGCACACAAGGTAAACCATTATAAACTCCTAGCTAATTAAGCATGTCATGAACAACTATAATCTCTATTTGTAATTGCAAACATGTTTCATTCATAATAGGTTGAATCAGGAACGATGAACTAATTATATTTACAAAAACAAGATAGGTCGAGTTCATACCAGCTTCTCTCATCTCAATCGGTCCATCATATATCGTCATTATTGCCTTTCACTTGCACAGCCAAACGGTGTGGATAATAATAATAGTGCACGTGCATTGGAGTAAGATGGAATTTGCAAGCATTTAATACAAGGGAGAAGACAAGGTAATATGGGCTCTTGGTTAGATCGACAATAATGCATATGAGAGCCATTCAACATTTTCATCATGGTCTTCTCCTCTCGACCCCCAAAGAAAAGAAACAAAACTATTTACACGGGAAAGCTCCCAACAAGCAAAAAGAAGAACGAGAAATCTTTTTGGGTTTTCTTTTAATTACTACTAATACAAGCATGGAAAGTAAACTAGCTAAAAGGTACAACTAATATTTTTTTGTTTTTCTTAAGGTTTTTCAAACACACAAGAAGAAGGCTTAGAAATGAAAATAAACTAGCATGGATAGTATAATGAAAAAGTATGAGCACCAACCACTTAGAATGATTGTGTGAACATGAATGTAATGTCGGTGAGAAATACGTACTCCCCCAAGCTAGGATCAAGAACTCACATATATTCATGAAAACATAATAGGTTTAGATCTAAAATCATGGCACTCGGGCCCTAGTGACAAGCATTAAGCATAGCAAAGTCATAGCAACATCAATCTCAGAACATAATGGATACTATGGATCAAACCCTAACAAAACTAACTCGATTACATGATAAATCTCATCCAACCCATCACCGTCCAACAAGCCTACGATGGAATTACTCACGCACGGCAGTGAGCATCATGAAATTGGTGATGGAGGAAGGTTGATTATGACGATGGCGATGGATTCCCCTCTCCGGAGCCTCGGACGTACTCCAGATCAGTCCTCCCGAGAGAGATCAGGGCTTGGCCGCGGCTCCGTATCGTATAACGCGATGAATCCTTCTATCTGATTTTTTTTCTCACCGAACATGAATATATAGAGTTGGAGTTGACGTTGGTGGAGCCTCAGGGGGCCCACGAGGCAGCGGGGCGCACCCCGCACCCTCATGGGCTGGGTGTGGGCCCCCTGGTGTTGATTCTTTCGCCAGTATTTTTATTTATTCCAAAACGTATCTCCGTGAATTTTTAGGTCATTCCGAGAACTTTTATTTCTGTACAAAAATAACACCATGGCAATTCTGCTGAAAACGACGCCATTCCGGGTTAGTTCCATTCAGATCATGCAAGTTAGAGTCCAAAACAAGGTCAAAAGTGTTTGGAAAAGTAGATACGATGGAGACGTATCAAATACCTACCGCCCCTGTGCTGCATCATCCCTTCCTCTTTGGGGAAATACCGACATAGCTTCAAACGACATCAAAAGGAATTTCTGGCGCCGTTGCCGGGGAGGATCAAGTCAAGATAGTCTCCCGACCATGTGCCATTTCTGGAGTCGTTGCCGGGGAGGATCTTCAACATATACCAGGTTCCTAATCACAAATCTCATCTCCTTACAATTTACATTATTTGCCATTTGCCTCTCATTTTCCTCTCCCCCACTTCACAAAATTTTTGTCATTTTATTCGCCTCTCTTTTTCCGTTCGTCATTTTATTGCTGGTTCTGTTTTTGTGTGTGAGATCTTGTTTGCCGTTATGGATAATTCCTCCTCTATTGCTTGCACTCCCGAGAACGAGGTTCTCAACTTTAAACAAAGAGGAAGAGAAAGTTTAAAAGATGCTTGGTATAAAATTTGCAATGCTCATAATAGATCTATCCATAAGCAATCTACCATTGTGCTTCTGCGTTGTTTTTATGTTGGCATCACCACTTGGTATAGATTCGTCCTTGATACGATTACCGGTGGAAATTTCTAATGAGTCCTCCTTTTGATGTTCTTAATGCTATGGAAAATTTAGTAGGCTCACCGCCTCTTATGGTTAATGAAACAATTTTGAATCTTGAGCATGTATGGAAAGACTAGATACTATCGAAAAGAAAATGCTCAATAAGATCATATGGAAATTATACATAAAAAGATGCATAATTTTGCTACTAACTTGGGTCAAAAGCGGGCGATATTTTTAAGTTGTTAAAAGAGAGGGGTGCCTTAATCCATGAAAGAATATAAGAAAGTCCGTCTCGGATCGATAAATTGGAAGAGATATTTAGTAATCTAAGCACGACTTTTACTACCACCAAAATTATTGAGGAAACTCCCATAAAGAGTAGGAGATCCAAAAACAAGGGTGCAACTTCTAGTGATACCAATAAAGGAGATCTTAAGATGATTAGTATCCACCCTGATTTTGTTGAAGTAATAAGAGATCCTTTTTGCAAGAATGAAATCTACAAATTTACTCCTATAAGTATTGCTATTGAGAGTCTTTATGTTAAATATTTGAAGGATTCTAAGTGTTTGATTGAAGATCTAGACAAAGATGACAAAACTGAGACCCTTGCTTTATGCCTAGCTAAGGGCGTAAAACTATAGCGCTTGTTAGGAGGCAACCCAATCAATAAAATTTATTTTTGCTTTTTGCTTCCTGTTTTTGAGTGTTAGCACAACTATGCTACTATTATGATTGTGTTTTTTGTGTTTTAATTAGTGCTTGTGCCAAGTAAAGCCTTTAGGATCTTATTGGGCAATCGTTATTTGATCTTGCTGAAAAAACAGAAAGTTTTGCGCTCACGAAATTAAATTTCATTTTTCACCAGAGAGTGATAAAGTACCCATTCCAATTGCAGTAGATCAATATACAAATTTCTAAGGTTGTCCTAAATTTTCATAGTTTTTTGAGTTACAAAATTATTCAAAATAGTCATATTGCTACAGACTGTTCTGTTTTGACAGATTCTGTTTTCTTTGTGTTGTGTGCTTATTTTGATGGCTCTATGATTTTATTTGATGAGTTTTTGCCATAGAAAAGTTGGAGTACAATAGATATAATACAAAAACAAAATATTAATTGGTTTGATACAACACTTATAGTAGTGATTTATTATTCTTATACTAACGGATCTCATGAAGGCTTTGTTGAGTTTTGTGTGATTGAAGTTTTCAAGTTTTGGGTTATCTTACGATGGATGAAGGACGGATGTAAGAGCCTAAGCTTGGGGATGCCCCGACATCCCAAGCTATTATCCAAGAATGAGCAACCAACTAATCTTGGGGATGCCCCCGAGTGGCATCCCCGCTTTCTTCCAACAACTATCGGTATTTTACTCGAGACTATATTTTTATTCGTCACATGATATGTGTTTTGCTTGGAGCATCTTGTATGATATGTGTCTTTCCTTGTTTTATTTTGCATTTTAAGTCATCAATCCTTGCTGGACACACTTATTTGAGAGAGCTAAAATTATGTCATGACTTGTTAGAATTGCTCTCTATGCTTCACTTAAATTTTTATGAGCAATGGACTTGCTCTGGTGCTTCACTTATATCCTTTTGAGCACGGTGTGCTTTATTATTTTTGAAGAAATTCTCTCTTGCTTCACTTAGATTTATTTGAGAGTTAGTAATTTTTTTTAAGAAATTCTCTCTTGCTTCACTTAAATTAATTTGAGAGAAAGAAAATTTGTTATGCTCATGATCTTCACTTATATTTGTTTGAGCTTATGAAAAGCAACACATGGAAATTAGTCCCAAAGTGATAGATATCCAAGAAGTATAAAGAAAAGAAAAAATGTCATGAATATCATTGGACAAAATAAACTTGATTCTTAGTAATAGTTTTGAGATATGATGATGTGATATGTGAGTCATCTTGATGAGTAATTATGCTTTAGTAAGAATATTGGTGTTAAGGTTTGTGATTCCCTGTGCATGCACGAAAGTCAATAATCATGCAATGAAATTATATCCTACTTGTGGTGCATTATTCGGTGTTAATTATGCTTAATGCTTGCTTATGAGATTATTCATTTCTTGGTTGGTCGCTTCTGAATCTTTTGCTAGCCTTCATTTTGCACTAAGTATGACCGCTACTTGTGCATCCCAAATCCTTGAAACCAGTTTTGCCACATGAGTCCACTATATCTACCTATATGCGGTATTCTTTTGCCGTTCTAAGCAAATTTGCATGTGCCATCTCTAATTTTCAAAATAAACTTCTCTTTTGTGTGTTTGTTTCGCTCGCGGAGCGGTGAGGGTGGCTAATATTTTCCATGCTAGATGTGTTATTCTCAAGATGAGTGTTTATTCACTTGTCATTGCACGAGAGCAAGGCAAAGGTATTAGGGATGCCCAATCCTGAAATGCAGAAAACAAATGAATTTACTTTATGTTGTCAAATAATAAATTCCTTGGAAAGTGCTGATATGGAGGGCACCCGTGGATACGGTTAGCCATGGAAAGTGAAGGTTATGGTGGAAAAAGGAATAAACTTTATTTTCTTTTTGGGAACCGCCTATCATATATCTATGCATAGAAAGTATTGGGAACTCTAAGTTGTTTTCGTTGGTGGGATGGATACACCTCCCAAAATGTTTTTATCTCTAAGTTTTTCGCTTTCAGCTCTAGCACCTCTACAAATCCCTACTTCCCTCTGCGAAGGGCCCTTCTTTTACATTATGCAATTTTTATTTTGAGTCTCCATCTTCTCTTATAAAAGCACCAACTAGGAGGCAATATGATCATGCTTAAATATTGGGTGTAGTTAATATTCGAGTGTGTTTCATGAATCGATCAATGTTTGAGCATGATGGGCTAGGGATAACTTATTTTAGTGTTGATATTTTGGAAGACATGGTTGCTTGTTGATATGCTTGAGTATCTAAATTATTAGGTCAAAACTAGACTATTTCTTTGAATCACATAAAAGTCCAAATGTCCATGCTATAAAGAAAAGAATATGATATGACATGATGAACATCACTCCACATCAAAAATTCTGTTTTTATCACTTACCTACTCGAGGACGAGTAGGAGTTAAGCTTGGGGATGTTGATACGTCTCCAACATATCTATAATTTTCGATTGTTCCATGATATTTTATTATCAAACTTGGATGATTTTATAATAATTTTATATCATTTTTTGGTACTAACCTATTGACATAGTGCCAAGTCCCAGTTGTTGTTTTTCCATGTTTTTACATCGCAGAAAATCAATATCAAACGGAGTCCAAATGCCATGAAACTTTACGGAGATTTTTTATGGACCAGAAGGAAGATGTTGGGCCCTGGTTACACCTGGAGGAGTCCCGAGGAGGGGACAACCCACCAGGGCGCGCCAGGAGGCCCAGGCGCGCCCTGGTGGGTTGTGCCCACCTCGGGTGCCCCCCGGGCCGCCTCTTTGCTCTATAAATACCCCAATACTCCCAAAACCCTAGGGGAGTCGACGAAATATTCATCCAGCCGCCGCAGAGTCCAGAACCACCAGATCCAATCTAGACACCATCACGGAGGGGTATACCACTTCCATTGGTGCTTCTCCGATGATGCGTGAGTAGTTCTTTGTAGACCTTCGGGTCTGTAGTTAGTAGCTAGATGGCTTCATCTCTCTCTCTCTTGATTCTCAATACAATGGTCTCTTGGAGATCCATATGATGTAACTCTTTTGCGGTGTGTTTGTTGATCAATGAACTTTGAGTTCATGACCAGATCTATCTTTTTATATCCATGAAAGTATTTGAGTTTCTTTGATCTCTTTTATGCATGATCTCTTATAGCCTCATATTTCTTCTCCGATATTTGGGTTTTGTTTGGCCAACTTGATCTATTTATCTTGCAATGGGAAGAGGTGCCCGGTAGTGGGTTCGATCTTACGGTGCTTGATCCTAGTGACAGAAAGGGAACCACACGTATGTATCGTTGCTACTAAGGATAAAAAGATGGGATCTATATCTACCGCCATAGATAAACAAATCTCGTCTACATCATGTCATCATTCTTATTGCATTACTTCGTTTTTCCATGAACTTAATACACTAGATGCATGCTGGATAGCGATCGATGTGTGGAGTAATAGTAGTAGATGCAGGCAGGAGTCGGTCTACTAATCTTGGACATGATGTTTATGCAATGATCATTGCCTGGATATCGTCATAATTGTTTGAGGTTCTATCAATTGCCCAACAGTAATTTGTTCACCCACCGTTTGCTATTTTTTTCGAGAGAAGACACTAGTGAAACCTACGGCCCCGGGTCTTCTTTCTCATATGTTTTCCTTCGCGATCTAGTTTTCTTTTGCTTTTATTTTCAGATCTATTAAACCAAAAATACAAAAATACTTTTCTGCACTTTATTTTATTTGCGATCTATTTATTCAATCTGTCACAACTTTCTCCCGTCCACGCACCGTTTGAGGCGCCGTTACCCGAAATGGATTGACAACCCCTTTAACACGTCGGGTTGCGAGTGGTTGTTATTTGTGTGCGGGGGTTGTTTACATTGTGTTTCTTGGTTCTCCTACTAGTTCAATAACCGTGGTTCCATATCTGAGGGAAATAGCTACTGCCGTTGTGCTGCATCATCCCTTCCTCTTTGGGGGAAATACCAACGTAGCTTCAAGCGACATCAGTGGCGAGCTAGAACCGCAAGCGACTCCAACAGGCCTAGAATTCATCAGCAGCCTCCCCGATGATTTGTTGAGAGTCATCATCTCCCTCCTCCCAATCAAATATGGGGCACGGACAATTGTCCTTTCCCGGTGGTGGCGCCCCCTATGGAACTCCAACCCTCTCGACCTCATCGACACCCACTAGCTCTGCCATGGCTATCGCAAAAGCTTGGATGCGTTCTCCAAGATCCTCGGCAGTCACCTTGGCCCAACCAAACGCCTTAGAATTGGCAAGTTCCATTCCAACGGCAAGGACCGAGCCAAGCTTGACGACTGGTTCTGATCCCCCGCCCTAGATCAGCTCGAGGAGCTCACTTTTGATGATGGGCATGTGTGGTCGCTGCCAACGTCTGCACTCCGCCTTGCGCCCACGCTGGACGTCTCCAAGTTCAGGAACTGCCATCCCCCCTTAATGACGCGCCCGCTCTTATTCTACCACGACTGAAGCACCTCGAGCTCATCGTCGTCTGCCTCTCAAACGGTGACATGGAGCGCCTGCTCCGTGGCTATACTGCACTCGAGTACCTTCGTCTTCAGGCGATCAATGGGTTGAGTACCTTCCACATCACCTCCATGACTCTCTGGACTATTTATGTGTGTTGCTGGTGCGGCAGGAAGGAATCACAAGATGTGTACCATGGTATGGTCATTGAGGACACACCTACACTTGAGAGATTACTTGTAGTTGATCAAGAAGGTCCAAGAAGAATTAATGTCATTTCTGCGCCGAAATTGATAGTGGTGGGCTACTTGTCTGACAAATACTCTGAACTTGTTATTGGATCCACACCCGTTCAGGTACAACAGCCGCCTTCTACCTCTCTTTCTACAAATTAACATTATTTCTAATTTTGAAGATGTTTGTTCGTCTGTCATTCAGAAAATTATTTCAACAAGCTTGACCCCGAAAATGTGCACAGTGAAGGTCTTGGCACTAGAATCTATCGGCCCCAACCTGGAGCAAGTTGTCAGTTTCTTGAGATGCTTTCCGTGCCTGGAGAAGCTATATATCGAGGTGATGTTCCTTTCCTGTTAAATGTTAACCATAAGGGAGTTCAATTTGTGACACCTTTTTCCAAGTTTACAATGACAATGTACTATGATTTCTGAAGGTTCTTTTGGAGGATTTTAGTACATACATGCCCCCCCCCATATTGGTTGCTTGATCCATATGGTTACAATCAATAAGCATTTCTCCTTTGGATTCATCTATACTAGTTTTCTTAGGGAACTTTTCATCCACTCCAACCTCTTGTGAAGAAGACTACATTTTTCTAGAATGTAATCAAATGCCCATGTTAATCATGTTAGATCGAAGATGGCATGTTAGTGCATTTTACAAATCCCGCAAACCAAATAGGTATGTAGTAATGTTCCAAACTGCATGTAGGCACTAACATGTTTTCTTCTTTTGCAGATAAGATTAGGCCCAATGGTGGATAATGTGATACAATATAACAATCACATCGAATGCCTAGATCTACATCTCTTAGAAATTACTTTGAACTCCAACCGAGGGACCTTACCGGAGATTATATTCGCTAGGTTCTTTGTTCTCAGAGCAAGGGTGCTGAAGGAAATGAGGTTTGCCCTACATTTATTTCACAAAAATGAATGGTTTCTTGATCAGCGCCGGCGCCTGTGGCAAAATGGAGTAGGCTCCAAAAATGCTGAATTTCATTTTGGAACTTCAGATGACAAAGTAATTGGAAGTCATCATGTCAACCCCATACATGACTTCTTAGTGGCTGACCCCTTTGCAAAAATTGTGAGGTTTCAAAACTAGACTTAGAAGCGGTGATATTAGTTTGAACCTCTCTGGTACCATTTCAGCGGATCAGCGCGAGCGTTTGCAGCTGATGAGCTGAATTTCATTTCTAATATCAGTTTGAACCTTGTAATCTTCGAATTTGAGCCATATAACTCTGGAATTTGAACCTTGTAACATTTCAAGCTTTTGTCATACAATCATTGAAATGACATCGTATGAGACTTGTATATTGCTAGCACTATTTTGACCTTAATATACAATGCTCTTAGATTTTATTAACAGTTCTCGAATCAGTTTACCTTGTCGATCTCACAGCACACGATCTGTATAGCTAACTCGGCTGCGATCTTCGACATTATTGCACATAGTTGGTTTCTTCCACCGTGTGCACTGTAGAGCGCAGAATTAATTACCGCACTCGAGTGTCCATCATCACCCTTCTATGTAACTTTGACCTCATCACCCATGGGTAAACTTATGGCCGAAGTCATTCCACACACTTCGTTTTTACAAAGCTTTTTGCCAATAAATGCCCATGATTTGTCCCTCTTAGCCGACGCGTGGCCAAACTAGCCGGGCGGGAAGCTTGCGCGGTAAACATCGCGGTAGCGCGGGAACAGGCTCACCAACGATACATTTGGCTCCTCTTCGAGCCCACGCGTGCGGTGAGGTGTTGCCAAGCGTGCACTGGAATCCTCCGCTATGAACACCGTGACAAGACGTGACAATTACAGACCGGCTGACCCCCATTTATTACAGCGGCCATTTAACCCTTGTGTCTCTTCAACCTTTCGATCACGCCCCACCATTGCAAGAAGCACACCCACTATGAGAAATTCTTAGAGGGTATCGTGCGTGGCTCCAATGGCGCTCTGAGCAGCTACCGACGACGAGCAGCAGTTCACCATGCGTGTCGTGGTGGACACCCACAGAAGGTTCATGGACCTCTCGGTAGTGTACACCAACGACCCGTTCTGGGTGGAGCACTCCATCCACATCATGGAGTTGTTGCTTGCCGCGGAGAAGTACAAGGTGGTCGGGTTCGACCTCGAGTACACCCGCGCTCGTGTCGGGTCTCATCCCAAGGTCGCCGTCGCCCAGATGTGCATGCTCCACCATGTCCTCG
Source organism: Triticum aestivum (assembly GCF_018294505.1). Classification (NCBI taxonomy): domain Eukaryota; kingdom Viridiplantae; phylum Streptophyta; class Magnoliopsida; order Poales; family Poaceae; genus Triticum; species Triticum aestivum. The sequence continues at coordinate 120,527,404 of NC_057806.1, forward strand.
TCTACCACTACTACCTAGCCACAAGGCCTTGCAAGCGTTTCGCCAGGTTTGTCAACAGCCCCCACTACATGTTCGCTATGGTGGACATCACCAACGATGTAAAGGCGCTCGAGAATTCGGGCATCGCCTGACAGAATCTTGTCGACATCCAGGGCCAATACAAGATCTGGGGCAGCAAGGAGCATGAGAAGGACTCACTGGTTCACCTCGGCGAGTCCATCATCGACCCCTAGTACAAAGACATGAAGGATTCGTGCAACAAGGACAAGTGTGCCTGGCACTCGGCCTAGATGGAGGAACTCGACAAAGCTCACGTCGTGTACGCGGCCAAGGAGGCGTACATGAGCTACGACATGTACATGTGGATCGTTGACATGAGGAAGTGCCTCCTTCCCCAAAACGGACAGGGATCCAGCCGGAAGCAGAGCAATGGCAAGCGTCATCGCAACAATAAGTACATGATTAGATCCTCATTTCTCCTACTATAGTATGCATGTAATTGCTTACTTTGGTGTGTGGAAATGTTATGTGTGTAGTCACTTGTGTAATTGTATGCTTAATTTGGTAATGCAATGCTGTCATTTTAAGTATATATGTTGATGCTCTGTAAACAGAGCATAGATGTTGTGTGGACAAAGAAAATCACATCGCACACGGACTAAACAATGGAACCCGTCGCTGATGTTTTCATCAATCACTCACAATTGTATACCAGCAATCATTTGCTCACAACACACACGACTTGTTAGCAGTAATCGTCTATGTTGTTATCGGTCTTCGCACGTGTTTCCGATTACAGACCTGTCTGCCTCGTATCACACACATCTTGTTCATTTGAACCGTTTCTGTTCTCATGTCTCAACGCAAACAGTTCATCCGAGTGAACCGCATGCCGTATATCGCACACACCTTTGATCTGGCTGACTGTTTCTTTTGTGTTGCCTAATCACAAACAGTTCATCCGAGTGAACCGTATGATGTACATCGCACACACCTTCATCTGGCTTCCCGTTTCTTTTGTTCCTCCTCAATGCAAACAGTTAATTGCGTTGAACCGTATGCCCTACTTCGCACACGCAACTAAAATTTGAACTGTGTTTGATGCATCCTCCATCGCAAACATTTTGCACCTTTTTGACGGGTTTTTTACACCACCGTTTGCGATTCTGGCATCGCACGCAGTTTCGTCGAAGGGTCTCTGATTGTAGTGTCGCATTAGCAGCATCCTACAGTAGTGTAACTTCAACTCCTAGAACATCTCATATGGTTCATGGCATTCAAAACGTCTTTGCAGTCCCGATTCTAAGCCGTAGAGCATGGCACACTGAACTATAGAGTAGTCATTAGACCGCGGCTGCCAGACGTTCAAAGCGTCTACATTGGCGGGAGAGGCCTTGTCAACTAGCCATGCATCAAGGACATAATTCTTCTATGCAACAATGAGGATAATCCTCAAGTTACGGACCCAGTCCGTGTAGTTGCTACCATCATCTTTCAACTTAGCTTTCTCTAGGAACGCATTAAAATTCAAGGGAACAGTAGCACGAGCCATTGATCTACAACATAGATATGCAAAAACTATCAGGACTAAGTTCATGATAAATTAAGTTCAATTAATCAAATTACTTAAGAACTACCACTTAGATAGACATCCCTCGAGTCATCTAAATCATCACGTGATTCATATCAACTAAACCATGTCCGGTCATCACGTGAGATGGAGTAGTTTTCAATGGTGAACATCTCTATGTTGATCATATCTACTATATGATTCACGTTCGACCTTTCGGTCTCTAGTGTTCCGAGGCCATGTCTGTACATGCTAGGCTCGTCAAGTTTAACCCGAGTATTCCGCACGTGCAAAACTGTCTTGCACGCGTTGTATGTGAATGTAGAGCTTATCACACACGATCATCGCATGGTGTCTCGGCATGATGAACTGTCGCAACGGTGCATACTCAGGGAGAACACTTATACCTTGAAATTTTAGTGAGGGATCATCTTATAATGCTACCGCTGTACTAAGCAAAATAAGATGCATAAAAAGCTAAACATCACATGCAATCAAAATATGTGACATGATATGGCCATCATTATCTTGTGCCTTTGATCTCCATCTCCAAAGCACCGTCATGATTTCCATCGTCACTGGCTTGACACCTTGATCTCCATTGTAGCATTGTTGTTGTCTCGCCAACTATTGCTTCTACAACTATTGCTAACACATAGTGATAAAGTAAAGCAATTACATGGTGATTGCATTTCATATAATAAAGCGACAACCATAAGGCTCCTGCCAGTTGCCGATAACTTTTACAAAACATGATCATATCATACAACAACGTTTATCACATCATGTCTTGACCATATCACATCACAACATGCCCTGCAAAAACAAGTTAGACGTCCTCTACTTTGTTGTGGCAAGTTTTATGTGGCTGCTACGGGCTTCTGGTAAGAACCGTTCTTACCTATGCATCAAAACCACAACGGTGTTTTGTCAAGTTTGTTGTTTTAACCTTCAACAAGGACCGGCTGTAGTCAAATTCGATTGAACTAAAGTTGGAGAAACAGACACCCACTAGCCACCTTTCACTACTAGAATCTGGCATTTTGTCGTCTGCCTCCTTTTTGCCATCTGCCAGCTGATGGCAAAGAGGCTCTTTGCTGTCCACTTTGTGTAAGCAGACGACAAAGAAATGGCAGATGGCAAAAAGGCTATTTGCCGTCAGCTGCTTCTTTGCCGTCAGCCAGCTGACGGCAAAGAGCCAGATGGGACCCATAGATTCTTTGTCGTCTGCCTAATCTTTTCCGTCTGCCTGCTGGACCTTTGCCATCCGCTGGCGTACGACAAAGAAAGGGCCCAACTAACGGTCATCTCCCCCTTCTGCTATGCGCGCCCTTTGCCGTCCGCTAGTGGATGGCAAAGAACGTGCGCCCTCTCTGTCTCTTCGACCCCACCCCCTCTCTCCCCCTCCTCTCTCACTCCACCCCGCGCCCCCAACTCACCCGCGCCCGCACCGCCGCCGCCGAGCGCCGCCGCCGCCCCACCCCACCGCAGCACCACCCCGCCGCCCCAGAGCCCTGCGGCCTCGGTGCCACCTCCACCCGGCCAGCGCCGCCCCGTCACTGCTCGGACGCTGCCGCCGCCCCGGAGCCCTGCGGCCCCGTCGCCACCACCGCTCGGCGCCCCCTCCGCCCGGCCAGCGCCCCTCCGCCATCGAGAAACCCCGCCGCCCGACGCCCTGGGCCCTGCCGGCCTGCCGCAGGCCGTCCCACCCCTATCGCAGGTGAGCCCCGGCCGCACCCCTCTTCTCCTCTTTTTTTCTATTTTTCTGTTTTCTTAGTTTATATTACTTTTAGTTTTGATTTAGATTTAGTTTAGTTTAGATTACCTTTAGTTTGGTTTTATATTTAGTTTAGTTTAGATTACTTTTAGTTTGGTCTTAGGTTTAGTTTAGTTTTAGGTTTATGTTTAGTCATGAAAAAACTAAGAATAATTAGAAAAAGAGGAGGAGAAGAAGAATAACTGGGTTTAGGGTAGTTTTTTCCTGTTTTGTTTTAGGTTAATTAGTGCTAGGTTTAATAAGAGGAAAAATGAGAAGAAGAAGAAGAAGAGGAGGAGGAGGAGGAGGAGGAGGAGGAGGAGAAAGAAGAAGAAGAAAGCTAGAGGAGAGGAGGAGGAGAAGAAGAAGACCACCGACACCTCGACCCCGACCCCGACCACCGACACCCGAACACCTGACACCCCGACCACCGACACCCCGACCCCGACCACGGACACCCCGACCCTGACACCCGACACCCTGAGACCCCGACAATCGACACCCTGACCCCCCCCCCCCCCCCCGCACCCGACCCCCGACACCCTGACACCACACCCCGACCCACAGCCCGACACCCTGACACCACACCCCGATGATTTCTACTACACAACCTTCTTCTTGTATACATTGTTGGGCCTCCAAGTGCAGAGGTTTGTAGGATAGTAGCAAATTTCCCTCAAGTGGATGACCAAAGGTTTATCAATCTGTAGGAGGCGTAGGATGAAGATGGTCTCTCTCAAGCAACCCTGCAACCAAATAACAAAGAGTCTCTTGTGTCCCCAACACACCCAATACAATGGTAAATTGTATAGGTGCACTAGTTCGGCGAAGAGATGGTGATACAGGTGGTATATGGATAGTAGATAAAGGTTTTTGTAATCTGAAAATATAAAAACAGCAAGGTAACTAATGATAAAAGTGAGCGTAAATGGTATTGCAATGCTAGGAAATAAGGCCTAGGATTCATACTTTCGCTAGTGCAAGTTCCCTCAACAATAATAACATAATTGGATCATATAACTATCCCTCAACATGCAACAAATAGTCACTCCAAAGTCACTAATAGCAGAGAACGAACGAAGAGATTATGGTAGGGTATGAAACCACCGCAAAGTTATTCTTTCCAATCAATCCGTTGGGCTATTCCTATAAGTGTCACAAACAGCCCTAGAGTTCGTACTAGAATAACACCTTAAGACAAAAATCAACCAAAACCCTAATGTCACATAGATACTCCAATGTCACCTCAAGTATCCGTGGGTATGATTAGACGATATGCATCACACAATCTTAGATTCATCTATTCAACCAACACATAGAACCTCAAAGAGTGCCCCAAAGTTCCTACCGGAGAATCTCGACGAAAACGTGTGCCAACCCCTATGCATAGGTTCATGGGCGGAACCTGCAAGTTGATCACCAAAACATACATCAAGTGAATCACGTGATATCCCATTGTCACCACAGATACGCATGGAAAGACATACATCAAGTGTTCTCAAATCTTTAAAGACTCAATCCGATAAGATAACTTCAAAGGGGAAACTCAATTCATTACAAGAGAGTAGAGGGGGGAGAAAGCATCATAGGATCCAAATATAATAGCAAAGCTCGCGATACATCAAGATCGTATCACCTCAAGAACACGAGAGAGAGAGAGAGAGAGAGAGAGATCAAACACATAGCTACTGGTACATACCCTCAGCCCCGAGGGAGAACTACTCCCTCCTCGTCATGGAGAGCACCAGGATGATGAAGATGGCACCGGAGAGGGATTGCCCCCTCCGGCAGGGTGCCGGAACGGGTCTAGATTGGCTTTCGGTGGCTACAGAGGCTTCTGGCGGCGGAACTCCCGATCTATTGTTCTCCCTGGAAGTTTTAGGGTATATGGAGATATATAGGTGGAAGAAGTACGTCAGGGGGGGCACGAGGGGCCCACGAGGGTGGAGGGCGCGCCCTAGGGGGGTGGGCGCGCCCCCTACCTCGTGGCCTCCTCAAAGCTTCCCTTACCGGCACTTCAAGTCTTCTGGGCTTCTTTCCTTCCAAAAATGAGTTCCGTGAAGTTTCAGGTCAATTGGACTCCGTTTGGTTTTCCTTTTCTTCGAAACTCTAAAACAAGGTAAAAATAGAAACTGGCATTGGGCTCTGGGTTAGTAGGTTAGTCCCAAAAATAATATAAAAGTGCATAATAAAGCCCATAAACATCCAAAGTTGATAATATAATAGCATGGAACAATCAAAAATTATAGGTACGTTGGAGACGTATCAGCATCCCCAAGCTTAATTCCTGCTTGTCCTCGAGTAGGTAAATGATAAAAACAAATTTTTTGAAGTGGAATGCTACCTAACATATTTCTCTAAGTGATTCTTCTTTATTGTGGCAAGAATATTCAGATCCATAAGATTCAAGACTAAATTTTAATATTGACATAAAAATAATAATACTTCAAGCATACTAATAAAGCAATTATGTCTTCTCAAAACAACATGGCCAAAGAAGGTTATCCCTACAAAATCATATAGTCTGGCTATGCTCCATCTTCACCACACAACGTATTTAAATCATGCACAACCCCGATGACAAGCCAAGCAATTGTTTCATACTTTTGATGTTCTCAAACTTTTTCAATCTTCACACAATATATGAGCGTGAGCCATGGATATAGCACTATAGGTGGAATAGAATGGTGGTTGTGGAGGAGACAAAAAGGAGAAGATAGTCTCACATCAACTAGGCGTATCAACGGACTATGGAGATGCGCATTAATAGATATCAATGTGAGTGAGTAGGGATTGCCATGCAACGGATGCACTAGAGCTATAAGTGTATGAAAGCTCAACAAAAGAAACTAGTGGGTGTGCATCCAACTCACTTGCTCACGAAGACCTAGGGCATTTTGAGGAAGCCCATCATTGGAATATACAAGCCAAGTTCTATAATGAAAGATTCCCACTAGTATATGAAAGTGACAACATAGGAGACTCTCTATCATGAAGATCATGGTGCTGCTTTGAAGCACAAGTGTGGTAAAAGGATAGTAGCATTGTCCCTTCTCTTTTTTTTATTTGGGCCTTTTCCCCTTTTTTTATGGCCTCTTTTTTTCTTTTTTTATTTGGGCTTCTTTGGCCTCTTTTATTTATTTATTTATTTTTGTCCGGAGTCTCATCCCGACTTGTGGGGGAATCATAGTCTCCATCATCCTTTCCTCACTGGGACAATGCTCTAATAATGATGATCATCACACTTTTATTTACTTACAACTCAAGAATTACAACTCGATACTTAGAACAAAATATGACTCTATATGAATGCCCCCGGCGGTGTACCGGGATGTGCAATGACTCAAGAGTGACATGTATGGAAGAATTATGAACGGTGGTTTTGCCACAAATACGATGTCAACTACATGATCATGAAAAGCAATATGACAATGATGAAGCATGTCATAATAACGGAACGGTGGAAAGTTGCATGGCAATATATATCGGAATGGCTATGGAAATGCCATAATAGGTAGGTATGGTGGCTGTTTTGAGGAAGGTATATGGTGGGTTTATGATACCGGTGAAAGGTGCATGGTATTAGAGAGGCTAGCAATGGTGGAAGGGTGAGAGTGCGTATAATCCATGGACTCAACATTAATCGTAAAGAACTCACATACTTATTGCAAAAATCTATTATTTATCGAAACAAAGTACTACATGCATGCTCCTAGGGGGATAGATTGGTAGGAAAAGACCATCGCTCGTCGCCGATCGCCACTCATAAGGAAGACAATCAATAAATAAATCATGCTCCGACTTCATCACATAACGGTTCACCATACGTGCATGCTACGGGAATCACAAACTTAAACACAAGTATTTCTCAAATTCACAAATACTCTACTAGCATGACTCTAATATCACCATCTTCATATCTCAAAACAATCATCAAATATCAAACTTCTCATAGTATTCAATGCACTTTATATGAAAGTTTTTATTATATCCCTCTTGGATGCCCATCATATTAGGACTAAATTCATAACCAAAGCAAATTACCATGATGTTTAGGACTCTCAAAATAATATAAGTGAAGCATGAGAGTTCATATATTTCTTCAAAATAAAACCACCACCGTGCTCTAAAAAGATATAAGTGAAGCACTAGAGCAAATGACAAACTACTCCGAAAGATATAAGTGAAGATCAATGAGTAGTCGAATAATTATGCAACTATGTGAAGACTCTCTAAAATTCAAGAATTTCATATCTTGGTACTTTAATCAAACAGCAAGCAAAATAAAATAAAATAAAATAAAATGACGCTCCAAGCAAAACACATATCATGTGGCGAATAAAAATATAGCTCCAAGTAAAGTTACCGATGAACGAAGACGAAAGAGGGGATGCCTTCTGGGGCATCCCCAAGCTTAGGCTCTTGGTTGTACTTTAATATTACCTTGGGGTGCCTTGGGAATCCCCAAGCTTAGGCTCTTGCCACTCCTTATTCCATAGTCCATCGAATCTTTACCCAAAACTTGAAAACTTCACAACACAAAACTTAACAGAAAACTCGTAAGCTCCGTTAGTATAAGAAAATAAATCACCACTTAGGTACTGTAATGAACTCATTCTTTATTTATATTTGTGTTAAACCTAATGTATTACAACTTCTCTATGGTTTATAAACTATTTTACTAGCCATAGATTCATCAAAATAAGTAAACAACACATGGAAAACAGAATCTGTCAAAAACAGAACAGTCTGTAGTAATCTGGATCAAACGTATACTTATGGAACTCATAAAATTCTCAAATAAATTTCTGGACCTCAGGAATTTATCTATTAATCATCTGGAAAAAAATTTAACTAAATAGTACTTTCCAAATAAAAATGACAGCAATTCTCGTGAGCGCTAAAGTTTCTGTTTTTTACAGCATGATCAACAAGACTTTCCCAAAGTCTTCCCAAAGGTTCTACTTGGCACAAACACTAATTAAAAGCATAAAAACACATCTAAACAGAGGCTAGATGAATTATTTATTAATAAACAGGAACTAAAAGCAAGGAACTAAAATAAAATTGGGTTGCCTCCCAACAAGCGCTATCGTTTAACGCCCCTCGCTAGGCACGATGATTTCAATGATGCTCACATAAGAGATAAGAATTGAAACATAAAGAGAGCATCATGAAGAATATGACTAGCACATTTAAGTCTAACCCACTTCCTATGCATAGGGATTTTGTGAGCAAACAACTTATGGAAACAAGAATCAACTTGCATAGGAAGGTAAAACAAGTATAACTTCAAAACTTTAAGCACATAGAGAGGAAACTTGATATTATTGCAATTCCTACAAGCATATATTCCTCCCTCATAATAATTTTTAGTAGCATCATGAATGAATTAAACAATATAACCAGCACCTAAAGCATTCTTTTCATGATCTAAAAGCATAGAAATTTTACTACTCTCCACATAAGCAAAATTCTTCTCATGAATAATAGTGGGAGCAAACTCAACAAAATAACTATCATGTGATTGAAAATTAAGATCAAGATGACAAGTTTCATGGTTATCATTATTATTTAAAGCATACATGTCATCACAATAATCATCATAGGTAGGAGGCATGCTTTCATCATAATAAATTTGCTCATCAAAACTTGGGGGACAAAAAATATCATCTTCATCAAACATAGCTTCCCCAAGCTTGTGGCTTTGCATAGCATTAGCATCATGGATATTCAAGGAATTCATACTAACAACATTGCAATCATGCTCATCATTCAAATATTTAGTGCCAAACATTTTATAGATTTCTTCTTCAAGCACTTGAGCACAATTATCCTTTCCATCATACTCATGAAAGATATTAAAAAGGTGAAGCATATGAGGCAAACTTAATTCCATTTTTTTTGTAATTTTCTTTTATAAACGAAACTAGTGATAAAATAAGAAACTAAAAGACTCGATTGCAAGATCTAAAGATATACCTTCAAGCACTCACCTCCCTGGCAACGGCGCCAGAAAAGAGCTTGAAGTATACTACACAACCTTCTTCTTGTAGACGTTGTTGGGCCTCCAAGTGCAGAGGTTTGTAGGACAGTAGAAAATTTCCCTCAAGTGGATGACCTAAGGTTTATCAATCCGTAGGAGGCGTAGGATGAAGATGGTCTCTCTCAAGCAGTGGCGGAGCCAGCACCCGGCGAGCTGGGGCAGCTGCCCGGGCTCTCATGCTGCATGTCCATGGAACTATAGTAGAGAAAATCATATTAGTGGAGTTTGATTGGGCAAAACCTTATTAACATGGACGCACGTCAATCTTGCCCAGGCTACAAACTTGAGCTAGCTCCGCCACTGCTCTCAAGCAACCCTGCAACCAAATAACAAAGAGTCTCTTGTGTCCCCAACACACCCAATACAATGGTAAATTGTATAGGTGCACTAGTTCGGCGAAGAGATGGTGATACAAGTGGTATATGGATAGTAGATAAAGGTTTTTGTAATCTAAAAATATAAAAACAGCAAGGTAACTAATGATAAAAGTGAGCGTAAATGGTATTGCAATGCTAGGAAATAAGGCCTAGGGTTCATACTTTCGCTAGTCCAAGTTCCCTCAACAATAATAACATAATTGGATCATATAACTATCCCTCAACATGCAACAAAGAGTCACTCCAAAGTCACTAATAGCGGAGAACGGATGAAGAGATTATGGTAGGGTACGAAACCACCTCAAAGTTATTCTTTCCAATCAATCCGTTGGGCTATTCCTATAAGTGTCACAAACAACCCTAGAGTTCGTACTAGAATAACACCTTAAGACACAAATCAACCAAAACCCTAATGTCACCTAGATACTCCAATGTCACCTCAAGTATCCGCGGGTATGATTATACGATATGCATCACACAATCTCAAATTCATTTATTCAACCAACACATAGAACCTCAAAGAGTGCCCCAAAGTTCCTACCGGAGAATCTCGACGAAAACGTGTGCCAACCCCTATGCATAGGTTCATGGGCGGAACCCGCAAGTTGATCACCAAAACATACATCAAGTGAATCATGTGATATCCCATTGTCACCACAGATACGCACGGAAGACATACATCAAGTGTTCTCAAATCTTTAAAGACTCAATCCGATAAGATAACTTCAAAGGGGAAACTCAATTCATTACAAGAGAGTAGAGGGGGGAGAAAACATCATAGGATCCAAATATAATAGCAAAGCTCGTGATACATCAAGTTCATATCACCTCAAGAACACGAGAGAGAGAGAGAGAGAGAGAGAGAGAGAGAGAGAGAGAGATCAAACACGTAGCTACTGGTACATACCCTCAGCCCCGAGGGAGAACTACTCCCTCCTCGTCATGGAGAGCACCGGGATGATGAAGATGGCCACCGGAGAGGAATTGCCCCCTCCGGCAGGGTGCCGGAATGGGTCTAGATTGGCTTTCGGTGGCTTCTGGCGGCGGAACTCCCGATCTATTGTGCTCCCTGGAAGTTTTAGGGTATATGGAGATATATAGGCGGAAGAAGTACGTCAGGGGGCCACGAGGGGCCCACGAGGGTGGAGGGCACGCCCTAGGGGGGTGGGCACGCCCCCTACCTCATGGCCTCCTCGAAGCTTCCCTTACGTGCACTTCAAGTCTTCTGGGCTTCTTTCCTTCCAAAAATGAGTTCCGTGAAGTTTCAGGTCAATTGGACTCCGTTTGGTTTTCCTTTTCTTCGAAACTCTAAAACAAGGTAAAAACAGAAACTGGCACTGGGCTCTGGGTTAATAGGTTAGTCCCAAAAATAATATAAAAGTGCACAATAAAGCCCATAAACATCCAAAGTTGATAATATAATAGCATGGAACAATCAAAAATTATAGATACGTTGGAGACGTATCACTCGAACCCGACCCCGACACCCCGACAATCGACACCCCGACCCCTGACACCCTGACACCACACCCTAACAGCACACCCCAACCCTGACACCACGATCGACCCCAGACATGATGATGATACAAAACATCATATATATTTGTGTTGATAGGGTGTATTTTTATTATGTCCATGATGATGATACACTTAAATTATATACATATTATTATGTTCATATCAGGTATCCAAATTTTTTATGTTGTACTAATTTCGTTTACATTTTGTCATTGCAGGTGTTGACAGGATGGTGGGCAAGGGTCCAGAGCGCCCCGAGCCTCCTGTGAGCGCTACTGGGAGGGGTGGTTCCGTTATTCCAGCCCAGCCCCTCCGAAGAGCGCTGCTAGACAATATGCAGACAGCTGTGGCGGGCGCTTCTTCTTCGGCTGGGAGAGGTCGGGGGAGGACGAAGAAGGCTGTCAGAGGTGGACGTGGCAGCGGGAGAGGTAGGAAGGCTGCTACGCCTTCCTTGCCGCCACCCTCAGCTGATTCACCCGACCACATGACTGCTCCGTCTGACGTGGACCCGTCTCGGACTCCAGTCCATGAGCCTCCGATCACTGATCCTTCGCCCCACCAGACTCGGGTCGCCGATCCTTCGCCCCACCAGACTCGTGTCGCCGATCCTTCGCCCCACGTGAGTCCGGTGAGTCTTCGTCCCAGAAGACTCCGGTCACGGGATCTCCGTCCCAGAAGACTCCAATCCCGCAGTCTTCTTCCCACAAGACTCTGGAGGCCAGTGGCCCTACTGATGGTAGCAAGGACACCTTTTCAGATGATAGCTACAGCGATGATGAGCTGGTTGAGAAGGGCAAGAAGGTCTACAAGCATGGCTGTACAAAGCTCCCGTCCATGCCGATGACCCCCGACCAGAGGTGGTTGATTGTGCCTAACGGGTTGAAGTAAGTGCATTTACTATTTTTTAACCTTTTACCTTCATGTTCCTTCAAATTAATATCTAATGTGTTGGCCTTGTCATACTACAGGGGCTGGGTACACCCCCGTGGTGTCCGCAGGCCCAACCAGGTCCTTGGTGTGCTTTGCCGGCAGCACTTCCCTAGGTGGGTCATGTTGCCCGGTGAGGGTCAGGTTCCACAGCTAGCACCGAGCTGGGAGCTGTACTCGGTTTCCCCGGCCCCGCCGGAGGAGATGGTCGCCGGTGTCTTGTGCGAGACGGTGGCCGACATTGTGTTCCGTCAGTTTTGGGTAATTTCTCATTTACAGAATTAAAAGCCAACACTACCTAGTGATTGTACTAATCAGTGTTGTCTTGTTTGATGCAGACCTTCTACAGGGTTTCAGAGGGAGAGCAGGAGGCCGCGTGTATGGTTGTCAAAACCGAGTGCAAGCGCCTACTTCAGAACTTACGACACGAGGCTCGGGTGCAGGCCATTCGAGACTACTATGCCTCGAAGGGTATTAGGAGGGCCAAGTCAAAGTGTCGCGGCAAGTTTCTGAGTAAGGAGAAGTACATGCAGGTAATTACCTATTCTTAAGGCCTTGAACTTAGTTTTCTTGATTTGATTCGTAGGCATAGCGCTGAAATTTCTCTTGACTAACTTAGGTGCCCCCGAGATGGTGTGTGGATAAGATGGACTGTTGGGAGGAGTTGGTGGATGCATGGTGCTCTCCCGAATGGCTAGTCGAACACCATAGGGCCAAGGATAAGCGCGGCCAAATGGAAGGTGTGCCACACCATCAAGGGAGCTCCAACCTGTTTGAGTACGGGGATAACTGGGTATGTGGTTTGCTACATGATTCATGCAATTTCATTCTTCATGCTAGCATTTATCCCTTCCAAAATGACTTAATATGCTTAGTTAGTTAAAAAGGCATAACTACCTTGGATAGTTCATTTATGACATATTTAGCTCTAAAATGACATAATAACCTTAGATAGCTCTATAAAATGACTTAATATGCTATAGTTAGTTAAAAATGGCATAACTACCTTCGATAGCTCAATAACGACCTAAACTAACCTTAGCTAGTTCATTCATGACATAATTAGCTCTTAAATGACATAATAACCTTAGATAGCTCTATAAAATGACTTAATATGCTTTAGTTAGTTAAAAATGGCATAACTACCTTCGATAGCTCAATAACGACCTAAACTAATCTTAGCTAGTTCATTCATGACTTAATTAGCTCTAAAATGACATAATAACCTTAGATAGCTCTATGGAATGCCTAAATATGCTATAGTTAGCTAAAAATGGCATAACTACCTTGGATAGCTCAATAATGACATAATTAGCATACTTTGGTCAAAATGGCATAATAATCTTGGTTACCTCAAAAATGACCTAAACTTAGCTTATTTTCCTCGAAAATGACATAATAACCTTTCTTAGCTCCAAAATGACCTATTTACATAGCAATATCATTCTTCATGCTAGCTTGAGCCCTTAACTAATATTTTGTTCCTCTCTCTCAGGCGCACCACCACAAGAAGCTTGTGCCAAATCTCTTCGACCTCTATGGCATGGCCCATATGGCCTCGTACAAGAAGGCCGAGCCATTCATGGAGTCTGACCTAGATCATCCAGAGAGCTTCGCCAACATCTCCTCCCACCACAAGCTTGTGAAGTACAGAGACGAGGGGAAGGCGAGGAAAGGGGAGGACTTTAACCTAAGCCAGGATCCTTTTATACAGAGTTGGTGATGATATCTAGTGGCGGGAGGTCCCATGGCTCTCAAGCCATTGGTGATGGACTGATATGTTGTCCTAGGACTCTCCCGCAGATCAAGAAGCGCCTGAGTAGCTCTGATCCTGAGATAACGCCTCGTGCACAGCCCGCGGAGCTCACCATGGAGGTTAGTTATACGGACTCTCTCACATTTCCTCCATTACATTGTGTGTGCGTCCGTCGATGATTACAATGCTAACAAGGAGTGGTGTGTTGCAGGCATTGTTTGAGAAACAGAGATTGAAGACCCAGGCGCTTTTGGAGGAGGCAAAAAGGGAGGCGGCAGAGAGGGAGAGGGAGATGCAGGAGAGGACGGCTAAGCTATTGGAGGAGGAGAGGGACCAGAATGAGGCGTCTAACCGGACCCTATACGAGCTCATCGTGGTACGTTTCTCGTTCATATTAGCCCAATCATGCACGTAATGTTTGCATTACTAACTAATATGACTGACTCGTGAGAACCAAATGTGCAGACCATGTGCGAGAAAAATGGTCAGGCCCCTCCGTCGATGCCCCAGATTGCTCCGACGACCATGGTGAGTTTGATTTGAATGGTCCTTAGTTACTACTATTCACATTTCAGTTTGCATCATGCTAACGAGACATTATTGGAAATGATCTTTGGTGCAGCATGGCTCCCGACAAGCATCGACCAATCCTTCTGCGTCTGCCAATGTCGGAACCCCGACCGGTCCTTCACCTCCGTCTGCCACTGCGCAGCCCCGACCATTCCTACACCTCCGTGATAACGGTATTTTTCCTCTTATTTAGCCTGTTTAGTCCATTTTTGACATAATTTAGCCTAATTAGTCCACAAATGACATAATAAGATGAAGAAAATCAAGGAAGAGGAAGGAAAGAAGGAATAGGAAGAGAAGAAGAACTTCTTCTTCTTTTCCTCCTCTTACTTCTTTTTATTCGTAAATGGCATAATAACCTTGCTAACCTCATAAATGTCATATACTTAGCTTGTTGTCCTCTAAAATGACACAATAAGCTTAGTTAGGTCAAAAATGGCATAATTAGCTAGGTTAGCTCAAAAATGGTATTTTTCTTCTTATTTAGCCTATTTAGTACATTTTGACATAATTTAGCCTATTTAGTCCACAAATGACATAATAAGATGAAGAAAATCAAGGAAGAGGAAGGAAAGAAGGAATAGGAAGAAAAGAAGAAGAAGAAGAAGAAGAAGACTTCTTCTTCTTCTTCTTTTCCTCCTCTTACTTGTTTTTATTCGTAAATGGCATAATAACCTTGCTAACCTCATAAATGTCATATACTTAGCTTGTTGTCCTCTAAAATGACACAATAAGCTTAGTTAGCTCAAAAATGGCATAATTAGCTAGGTTAGCTCAAAATAGCATTTTTCTTATTATTTAGCCTATTTAGTCCATTTATGACATAATTTAGCCTATTTAGTCCACAAATGACATAATAAGGTGAAGAAAATCAAGGAAGAGGAAGAAAAGAAGGAATAGGAAGAAAAGAAGAAAAAGAAGAAGAAGAAGAAGAAGAAGAAGTTCTTCTTCTTCTAGTCTTCTTCTTCTTCTTCTTCTAGTTTTCTTCTTCTTCTAACTTTCTTGTTTCCCATTTTGCAGATTTAATTCACTATATGGAAGCTTGCATGGATGGAGTGCTTGTTTCCTTGTTCTTCTTTTCGTTTGTATCGAAGAATAATGTGGAACTTGTTATATGGATGCATGGAACAATGTGTTGGATGAACATTGTGATATTACTGTAATATGTATGGATTGAACTGTGTTTCTTATGCATGTATGTTGTCATGGATGGAGCTATGTGTTGGATACATCATATGTCTGTTGTGCCTGTGAAAAAATATGTATATCTGTGTGTGAGTTCCTGTGAAATTAAATGGATATAAATAAAAATAGGGGATATATAGCCTCTTTGCCGTCCGCTAGCGGACGACAAAGAGGACACTTGGCAGCTACCTGTAGACACTGAGAACACTGGCTGCCTATTTGGTCAGCTATGCCGTCTGCCAATGGACGACAAAGACCTTTGAATCTTTGTCGTCTGCTGGCATACGGCATAGCTGCCACGTGGCAGCTTCCTAGTGTTGGCCTAGCTGAGCTCGTTGCCGTCTGTCAGCGGACGGCAAAGAGCGTCGTTAACCCCCTAACGGCTCTGACCCCAGCCCACTGCCATCCTTGTCTTTGTCATCTGCTGGCCTCGGATGGCGGACGGCAAAGAAGGCCTTTGTTGGCACATGTTCAGACGGACAGTTTGCCGTTTGCTGGCAGATGACAAAGAAATTTGCCGTCCGAGATCTATGCCTTTGTCGTCCGCCATGGCAGACGACAAAGAAACTGATTCCAGTGGTGTTTATGCAAAACAAGTTGCATGTCTGTCGGTGGAACCGGTCTCATGAACGTGGTCATGTAAGGTTGGTCTGGGCCGCTTCATCCAACAATATCGCTGAATCAAAATAAGACGTTGGTGGTAAGTAGTATGACTATCACCGCCCACAACTCTTTGTGTTCTACTCGTGCATATCATCTACGCATAGACCTGGCTCGGATGCCACTGATGGGGAATGTAGCATGCAATTTTAAAAAAATTCCTACACTCACGCAAGATCTATCTAGGAGAGGCATAGCAATGAGAGGGGGAGAGTGTGTCCACATACCCTCGTAGACCGAAAGTGGAAGCGTTAGCTTAACGCGGTTGATGTAGTCGAATGTCTTCTCGATTCAACCAATCAAGCACCGAACGTACGGCACCTCTGAGTTCTGCACATGTTTAGCTCGATGATGTCCCTCGAACTCTTGATCCAGCAAAGTGTCGAGGTAGAGTTTCGTCAGCACGACAGCATGGTGATGGTGATGGTGAAGTGATCCGCGCATGGCTTCGCCTAAGCACTACAACATTATGACCGGAGGAGTAAACTGTGGAGGGGGGCGCCACACATGGCTTGGGACAATTGATGTGTGTTAGAGGCGCCCCCACCCCCGTATATAAAGCAGGGAGAGGGGAGGAGGCCGGCCCTAGGCGCGCCCCAAGTGGGAGGAGTCCCACTTGGGCTCCTAGTAGGATTCGCCCCCCTTCCTTTTGTTTGAGGGGGAAAGGGGGAAGGAGAGAGAGGAGGAGAAGGAAAGGGGGGCGCCGCCCCCTCCCCTTGTCCAACTCAGACTCCTCCCTTGGGGGTGACACTACAAAAAAATACACTTCCGTGATGATACGTGTTTGTCACAGTAGGTCGCTTTTTTTGTCATGCATGTACATCCATGACAAATTTATGACAGAATCAAGATAGTCATACCTGTGCTGTTGTAGAAGTGTTCCATGACATTACCAAAATTATCATCACGGAAGTGTCCACTTCCATGACGATAAATCGCGCATCACAGAAGTGCTTTCGTCAAGGGTGACCGACACGTGGCATCCACCATAACGGAATGCCGTTAAGCTATCGGGTCGGGTTTTGGATCCGATAACCCATTAACAGCCCCGACCAATGGGAAATTTCCACGTGTAAAATTCTTATTGGCCGGACGAAACACGTGTCAGCTCGTTAGTGGGTCAGATAGGCGCCTACAATACGTCGACACGTGGCACGGCCCAACAGAGGCCCATTCCTGTGAAAAGGCCGGCTTGTTTGACTTGGTCAAAAGCTGGCGGGCCAGCCCATGGAAAGCCTGTTAACGGCTTGTTCGAATATAGCCCATTTACAGCCCACTAACCCAAGGCCCGTTACGCTCTATCTGAATTAGGCCCAGTAGCGTCATCTGGGCCATCCAATATGATTCCAGCCCGTTTTCACTTCTGGCCCATGTATGGCCCATGACGTCTTTCAGCCCATATGAGGCCCTATGTAACTCTTGGCCTACTAACGGCCTGTGGTGAAACTGGCCCGTAATGAACAGTGTATCACTTTACACCCATTAACGGCCCGTGGTGAAACTGGCCCGTAATGAACAGTGTATCACTTTATACCCATTAACGGCCCGTTATTCCGTTGGGCCGTTTCCAGCCCATGTTATCTTTCGGCCTTCTCAGAGCCCATTTATTCTTGGGCTCATTTCCAGCATTCGTTTACTTACGGCCCGTTACTGTCATTTTCTGCTTGTGGGCCAAATTCAGCCCATGGTTACAGTCGGCCCGTTTGTGGTTCGTTAATACGTTGGGTCGATTTCATAGCGTCATCAAATACGGCCTATTAACGATGGCCCGTTATGGTCAGCCCATGAACGGACGATTCCAACTCTAGCCCGTTTACGGCCATAATGCGGTCTGTTTGGCCCATGTTTGGCCAATCGATTATACGGCCCGTATAAGGCCCATTGATAATACGGCCCGCAGAAGGCCCATTGTTTCTACGGCCCGTAGAAGGCCCATTGTTTCTACGGCCCGTAGAAGGCCCACTGTTTCTACGGCCAGTAGGAGGCCCAGTGTCACTACAGTAAATATTAGCCCATGGTTATTGTGGCCTAGTTTTAAAAAATAGGTTATTGCAGCCACTAGCTAACCGCGGAAAAAGAACTGCAATGACTACAAGCAAACAAATAAACAAGACAACAAGGAAATAAATACGCAAGCAACTAACGCTAGGCTATCACGGCTATTACACATATTACATCCACTGGGCATCAAAGTTCGCCACCAGTGCAAATATAGGGAACAAAGCAGCATATCATATACACTGGTTGTCAAAGTTGGCGACCAGCGCAAATAAACGCCGCAGCAAAACAAATCCAGAACTGAAACCACTTCAGAAGATCTCAAGAAACAATATCCTGGGTACCCATAATGCTGGCAAGATGCTTAGCAAGCTTATTAACTTTCTCTTGTTTGGCGCTTAAATCCTCCAGCGCTTGCTGTTGCACCAGAAAATATGCATCTGAATTCTGCAGGGACTTCCTCAGTCCTTCAGCTTCCTGTCGCAGCACATCTGATCGATGTCTTTCAACTTGAAGTTGAGACTCAAGAAGACGAACTGATTCAGGCAGCGAGTTCGAAGAGCTTGTGCCAGCAGTAGTGGCCAGTAACTCGAACACTACATCAAGACAGGACTTTTGGGTTCCCTCACTGTCGTCAAGATAGTTTTTATCAGCTTTCTTGGAGACCAACAGGGATGTCTCACTATCTTGAACCTTATCTGCATTACTTCCTTTACCATTGGATAACGCGGTACTGTTCTCCAATATTTTGTCCGCATTCTAAAAGAGAAACAAGCAGACACATCACATGTTTACCATGTTGTATATGAAACTCATTTTGGTAAATGAGTTCAGTAGTAAAGTGGACAGGATAACAGCATGAAACAAACATATATCTATGTACCATGGTCACTTTATGGTCTATATCATTCTAGTTTTTGTTGCCAAATCAAGATAGAGACACAGTTCAAATAATATTTGTTCAAGACAAAGCAGAATAGACAGAATATAAGTGTGGGTAACTATAGAGCAATAACAACACTTGTAATGTGCATGACATGAGAACATAACTGTTTATTCAATTGAAACTGAAATCAACATAGAGCAGGTTACAACAGCAAACCAGTTAAAGAAACAAGTTTAAAACATACCTGTTGCACCATTGGAGTTTCAATTCCATCCTTAAAATTTGAAAATAGTTGGTATGAGTAAATACAGTCATGCAAGAGCAAAGGAGTATGAACCATAGCTATAGAACCTGACCTGAGAACAAATCTTCTTCTCCTTTAAGCGTTGAGTTGGGATTCGGAGTGGTGGTCCTCGTGCTTTGGGCACTGCAGTTCCCTTACTAACTGCTCGTGTTTGGGTGCTCTGTGGTGGAGACGGTGCTGTGTCAACTAGAACTGGGTTACTATCTGCCGGGGTTGGGGTTAGAAGGGGTGTAGCTGGTTCTCTGCCCAACTGGGTAGGGGTACAATCTGCGAGAGTCTGGGTTATGTGCGGTGGATCTGGTCCTTGGGCAAGTACAACTGTGGTTCTATCTGCATCAACTGGTAGCACTATCTTTTCTGAAGACCGTGTTGTTACTCCCTTAGATACTGCCATCACGCTCTCCAATTCAAATGGCTGATAAACAAGAAAAGTAATTGAAAGTATAGACATTGTATGATAGACAGGTGCAATGGATAGTGGGGAATAAAAGAGGGCATGAAATAATTCATATTTATGTTGTCTAACCAAACAGGATAGCATGACACAATTTCACATATATGATGGCTAACTAAACAGGATAGCATGACACAATTTCACATTATGATGGCTAACTAAAAAAGATGGAAAGACATAGTTCAAAATATGAGACTATGTAAACAGGATGACATGACATAACTATATAATGTGTTTATTAAATAGGTTGGCATGCCATAATTCACATACATTCACGGATAGAATGCCATAATTCAAAATATGATGACTGTAAACACTAAACAGGATGAGATGATATAACTATATGATGTCTTTATTAAATGGGTTGCCATGCCATAATTCAGATAGATGATGTGTATGTACTATGTAAACATGATGGCATGATATAATTCAAATATATGATTTATATAGTAAGCAAGTAAGCAGATGGCAATCCATATATGATGTAAAAACTAAGCAATGCAAGACAACATGCATGACATGGGTAATATAACCCTGCCAAGTTTGAGCATAGACCTCAGGGGGAAAATAGGACTGGTCATCAGTCTCTGAATCCTCCTCTGAGGAGCTCTCTGTAACCAGCAAGATGTCTGCTTCAGCAGGTAGCATTGTCTGCTCTGAATACCTTGTTTTCACTCCAGATACTTCCATCACCGCTTCAAATGGCTGATGCACAGGAAGAGTAGTTGAATATACAAACGTTGTCGACAAATGGAACACGTAATACAAAAAAATGATAGCATGATATAATTCACATACATGATGATTGGCTAAACAGCATGGCATTGCATAATTCACATATATAATGCCTTTGCAACAAGATAGCATTGTATAATTCACATATATAATGTCTTGCAACAAGATGGCAATGCATAATTCACATATATGGTAATTAGACACTGAACAGGTGGCATTCACACAAAGCATGTCTAAACTAATCAAATGACATAGCAATGCGAGACACCATACGCACGATATGAGCAACATAACCCTGCCAAGTTAGAGCATACACCTCGGGGGGGGGGATAGGACTGGTCATCTGTCTCTGAATCCTCCTCTGAGGAGCTATCCGTAACCAGCGAGATATGCGCTTCGTCAGATAGCATAGTCTGCTCTGAAGACCTTGTTTTCACTCCAGAATTTGCCATCACCGTGTCAAATGGCTGATGCACACGAAGAGCAGTTGAATGTAATAACATTTTTGACAAATGTAATATGTAACCAAAAAAAGGATGGCCTGATATAATTTACATATAAGATGACTGGCTAAGCAGGATGGCATTGCAAAATTCACATATATGATGCCTGGCTAAACAAGATGGCGTTGCATAATTCACATAAACGATGAATAAACTAAACAGATGGCATTCGCACAAAGGATGTCTAAACTAAGCAGATGACATATTTGATGTATAAAGTAAGCAATGCAAGACACCATATGCATGATATAACCAACATCAGCATGCCAAGTTAGAGCGAAGACCTCAGGGGGTAAATAGGAGTTGTCTTCTCCTTCTGAATCCCCCTCAGAACAGATATCTTCCTCTCGATTACAATCGAAATGCGTGGAGGGGGGCTGCCTTTGCGCCTACCATGGAGCGACGTCTGCATGAAATTTTATTGCCACGCAAGGCTCGTCTCTTTTGCTCTACATGTTCAGTTCCATTGTTTACAATAACTGTCATGCATAGGAATAAAACATAGTGAGATTATGTAAGGAGTGCATGCAGAAATCCAGAGTGATGGTAGCAACCTGTGGATAGACCCAAAACCAATAATAGCAGGCAGATAATGGCTTCAGTTAAAAAATACAGATAATGGCTTCTTTACTGTTTGTTTCCCACCCAACATGAAACTCATAGTAGACACCGGAGATTAACCAGATAGTAGATAGATACTATTGATAGCGGCCCCGATATGTACCCCACAACCATTTAAAAACTCAAGTTTGACCATTAGTTTGGAGCTGACTCAGAGTCTAATCGGTGAACAGGACGATAAAGTAGCATGTAATATTAAGCGATGCATAACGTAAGCAGACACGAAAGAGTGAGACCTCTCTTGCGGACCCGTGTAGTCCTCGAGGTCATCTGCTCGGTTGATGATGGTAGTGCAGTTTTCATGGCTGCCAGCGGCGGGGAAGAAGATCTGAGGCGGCGAAAGACAGTCTGGAGGCCGGATCCCTGCTGTGCTGGACCCTTCTGTCGTTGGAGCAGCTGAGCTGGGGTGGACGACGGCGCAGCAGGAGCGGGACAAACCACGCAAGGTTTTCTTTGACAACTATCTGTAAGAGAAGTAATTCTGTAAGGGCTCGTTTGAATTGGAGGATTCCAACAATGCAGGGATAGGAAATAGACAGGAATAGGATAGGAATGCACGTGCAAAACAGAGAATTTAAAAACACAGGATTTTTGCCAATCTGGGTGTTTGATTCACAACAATTGGAAGATCACAGGATGCAAAGAAGCATGGTGACATTAAGTCAAACCACAAGAAAATGTACGGTTATAATGCTATTATGCTACTATCTCTTAGTCTTGTGCTTCATGAATAGGAATTTGAAAAGGAGGACAAGTGAAAATTAAAATTCCTACGTTTTTTCTTTCAAGGAGACACTAAAGGAACAAATCCGTGTGCTCAGTGGACAATATATATATAACATGTAGAGTAAAAAAGAGATGCAACAAGTGTAGAACCTCTTTGGCGAAGCCATGTCGATCTCAGCGTGATTGGGTTGGCCGGTGAGGATGCTCCGGCTGACTTGGCTGTCGGAGGAGGGGAAGAAGATCTTAGGCGTCTGGAGATGGAGCCCGAGGTACTGCTCCGCTGTGATGGAGGGTTTCGTCGTTGGAGCAGCTCCGGTGAGTTGTACGACGCCGAGGCTGAAGCAGGACAAGAGAGACAACGAACAACGTTAACCTGAGTGGAATTCTAATAGCATCTCCAATACATGACGTAAAATACATAACCACAAAGTGCTAGATGTAAAATACATCAGCCGCTCATCTCTGAACTTAACTGTCGAAACTGAACTTAACTGTCGAAACTGAACTTAACTGTCGAAACTGAATTTTGCTGTTGAAACTGAATTTTGCTGTCGAAACTGAACGCACTAGCAAGGTGAGGCTACACGTCGGTCGACTGACTTTTTCATCTCTGGTCAGTCGATTTTGCAGCCGTTGGATACGAAATCAAGGGCCTGCGGTTCATCTTCAACCTCCACCCCCCTGAGCCGGCCAAACAGCAGCCCCCGCCGCCCGCGGCGGGGTGCGCCGCCCTGCCCGCCCCGAAAACCCCCACCCCGCCGCCCGGCCATCCCTCTAGGCCACCCCGTGCCGAGCTTTTTCTCCGGCGATCCCCACGCCACCGCCCGCCAACGCCCCGCCACCGCCGGCGACCACCGCCCCCATCCTGAACCCTAAGATAGATAGTGGGGTATCTCTCCGGCGAGCCCCCCTCCCCGCTGCGGCTGGTTCTTCCTTCACCCCGGCGAGCCCCCCCACCACCTGAAAATCGACTGACCCAAAAGTCGATTCAGTCGACTGAAGTGTAGCTAAATCGGAGCAGCATCGCAAGCAAGAGCAAGAGCGAGAGCAGCAGCGCGAGCAAGAGCAATAGCAAGAGCAGACCAGGCAGGGGGCCGAGAGCAAGAGCAGAGCAGCAGCGCGAGCGAGAGCTAAAGCAGCAGCAGTCCTACTGATGTGGACGTCGCCGCCGAGGGAGCGACGCCGTGGAGGAAGTGGCCGGCGACGCCGCCGTGGATGGAGCCGCGCCGTGTCGGCTCGGGACCGAGCGCCGGCAGCACCGTGAGATCGAATCAAGAAGAAAATGCGGCGATTAGTGTACAACCTCTTTGGTGGCGCCGATTAGGCCGCAGCTTCATCCGAGGAAACGGTGATGATGATGCTCTTCCGGTGGTGCAGGTGAAGACGGCGGTGTGGGAATGGAGGTGGCGCGAAAGACGAGGGGAACGTCGGGGCAGCTCCTTGGAGGTGGAGGACGGGGTGGCTGAACCGGCGGGACGATGAGATCGACGACGGATCCTCATCCGGTACGGTGGATGAGGGACGTCGAGGTGTTGCTGTGGACGACGTCGTCGGGGAAGAGGCTCCGGCTGGGTGGCGGACGGAGCAGGGTGTGGGGTTTCGTCACGGGTTTTCGTGGCCTCGGTGTACGAATGGGTGGGCGGATGGGATGGCAGTGGGGAACCATGGCTTAGAGACGCGCTTGTCCGAAATGTGGGGTAAGTTACGAAAGTACCCCCACCGATTTGAGGCGGTTCTTTCGGTTCAGGGGTACCACGGGCATTTCGCGTGTATGGATTTCACAGGAGGTGGGAGTTTTCGCGCGCGTTGTAATTTCGGAATAGCAAGGCGCGGGTTGAGATGGAGGGAGTTGTCGGAGCACAACGAGACAAAGATATATCTTAAATATTTCGGGCTAACAAGGCGCGGGTTGAAATTTCCGGACAAGCCTAACGTGTACTGTCCCAAATCAATGCGCCCTACAAATGTCATTCAAAACTTTGAATTCATGTTATGTTCAATTAAAATATTTCGCTACGTGTATAATGCATGCAACCTACTACTCAAATGAACGTTTTAGTGCATTCCAAACGTATATACTACCGCTTCAATATGAACTAAATTTGAATTCGTTTCTCTATTTGAATAAGATCTACAGTAATGATTGTTGTGAAGTCAAAGCATTTGAATTCGTTTCTCTGTTTTAATAAGATCTACAATCATCATTATTGTCAAGTTAAACCATCGTTTGTGTATTATCTTCACAGCACACCACATGATTAGTCTCGAGTTACATATGAACTATGTGTACTCCTATATGAACTCCAACTAGATTTTTTGAATCCACTTTATTTTGATTTCAAATCACATTACATTTCTAGCTCTAGCTAGATCTTCATAATCTAAACCATGTCTCATATGTATAATGTGTTTATCACATTATGTATGGTGCCCCGCCCCCTACGCCTACAAGTATTTAGATGTGAGTTGCAAACACCACACATTACCACAAATTCAAATAAAATGTGAGAATGTTC
The DNA here is from genome assembly GCF_018294505.1 of Triticum aestivum. Taxonomy (NCBI): domain Eukaryota; kingdom Viridiplantae; phylum Streptophyta; class Magnoliopsida; order Poales; family Poaceae; genus Triticum; species Triticum aestivum. The sequence goes on from NC_057806.1 coordinate 120,552,512, forward strand.
GATATATAGTATTGTTTAGATTGTTTGATATTTAGTTGTAAGCTGCGAACGCCACACATTATCACAAATTCAAATAAAATGTGAGATTGTTTGATGTATAGTATGGTTTAGATTGTTCGGCATTTAGCTGTGAGTTGCAAACGCCATGCATTATCACATTATGGTATAACATGTGCACAACACGTGTATCACCGCTATATTCATGCATGCAATGTTTAAAACACTATGATCTCCTATTCAAATATATGAATCCGCTTTCATATCAAATTATGATCTTTGTTAGTCTCTTACACCCACACAATCCTCTAACCTTTGTAGCTACCACTAACTTTCTCTCGTGCATGCACATGCCCTCCTCGCCCTCCCCCTCCCTCGGCATTCTATCCACCTGGCACATTCATTTTTTTCTTTAGGTCGTTCTCCCAGAGTCTCCACAACTCCTTTCCGACACACACCGATCGATAAACCTCTCCAGCGGTGCCTGCCTACAACATACAAACACACCTTCAATCTCCTCCTTTATGTGTCCTTGCCTCGTGTCTCTCATACGGTCAGACACACGTGTAAACTCTCGCCCCTCTTTTCATCGCTCTCACAACCGCACACTCCTCCCCCTATCTAGCTAGTAGTTGGGCCTCTCGCACCACCTCCTAGCTCCATTCTCTCTGTCTATCCGTCTCGCTGGGCCTTATTTGCCTCTAACAAATGGACGTACACCGACCGATCTCTCGCTATACATATAGCTAGCTAGGTCCTTATAACTCGTTTTTACCCACACGTCAATCGATCTACCTCATTAGTTGTGTCTCTCCCTTCCTCCGACAAACAACAATTGATCTACCGATCTAGTTAGGTTTGCTTACCAAACACATGGTTCCCCTTCATCATCCATGGATGCGTCCCGACAGATCTATCACGCACAGGCACACACAGAAACACATCCCCACTCTTATTGATAACATTGCAGTTCCACCCTCAGTTTGTCTAGTAGGCCTCTCCCACCATCTTCGAGAAGCAACTCCATCACCCATCCAGCACTCTACCCCTCTCCCTCCCTCTCCCTCCCTCTCTCCCTCCTCTCTCTCTCTCTGTCCCATCATATTTCCCGTCCTTCAGTTATGTATGGATGTCGACCTATCTCCCTCAAGACATAGCTGGGTCTCTCCTTCTCAACACATATACGAGTCGTTCTACCTCTATAGTTAGGCCTCTGCCTACCCCTCCCACCACCCCCTCCCCCCACACACACCGATACATCGAGCGCTCTAGTCATGTCTCCCTGCCACACACAAACTTGACGTGTGCCCTCTAACGTTCCGGTAGGCTAGTCGCCCTATATCTTTGACTTGTACACACAAACAATTTCGATGGCTCTCTTCATCGATCTCGCACCCACCCACTTGATCCTCTCTTTGACTCTATCGATAGCTATGACCCCTCCCTCTCTTCTCGTGGATTGCCCGACCCTCTATGTATGATATGGATAGGCCTCCATTTCACACACATTGCATGCAAAATTTTGTTTGAGATGTCATCGACACATATTCCCACAAATAATTCACGAAATCAACCCCCACCCCACCCCACCCCAAAACAAAAAACACTCACGAACGCGGTTTGTATCTCTCACACACACCCCACGTAGGTGGGGGACGTGCACGAAGAGAAGAGGTGCATGCACGGCGCACGTACTCCCGTCTCTTTCCCAACCACACCCGCGCGGGTACACGGTGGAGCTCATTTCTGTACGAAAAAGGCAGCCCACGTGGTAATTTGGCACGTGTACTGGTTGTCCACTTGGTGGAGGGAGGATCGTCTACCACGGGTGAACAAACAAATTGCGACTTGACGCGTTATGTTAAATTAAAAAAGAGGCAAACCATGTGGGGCCTACCTTAGAGGCAAGGCTCTATACACTGGAGTACTTTTGATGTGTCCCGTCAACTCGCAGAACGAGGAGAAGCTTGCTTAGTACGCCGTCTCCCCCGCCCACGGGCGCGGTGGCTCGCAGGATGAGGTGAAGCTTGCTTACCACGCCTTACGCCCGCTCCCTCGCCCACGCGCGCGGTGGCTCGCAGCCCGAGGAGAAAATTTTACTACTCCCTCCGTTTACTCCTCGTCCCTACTACCTTGGTTATAGAGATTATACTATCATATTGTTTGGAATATATATGTCCTTTAGTAGATTTCAATATGAACTACTAGTACATACTCCAAACACTGATGTATATAGACGTATTTTAGAGTGTAGATTCACTCATTTTGCTCCGTATGTAGCACTCTCCCTCGCCCCTCGACCCTCGCCCACGTGGTGGACGTGCAGCAATTCATTCGGTCTCATATAGCCAGAACGATATATACTGCACTACCATTATTGCTCGACTTCCCGAAGAGGCGAAGAGCCAATCGCAAGGTTAATATCTTGGAGATGCCAAGCGCAAGGTTATAGGAGAACGAGTAGTAGGTGCCGCGTCATTTATAAATAAAGTTTTTTTTCTTCAGTGGCACGTACGCAATATGATAGGTTCATATGGAGAGAAAAGGAAACCGCTCCACTATATACATAGTCAGGACGGGCCAGCCTACACGGTTGCTTGCTGGGGTTGCTCTCTTCACACTCTCTCGCACAAAACGACTGTGGCCACATCTCTAACATCCCGGCGGATCACGTCCGCTTGGGGAAGGGGTGGATGCTTAGTGTAGATGCGGTGGCCGTCGCCGACGGCGAAAAACCACTGTCGGCACGTCCCGATCAGGGGTCCCCGCCGTTCTCTCTCACAAAGCCGGTGAGGTTGCCTTCGTCCCTTGCTCACTGCCGCGACGTGGGCAGTTGCCGCCTCCCGCCGCCCTCCTCAAGGTTGAGCTACGTCCCTCAGGTACAACTCCCTTTACAGCCGGCTTGCACCACTGCTCCAGCTGCCCACATCACTCCCTGTGGATATTTCTCTACTTCTTTGCCCCGCACATACCTCTACTGGCTTCTACGTACTGTATTTGTGATGAGTTTATGTCTCATCAACTAGTCCCAGTAATCTTATTCTAATCACGCTTGTTCAATTTCTTTGCCACAGGGATGCTCATCTCGATTTTGGTGAAACTGCACAAAATGATCCGATGGTCAAAAGGTTGCAAACTTCATTTATTAGGAAGCTCGAACGTTGCCAGCAAATTGAAGCCTGGTCAGGGTTCACGGTTCAAGGGCTAGGGACTGCATGGATCGTTTTTTTCTTTAGCTGCCTCTGTTCCAAAATAAGTGTCAACTTTAGTAGTAGTACAACTTTGTACCAAAGTTTGCACAAAGTTGAGAAACTTATTTTGGAACGGAGGGAGTACATATTTGCTATGATCTGTCAATCATTGAGATGCAATAGCATGCATGTTAGTCTCCTTTGTATTTGATGAAATGTTGCAACGGGCAACCTTGGACGCAAGATACATGTAACAGAAGCTGGAAGCTTCATAGCATTGTACAAATTTATCTCGCTGATAAATTACAGTACGTACTATACTAGTACTTCCTCCGTTCCTAAATATAAGTCTTTGTAGAGATTTCACCATGAACCACATGCGGATCACTGAGCCTGCGTGTTTTCACTGCTCTTGCACGCCTCCGCTGTAAGAATGGAGAAAATTGTAATCTAGTAGGTATACCTCCTTTCGCCGAAAGCGTGGGACATCCAGCAGTCCTACGACCTCAGTAATAAAGACCAATGAGCCGTCAAATCACATAGACCCAGCAGTAAGTTGGACGGACGAAGCAACCATCACTCTTGCGCCAGTGAGAGGTCGCGTCCGCTCTGCCCGGGCATGAATGCGGCACCGATTCTTTGGAGCGGCGCTGACCGTTTCGGGCGGGAAGCGCGCGCGGGCGATGGAGGGGCTTTGGGTGGGCCAGGCTGGTCAGGAGCGGCCGTGGCAGCTGTCCTCATATCCCTACCGGACACGCCCGGAAACGAGAGGATGCACCGACTCTCGCGGCTAAAATCGTACACTACACAACATCTCTCTGTAGGAGTAGGTCGATCTGTCGCTCTCTCTAACACACACATGGTGTTAAACACACACGCACACACACACACGCGCACACGCACGCACCTTGGTCCCGTTGCACCTTCTAACGTGACTTATTACACCTAGACGAAGGGAGTAGTAAGTATACGAGATACGGTGGCACACTGACTTAAGTCGAATACAAGTGCCCAAAATTTGTGTGCATGTTATACTAAGGATTCAGGAATGTATAAAAGGTTATTTCCCTCTCGTTGAACATAACGGGAGGGTTGTGTAGCTGGTTAGCCTGTTCGCTCATCAAACTTGAGGTCTCGGGTTCGATAACTACACTTGAGCATAATTTGTGCCAGGAGGATTCTTTGACTGGTCAAAATGTTTTCTAGGGTTTGCACGCTTCACACTCTCTCTCCAGTATATATATACACGCTGGAGCCTCGGCGCTTGTAGTTGTTGCTCTCTTCACACTCTCTCGCCCTCTCCCGCTGGAGCCTCAGCGCTTGTAGTTGCTCTCTTCACACTCTCTCGCCCTCTCCAGATCTAAACAAGACTTTGTTGGCCTCTCTCTCCCCTCACTGCTGCTCAAAGAGCCGACAGGATCCGTCCGCCAGGAAGGGAAGGAGGCTTAACGCTGTCGCCGTCGGCGAGGGACTACCGGCGCAGTTGTTCACTTTCCACGTAGCGGCGGCGCGGGAGGGCCTCCGACCCCTTCTTCTTCGCCGCCGTCCCGTCGCCCGCCGAACCACGCCCCAAGAACCTTAAGGTATAATTTACTTACTCAACATGCATTGCTCTAGCTGCATGTATACCATGAATCTAGGACGCGGTTCAAAGAGGAAAGGAGTGGGAAAAGTTGTATATAGCATGAATCTCGGACGTGGTTCAAAGAGGAAATGAAGGGGGAAAGTTGTATAGCATTAATCTAGGATGTGGTTCAAAGAGGAAACGAATGGGGGAAAGTAGTGGGGAAAGTTGTATCGCATAAATCTAGGACGTGGTTCAAAAAGGAAAGGAAGGGGCGGAAGTACTAGTTCAAAAAGGAAAGGAAGGGACAAGGCTGTAGAGTTTGAGCAGGACTAGATTTGCTGCGCTCACATAGGGAAAGGCGTCTGATAACAAAACTGGGACCAACACGGACTGACACGGAGTTTTTTTAGTCCCTACACCAAAATGTCTCTGTAAACAAACACCCTCTAATAATGCCGCTGCAAAATTGATGCAATGCCACAGTTAAAAGCAAATTACATGTTTAACAAATTTTATTGTTAATATAATCTCTATGTTAATATTAATCAATGCCACCGTTTGAGAAATGCTACTGTCTTGCTTTCTTTCCCATTTAGATAAGGTATATGCTTCTTTTTTTTGGCTTCTGTGTCATCCACCATTATTGACCACTAATTGTTTCCTTTGCACCTCTGTGTAAACAGGATTATCTGCTTCACCTCGTTGCCATTGTGACCTTTGTTGCACTGCACAAAACACTTTTGCAAAATGTCACACCGACAACGTTGCTTGATTGCTTGATCTTAGTGGAACTGCACAAGAGGAGATCTACTTCCTATCCGTTAAGGCGAATTTGGTTCAGATCTTCTTCTTGTGAGTTGTTTGAATTCCGCATCATGAGAGGTCAGTACTAGCCTTCTTTCACATGATTCTGTAGTGTGCATTCATATGTTGTGCTACTTGTACGATAATGTTGCTTGATTTTAGTGAACTGCACAAATGGAGACAAGACTTCCAATCTGTATGTGCACCGTAATATCCCATTGAGGTAAGATAAGGATATTTCACAATTGCTGGCCTGTATTTTGCCACTTCATCAAAAAATAAGTTTAGTACTATACTTGTGCTCCCTAATTGACATGCCAAATCTTACATTGAAGGCGGAACTTGTTTGTTATTGAACCAAGTGATGAAGGGGAAGAACAAGGGGAAGAAAAACAAAAATCAACTCCCGGTGCTGTCATGAAAAAGTGGTATTGTCCTTGAGAAGTGCTTCATCTGTGTTGTTTTAAATAATTCCTTTCCTTTTTTCAAGCAAACAGTGATGCTAGCATTAGTAGTCCTCTTGTCTTTGCACAACAGGATCATCTTCCTCTGAAGAAGAATATGGAGTGCGTGAAGTAACTAGTTCCGATTATGCCAGGATGAAGAAGCCTTGTCTATCTTATCATCAGAAGGAGCAGTTGAAGGATGGTTACATTACTCCCCACAAGACCAAACTAACTTCAGCTCAGAAGGACTGACAAAATCTCCATTTTTTTGTTGTGATGCGCGAGTACAATGTTGTTCTAGGATTCTTTTTGGTGAGTTCCATTTTTCTAAAAGTGTGCTCTACATGGACCATGTATGTGCCTGTTGAAACTGTCAATTCATAGTACAGTTTGCTCTATACTAATCACTTTTTTGTATTTGTGCAAACAGGGGTGCTCAGCTTGATTTCAATGGGAACTGCACAAAATGTTCATGAATACATCGAATCATTCATTTCCACCACAAGAAAGGAGGTACCGATAAGTTCAAGGCGTTGCAACATATAAGGGCGAAATCATACAAGCTACGCGCAAATTTGGTTGATTTTAGTGGAACTGCATAAAAAGAACAGCTGGTTTATTTAGCACGAGGTGCCATGCCAATGTCCGAACTGATGGCAAACCCTGCCCATTCCACAATCGTAGGCATTTGATATTTTGGAATGGGACAACCTTGTCAAATTTTGCTCATTGATTTTAGCAAGACATGTGTTTGATATTTTCGAATGGGACGCCCTTGCTGTCAGCAACGTCGTTCAATTTTTTCTTTATTCTTTAGTTGTGAAGTAAATATTGCCTCGGACATGTGAGTCTTTGAGATGCATAATCATCGATTGTTTTGAATGTTCTCTATGAATTGCCAGGCCTGTGTGTTTTATTGCAATGTACAGAAACGCTAAAAACCTGCTCAAACTCTTTGTACTCCTTATGTTCCTTTTTACTTCGCACATTGTGAAAGTGCATACTTTTTGTATAAGATTGGTCAAAGTAGAGATACTTTGACTGCAGACAAAACTTGTATGCAGACTAGAAAGGACCGGAGGGAGTACATGTGAAACTGCTGCAAACAAGGTGATCACCCTGGGAATAATGCTAGTACATATTGTTTTGCATGTTCATCCAATGCCAGTGATACAGGAATTCAAACTAATCGAAATAAATTCATTCATACACGGTCGGATTTCGTATAAACATGCCAGATTTCATTACATTTCATACATTCTTCAACTAAAAGGGTGCACTGGAGGTATAATTAATTAACCGAAGCTACCCACCTATGTCCCGCTGAGCCGAACAGAAGCTTCAGTGACTTAACTGCATGTGCAGTTGCGTAACTGACATGTGGCCTGTTGGGCCCACGTGTCAGTCAGCCAACTGCACTAGCAGTTAAGTATAAGCAGCGTTACTCTCCAGCAGAACTCCCCGACGCCACGTCGCTGCCAAGAAGCTAACCGGCCGTCAATGGTCAACCCGCCTAGCTTGGCTTCAACAGGAGGGTAGCAGCGGTGGCCTTACTTGGACCCGAGTGGCGGCGACCTACCGTGTTCTACTCTTCCTCGTTTTCTGTGTGGCGGGGCCTCGTTGGCAGCGGGGCGGGGCCTCGGCGGAGCCGGCGATGTCATCTGCCTCGTTGCCGGCGGGCGGCGCCTCAGCTGAGCGGTGGAAAATCCTCCCTCGCGTTGCCGGCAGGGTGGGGCCTCGGCTGAGCCGGCGATGTCCTCTGCTTCGTTGCCGGCGGGCGGCGCCTCAGCGGAGCGGTGGAAATCCTCCCTCGCGTTGCCGGCAGGGTGGGGCCTCGGCTGAGCCGGCGATGTCCTCTGCCTCATTGTTGGCGGGGCGGGGCCTCGGCAGAGCCGGCGGTGTCCTCTGCCTCGTTGTTGGCGCCGCGGGGCCTCGGCGGAGCAGGGCCTCGTCGACGCCAGCAGAGCGGGGACTCGTCGGAGCCGGCATTGTCCTCTCCCTCGTCCTCGGTCTCGCCAAACAGCACCTCGCCCGCTTCATCGCCCTCGTTGCTAGCCTCTTTGTAGGCGGCCGCAGCCTCCCCCACCCGCATGCGCTCCTGCCAGCGCTCGAGGCGGCCCTTGCGGGCGGAGCAGTACGAGTCGAGCAGCGCCTCCTGCTCCGCCCGCTCCGCGGCGATCTGCTCCTCCGCCTGCAGATGCTCCTGGAGGAGATGGTGGTTGTACGCGGCGTCGGCCTGCGCCTCCCGGAACTGCTCCTGACGCATCTGCCTCACACTGTCCATATATTGGGCACGGGCCTCGCCGATGGTCATGGTGCAATGCACCGGCGAGGATGGCGTGGAGGAGGGGGTTGGCACCGGATCTGTGACGCCTGGATAATTAAACTACAATAATCTTATGTTAATGGCGCCAGGTCATCGCGATTACTGTTGTTAAACTCGGGTTGATTCGAATCCGGTCCAAATTTCAAATTCAAATTAAAGTCCAAGATTCAAATTTCTCAAACCTGCAAAATAAAATGTTCAAAGTGTGGCAAATCTTCCATATCCAATTATGGTGCTGACCCAACATTTTTGTAAAAGTATTTAAATTCTCTTTTGTGACTAAAGAAGTGACTAAACCAATTATTAAATGCATTTAAATAATAAACAAATACAAACATATTTTATTATTGTGCCAAATTAATTATGGCAGTATCCTAAATAGTAATACTAATTTTTGGGCTAGGTTTATATTTTACAAAGCTAATAATAAATAAATGAAAGGAAACTTAATTGAAAACACAAACTAATAGAAAGAAAAACAGAAAGAAGCAAAACTAGAAAGCCTACACTATGCACACTTGAGCCTCCTGGCAACAGTGCAGGCCCAACCCAAAAACACCCGGTCCCCTTCCCCTGTTCATCGATCAAGGCGTGGCGCCCATCCCCTATCGCCATGGCTGCGCCGTGGACACGAGGCGCCCATCCGTCGGCCCTGCGTGCTTGATAAGAGCATCTCGGCGCCCCTCCCTCGGCAAACCCTAGCCACCCACTGCCCCTGCCTCTCCCACTTCTCCCCCCTCTCGCCCATCTTCTCGATCTGGAGGAGACCGTCGCCGCCGTCGCCATGGGTTCGCCGCCTACGTAGCCACCGGCCACTCCGCGTCGCACCGCCGTGTCCAGAAGCTCCGTCGACGTCTTCTTCGTCTTCCTCGCCCACTGGAACAAGCCGAGAGCCATCGCATCGCCGGCATCGAGCGTCTTCTTTCTTTGCATCACCGTAGCTTCGTCGCGCCAATACGAGCAAACTGTTGCTTCTAGTCACTCACCGGGCCTTCGTGCGCCTCCTCGGTGAGCTCCTCCCTCGGACCCCCTTTTTTTCCTTTGATTTGGATGTCGTAGGTCACCTTCATCGTCGTGCCCGATCTCGGGCATACATGTACATATCTGAGCTACTGCTGCTGCCTTGGCGCTGCTGCTTCTGCTATCGCCGCGCCACTGCTACACGACTGCAACCGCGGCCGCCCCCTGCTAGCACCGCTCGTGCGCTGCTCCGCCGGCCGGTGCCTCCCGCTGTGACCTGCTCTACTGCTGCTGTAGTTGTCGCGACGCCCGCGGCCCATGCTCTGCCTGCTGTAGTTGCTCTGCCCTGCTGCCACTACGCCGTCCGCGAGGGCGACGCCGGCGCCCGGCGCTGCTCACTGCTCCCCGTGCTGGCCGTGCCTTGCGCTTGCGCACGCGCCGTCGTGCGTGCCTGATACTACCGGCGACTACTGCTTCTGGTTGCCCAATGCTGCTGCCGCTTGCTACTTGTCTACTGCTAACTGATGATAGCTACTGTAGCTGCTAGCTAGCTTTGCGAATATTACATCGAGTAACCCCCTGGGCAGCCCCTAAACTGTGGTTAAACAGTTGTAAACATGAGTGAAAATAATATAAGTAGAAAGTATACATGACAAACTCCATTTTATCCCACTGGACCAAATACTTTTGATGTGTGGATTAAATCCTACAAAAATCACAAAATGCTATCTTGTCTTAAAAGGAATAGAGTTACTCCCTAGCATTGTGTGTGTGCGCCGTGTGTGGCCGGTTGTGTGCCTCTGGCCGGCCCTGTGTGCTTGTGTGATGTGTGTGTGTGTGCAGCGTGTGTGTGGCCGGCTGTGTGCCTCTGGCCGGCCCTGTGTGCTTGTGTGATGTGTGTGTGTGTGTGTGTGCAGCGTGTGTGTGGCCGGCTGCGTCTCTGGATGTGACCGGCCCTATTTAGGTTAGTAGCTAATGAGTAGTTAGACTAATTAGTACTTTGGATAATTGCTAGCCTATGACATGTGGCCCCCTATGTTAACTAGTAGAATGCCCGTGCGTTGCCACGGGCCAACAAATGAAATTGTGTAAACAATGCTCATTTTCCTCCCCAGAAACGAGCATATTGCACGCAATGTTCAACCACAACACAAATGCAAGCATATTCTTCTCTCTATTCTTACAAACATGACACGCCCCTCTAGCCGCCCTTTCCCATTAAACTTGTCGTTCATCACCTTCTCTGTCCATACATCATTCACCCTCTCAATCTATTGCCCCTTAATTTTGCATGTAGCTTTCATGTCATTGTTTCGTTGTCTCGGACGGTACAAAACAACCCTACCACGTCACCTTCTTCTAGATCTATTCCTAATCCAAGGAAGCTAAATCTAGTTGAATGACCGTGCGTTGCCCTGAAAAATAAAATTATCTATGAAAACACATATCGTAATATCATTATATGGAGTTTGTACATCACATGCTTATGACTATGTTTCTCCAAGCATGCATTTCAATTTCCACCCTCACCAAAATATGTACTTACATGTGCTCCTTCAACCACACAAATACGTCTTATCCCCCCCTCCATGAAATTCGCTTTGCATCATTGTGTTGCACATGTGATATTTAAAAACAAGGAAGCGAGTGGTGTCATCAGTATTAGTCATCTACATTTGGCACTCGGGAAGAAGGCACAATTGGCTTCTCTGACCAGATTTGATTCTATCTAGGTGTTACTCTTCTATATTGACGAGTTCCGTCTGTGAAGCGAATTCTAGGCTTTCTCCTGTTCAACACAGGTACCAAATTTGAGATGCAAAACTTTAAGATGTACATGATTTCTTGCACAAATCCTCTTGCCGAATCATGGAGCTTCAAATTTTCTGTGGACAAAATCATCCGAGTGCAGTGTATTGCAATGCTCGAGTAATAAACATATACAACAAACTTTTGAGTCTATGAATTTATGATAGTGAGGAGTATAAACTATGAAACATAGATTAGAATCTCATGAGGTCAGTACAACTTAAATGCAGTTCCTAAAGAATATAAGTTGAAGATTTCGTAACATATCAGTTGGTATTTCAATGATAGTTGGACCATAAAGTTTGCAAGCTAGTTTCCCTTCTAAGAAGGGCCAAATACATTCCTTATAAACACCTGGAACTCTATGTCCTTAGTAAGTTTCCCGAAAAAAGCGACACTTGCACCATCATGGATGTCCGAGTACTTCACATGCTATTTCTCAAATAAGAATGCACTGGTAACTCTGATGTGCGATTCTTGATAGAGCTACCCACATTATATGATATACATTAAACATTTAGCAATTACATACATATCTTCCATGCAACTGGCTATTATATACCGTTCAACCACATACACGTTTTTGACTTTATCAAACTGATAGGCAAAAAAACACAGGATTTAAGATTTATTTGATGGACAAATTTGATATTACTACCACCAAGCATTATATGCAATTGATATTAATCCCAAACACTGAATATATATCTTTTAATAAAAAGATTGAATTCATAGTTACACACAAGATTCAAGTAGTTGATGATATATAGAGATCAGCAGCGTGCCAAATTTAACTTGGGACTCATGAATTGAAATTCAACAACAAAATATTATATGTAGGAAAATAATTGAACCAAACCTTCATATATACGATGGTTTTGTGAAATGCAACAACAATACACTCGTGACTCATAGCTAAATGCCCGTGCATTGCCACGGAGTTCTAAAAATATATGGAGGTTGCCATGGAGTTATAAATATATGTAGGATTCATAGGTCGGTGTTGACTTGGGCGATAGGATGAGTTAATCGAAAGGAGGTCGGTTATAGGATGGGGTCAAAGAAAACCTAGGTCAAGATGATGCCAAATGCAGTCTGCAACCCATGTCAACCCATGCGCTAGAACTGGATAGCTATCTTCATGGACACAAATATACCATTGTTTGGTTCTATTCTCTTTTAGTTTGTAGAGTAAGAATTTGAATGATTTGATTATCATTCTATCTCTCAATTGTTGAGAAATTGTGATCAAACCATGCAATGAAGGAACCAAATCAAAAGAAGCTTTCACTTGTGCTTTCTAGCCATTTAAAATAAGCATGTGTCATCAAATTATTTAATGGTGTGTCAGCCAATTCCATGATTTTCTAGAAGAGAGAGGCTCGCACTTCACAATATTCATAATTTCAAGGTATGAAAACCTTGCACACACACCTAAATTCAATAAAATATACGACAAATATATAAACGATTATACAATACACACTTGTGACACTATAAACAAATAACTTCAGTTCATGACAGCCTGATCATCCCAGGCCCAGCTTCCAGGGTTTCCACCCCTCCCACCATGTACGGCTCCCCCTTCCACCTCCATTTTTTGTCTCCCCTCCCCTTTCGCAAAAGAAAACGGTTTTACCCATGCATGTTCACCGCTGGAAATAAGCCCCAACTCATGCATGCACATGCTTTAAAAAAAAGCCGGCCGACCCGAAAAGGAAATCTTGCCCACACACTCCGGAGGTGAGCTCGTCCAATCTTGCCACCACTCCATCTCCCCCGATTATCGTTCTCCACCTTCCCAGCCCTCGCCACTTCACCTCCCCCATCCATGCACCGCTTTTGTAGGCAGCCCCTGTCATCGCCGCCTTCATCGATGGCCCCCTCGCCACCACCACAGCGTGATGCCTTGCCATCATCTCCATGCCCCCATCAGTTGCGTCCACTAATCAAATAGTGGGACCTACAAACAGATTATACACTAAAAACTTAGTACGCAAGATTAGTGCAAACCCAAACCAGATTCAGCGAACTAAACCAAATATAACTCCCAGGCAAAGAAGGGTACCTCCCCATCAGTTCCATAGAGTCACACGATCGACAACATATACAGATTTCCGATCAGATGAGTAGACAATGTTGCGAACCTCCCCAGACCATTCTGCAAAGGGTTACAAAATGGTAGATAGAAAATAGGGATGCATTTTATGTCCTCGTAGAAAGGACATATAGATATAACATATATGTCCAGAAATTTACCTGGAGCATGTACATTTAGAATTTTGTTAGCAACTCACCTGTAGAAGGCATAAAAATTGAGGTCACCAGACACAAAATTAAAAAATACATACACATCATGTATGTTCACGATCATGTGAAGTGAAACAATTTTGAACAATAAACCGAAAAATGACGTGTTAAATTAGTCTACGTTCCCAGGAGGCCAAACAGAAATCAAAAGATGTGATGTTCAGTTTATTTATCTGATAGGAAATGCTCTCTAGTTATATTATTACAGTTATCAGTCTACAAACTGAAAGGCATTGTGCTATTCATGACAGTTCTCGTGAACTTCTGATGCAAGAATGCAAATTCGAATGACAAGAATAGACGGTGCCCCTTAATATAGACCCAAAATTAATTTAGTAAACCCATTGATCACAAGATTTTCCGACAGAAACACGATAGACTTCCCGACCTAGCCCTAGAACGGAACCCGTAACGTCCCCCGCCGCTCGGTCCCCAGCCCGCACTGTCGTGGGCGCCTCCCACACCGGCGGCATCCCTTCGGGGTCCCCAAGATGACGAGCGATCCGGCGCGGCGGAAAGGGCTGACACTGAGGAGCAGCGACTCGGTCGGGAGCCTGGCCAGCGCCAGCGGCTCCCTCCATCATCGCCGCCCTCGGCCACATCCAACGCGGTCGTCGGCCACGAGGCGGACGAGCCCGGCAGCAGGGTGTTGTCCCTCCCATTGCTTTCATGTTCGACTACTCTTCCTTGGATCGCCTACCACCACAGATGCAGGGATCCTCTTGACTCACACGCCGACCATGCCTCAACCAGCGAGCATCGACGCATCGCCGGCGCGCTCCTCTGTGCTCTCCCTCCTCTCTTCCATGGTTGGCACAAGGGAGGGATGAGACGGGCAGGAGAGAGCCTCTTTATCTAGATCAGGCAGGGGTTAGGTTTGGAAAGAGTAAATCAGCTGGAGCGATTGAGGGAAGGAGATCGGAATGGAGCAGGGCGCGATTGAAGGGTATGGCAAGAAGAACTTTTTTGGAAAGCTTTGATTCTGGTGATAATTACCATATTCGAAATTTCCTTAGTTATAGCCTTACCATACATGGATTGATTTATTACTATAATTATCATATTTGAGATTTCTAAGTTTATAGCCTTACCATACATGGATTAATTGTGATTGATTACCATAAACCGAAAGATGACGTGTTAAATTAGTCTACGTTCCCAGGAGGCCAAACAGAAATCAAAAGATGTGATGTTCAGTTTATTTATCTGATAGGAAATGCTCTCTAGTTATATTATTACAGTTATCAGTCTACAAACTGAAAGGCATTGTGCTATTCATGACAGTTCTCTTGAACTTCTGATGCAAGAATGCAAATTCGAATGACAAGAATAGACGGTGCCCCTTAATATAGACCCAAAATTAATTTAGTAAACCCATTGATCACAAGATTTTCTGACAGAAACACGATAGACTTCCCGACCTAGCCCTAGAACGGAACCCGTAACGTCCCCCGCCGCTCGGTCCCTAGCCCGCACTGTCGTGGGTGCCTCCCACACCGGCGGCATCCCTTCGGGGTCCCCAAGATGACGAGCGATCCGGCGCGGCAGAAAGGGCTGGCACTGAGGAGCAGCGACTCGGTCGGGAGCCTGGCCAGCGCCAGCGGCTCCCTCCATCATCGCCGCCCTCGGCCACATCCAACGCGGTCGTCGACCACGAAGAGGCGGACGAGCCCGGCAGCAGGGTGTTGTCCCTCCCATCGCTTTCATGTTCGACTACTCTTCCTTGGATCGCCTACCACCACAGATGCAGGGATCCTCTTGACTCACACGTCGACCATGCCTTAACCAGCGAGCATCGGCGCATCGCCGACGCGCTCCTCTGTGCTCTCCCTCCTCTCTTCCATGGTTGGCACAAGGGAGGGATGAGACGGGCAGGAGAGAGCCTCTTTATCTAGATCAGGCAGGGATTAGGTTTGGAAAGAGTAAATCAGCTGGAGCGATTGAGGGGAGATCGGAATGGAGCAGGGCGCGATTGAAGGGTATGGCAAGAAGAACTTTTTTGGAAAGCTTTGATTCTGGTGATAATTACCATATTCGAAATTTCCTTAGTTATAGCCTTACCATACATGGATTGATTTATTACTATAATTATCATATTTGAGATTTCTAAGTTTATAGCCTTACCATACGTGGATTAATTGTGATTGATTACCATAAATACGTTGGGTATTGTCGGCCAGACGAGAAAGAGAAAAACCGGTGGGAGGGGGGTGGTGGGAGGTGGGACGAAGAAAAACCGGTTGAAAATAAACCGGTTGAAAGTGGG